>NC_139618.1:31343184-31688184 GCF_964270895.1 Podarcis filfolensis
GCTCCTGGGGCTTCTTGGTTTTTAGGCTCGGCAACAGTTTCCTGCAACCAAAAAGAGAGGGAACAATGCCTATTACCTGCCATCAGCATGGAGAAATTTATAGGGAACAAGGCTCGACATGTGCAGATTCAGCCAAGGCCCTTAGGCTAGCCAATGGGGTGCCTTCCTGATGTTGTTGGGCTGCAGCTGCTCCCATCATCCCAAAACAGATCAGCCAATGGTCAGGGATGATGGGAGATGCAGTCCAGCAACATCTGGAGGGCACTACATTGGCTACCACTCCCATATAGCTAAGCTTGCAGATAGCCACTTGCCTGGTATGAGTACCGCTGGCTGAGTAGTAGTAATAATAGTAATAGTAGTAGTAGTAATAATAATAATAATAATAATAATTTATTATTTATACTCCACCCATGTGGCTGCGTTTCCCCAGCCACTCTGGGCAGCTTCCAACAGAACACTAAAATACCTATTAAACATTAAAGGCTTCCCTAAACAGGGCTGCCTTCAGATTCACACCAGGCAACTGTGAAGGCAAGCTTTTCAAAATGTCAAATATTCCCTTAGTTCTTTCAGCTTAACAGCAGGCTGTACAAATGGCTAACAAAGCAACATGGGGGCACCAAAGAACCCCCTGGGATCTCTTGATGAAGGGTGGTATATAAATGTAATAACTAATAATAAATTAATATACATATATAGTTTTGATACAAAACCCAACACCACAATTATTTTGAAAAAAGCTGGTCTAGTACAGAAAAATTGCTAGAATTTTGTTCCGTGTCAGATTACTTCCCCTTGTCTGCGGGAAAATTTTGGCCCATTTGAAGAGGTGAGTACATTCACACAGTTACTAGCTAACCTTGTAGAACCACCCAAGCCTGCGTTATGGAAGTTACCTTCTTTTATACCTTTGAATGTCGTTCTCTGTCTTTCTCTGTGTCATTATTAATAACAGCACTTTCCAGTATCTAGGCATGCTCATAGGAAAACCTGCCTCATACCAAATCAGGCCACCGGTCCATCTTAGCTCAGTACTGTTGATATTGACAGTCAGCAGCTCTCTGGAAATTCAGGCAGGAATCATTCCCAGCCCTACTGTGAGTCTGCAGATGCCAGGGATTGAACCAAGGACCTTCTGCTGCAGCAAGCCTGCAAATTCCATAAGCCATGTGCCTGACCGTCTGCAGTCTCACTGATCTTAGTAGATAAATGAAAAGCTGTGTGGACTTAGAAAGACCTGGGGTCCTAAGCTGTCCCAAGAACCTATTCTCCTCAAACACCCCTGCAAGAATGCTGTGTGTGTGTGTACACACACACGTGTGGTGAAAGTTAGAAAAAAGTCTGCCAAACTTGGCGGCAGCATAAAAAGTCCTGGACTGTGGCAGCTCACAGCAATAAGCATTTGGGGGACATCAGGGACGCGGGTGGCACTGTGGGTTAAACAACAAAGCCTAGGACTTGCCGATCAGAAGGTCGGCGGTTCGAATCCCTGTGACGGGGTGAGCTCCCGTTGCTCGGTCCCTGCTCCTGCCAACCTAGCAGTTCGAAAGTATGTCAAAGTGCAAATAGGTAAATAGGTACTGCTCCTGTGGGAAGGTAAATGGTGTTACCGTGCACTGCTCTGGTTTGCCAGAAGCGGCTTAGTCATGCTGGCCACATGACCCGGAAGCTGTACGCCGGCTCCCTCAGCCAATAAAGCGAGATGAGCGCCGCAACCCCAGAGTCGGCTATGACTGGACCTAATGGTCAGGGGTCCCTTTACCTTTAAGGCAAACAGGGGAAGCTTCAAACCTCTCTGGTGAGCAGCTTCTGTGATAACCTAGCCCTCCCCCCGCAATACTATTTTATCCTCAGACACAACAACCCCGTGGTGTGAGTTAGGCTAAGAGGTGGCGACTGGCCCAAGGTCACCCAAGGAGCTTCATGGCTCTCCCCTGCAGGATCAGATCAAAGTCCTCTTTGGTCTGGTATCCTTGTTTCCCATGGTGGGCAATCAGACGCTGATGGGGAGCCCACAAGCAGGGCATGAAGCCAATAGCCCTCTCCCACTTGCAGCAACCCACACGCAAGAGTTACCCTGCCTCTAATCACGGAGGCAACAGCCTTTTCCTCCCTTAATTCATCCAATCCCCGTTGGCTCTGCTCACCTAGGTTTCTTGGCAGGTGGCACCCCATCCTCCAGCAACGTTTCTTTATCCAGATTCAGGCTCACATTAGAAGCCATCCAGTTTCTGGAAAGGAAAGGGAAAATGAAAGGCGACGGAAGGGCAAAGTTACAAAGAGAAACCTGGGATGTTTGCACGTTGAGCAAGAATAAATTTGCCAAAGTTTACCAAGACAACTTCGTCGAGGAGGAACAAACACACTGAGCCCATTATCTCTCATCACATCACCTGCTGCAAGAGTGTCTCTCCTCTGTTGCTAAACACACCATGCAATGCATAATGCAAAAGGTTATCTTCAGGAAATGTGGAGCCAGTTTTAAATTAGAGTGTGAATACCATGGCAATTTCATTTTCAGTCCTTTTCCTAATGATACGTAGCAGAACATTCACCTTTTTCATAACTGCCACATACACTGGTTCAACATCTCCATCCACTACAACTCCAATATCTCTTTCCTCGTCAGTCATGGATAGTTCAGACCCCAGAATGATGAATGTGAAGTTAGGATTTTCTGCCCCAGCATGCATCATATTTTCCACTTTACTGCTCATTCAGCCAGTTTGGAGATATCCTTTTGGAGTTACTCACAATCAGTTTGGTGTCATCAGCAAGTCTGGCTCACAGCTCACTCCCAACTCTAGTAGATCATTTATGAAGATGCTAAAAAATGCACAGCTCCCAATACAGATCCTTGGGGTACCCCATTTTCTACATCCCTCCATGGTGAGAACTCTCCATTTATTCTGATTATGTTTTCTGGATCACTTCTATAGAATGAGGTGATAGTAGCACAGTCTGCTCTACTTCAGACTGCAGGTGGGAGATGCCATATTTTAACGCTCAGTGTAAATACCATGAGGAAAGTCACTCAAATAACTCAGATGGAGTCCAATGTCTTGGTAACACTTTCCTGGGCAAACTGGACAAAAACAGTGTGCAATTTGAGAAAAAGGAACACACAGGTTTTGTCTCTCTTGCTTCAGGCATACATACAACCAAACACACACCCAAATATGCAGAGACATACAACCAAACACACAGAGGAAAAACTTCCTCGGAGCTGCACAGCCAATCAGTGAAGATCATGCCACGCTGCTTGGTTGCCAGGCAACACCTGCAGCTTGGTTTGCTCTTGGTTAGCTGACTTTAACAGTAACAGAATTAACCACTAAGTTAATTGAATGATCTCTGCTGTTGCACTTCTAACAATTTCTCCTAACAATGGAATCCCCACCTGCAGTCTGAAATGATTCAATCTGTTCTACTCCTTCAGGATTCTTTCTAACCCCCCCCCCAATTCTGTAACATGTGTAAAAGATGCCTATAACAAGTTGAATATATCAAAATTCCTTCTTCTGAACATCCACCCAAAGAGTCCTTGTCCTCCTTTCTACCTGGCCAACCCAGCAATCAAAGCTATTATTAGCAAAGGATTACTGCTCTTAAGTCTTGGGTCAAGAAACTTAACTCTGCTAGTTGTTTGCCAGGGCAGAAAAGGCTGCTCTGCGGAAGCAGAGAGTGGGGAGCTTGCGTGAGAACGAAGGATCAGCTCTTTGACCAGGTTACCAAGGGCTGAAATTACATTGAGACCCAATGCGCTTCCTTGCTCGATAATAACTGAGAAAGCTTTCTACAGCCAGGGGCTACTCCACAAGGAAACCAACAATACAGAAATGATTAAACTTCTCCCTGAGAAGATGTTGCCTGTCCTTTCTCACTAACCAAAATTATCCTGAAGACTGAGCTATCCAAGCTCATTTGCTTGCTTCTGTTCCAAGGCCTTAGAAAATGTCTTCCCTCATAGAACCAACTGTCCACCAAGGATCCCCAACTGCACGATACATTTAAAGCACGATACCACTTCAAACACGGCTTCTCCCAAAGAGCAGTAGTTTGTTAAGAGTTGTTCAGAGATCCCTAGACCCCTCATAGAGACACAACCCAGGGAACTGTAGCACTGTAGCAGGCTTCTCCTAAAAACCCTTAGCACCCTTCTAACAAACTACAGTTCCCAGGATTCTTTGGGGGAAGCCATGACTGTTTGAAGTGGTATAATACTGGTTTAAATTCATTGTGAATATGAGGCCTAGATTGGGGGTGCAATGGTGAGGACATTAATATAGGAAGCTATTTTATATTAAACCAGACCACTGGTCCATCTAGTGTCTACAATAGGGGTCAGCAAACTTTTTCAGCAGGGGGCCAGTCCACTGTCCCTCAGACCTTGTCTATATTTTGGACTATATTTTGAAGAAAAAAAACATGAACAAATTCCTATGCCCCACAAATAACCCAGAGATGCATTTAGAATAAAACCACACATTCTGCTCATGTAAAAACACCAGGCATGCCCCACAAATAACCCAGAGGTGCATTTTAAATAAAAGGGCACATTCTACTCATGTAAAAATACGCTGATTCCCGGACCATCCACGGGCTGGATTTAGAAGGCGACTGGACCGGATTTGGCCCCCAGGCCTTAGTTTGCCTACCCATGACTAGCAATGGCTTTCCAGGGTTCTAGACCTACCTAGAGATGCCAGTCATTGAACTTGGGACTTTCTGAATGCAAAAAATATGCTCTACAGCCATCCCCCCAAGGCTATAGCTGAGAAGTAGGGGGCAGAGGCAGCTTGTCCACATCCTCTGAACATTTTGTGCCTGTTATGTGTTCCTTTGAGAACACGATTGCAGAATTTCAGGATGTCTTCTACAACATTTTATTACTTATTCTTTTGAGTCATTCCCAGGTCACTGGTGTTTTCTGAGAGGATCCCACAACTCATTTACCTGTGGGAATCTGAAGTACATGATCTGTTTCCCTGCACGAAGGAGAATCAAGTAAGTGAATCAAAGAGCCCTTGATTTTTTCAGGGAGCAGAGAATCTTTCCCTCTCCTTCAGGTCACTTCAGCCTCTGGCTTACCCCTTGAAACTAACACACAGTTTAGGTTCCAGAAAGTTAATGGCTAACAGCCAGGACAGGGTGTGGTAGATAGAGTGCTAAAGTTTGTCCTGGGAGCCCTGGGTTTATATTCCTGTTGAACCACAAAGTGCCCTGGACAGCGTCAAAAAAGTCACTTTCTCGCAACCTCACTGAGTTGTGAGGATAAAATGGGACAGATCTATTTTGCCACTGTGTTATCTGGAGGGTGGATAGAATAAAAAAGTGATTGATTGATTGATTGATTGATTTTTTAAAAGGATAGCTATCCCATAAAAACAGCTCGTAATAAAATACTAATTATACCATGATCCTTATAAATGCCAATAAGAATGTAAAAATCTGGTGCATTTGTTTACAGCTGTATGAGGTCATAGTTATCTATTGTAAGAGAGGTTCTTTGCTCCATCACAAGCAGATCTATACAAACCATTTTTCAAAAACACGGAAACAACTTGCAAAAGTGAAAAAGTGAAGCCACTTTCCCTGTATGTTAGCTTTTAACATGTCAAATAAAGCATTAAGTAAACTTGTTAAAGTAGATCATACTCAAGAAAACCAATGCTCCCAGAAGTAACAACTTGTTATTTTTTAGCTGCATGAGTAACGTTACCAGAAGCTAAATAGATTTGTAAGAATCTGTAACTGGCCTCGAAACAGATACAAATGAGGAAACAGCATTTAATGTTCAGAGAAAACAGGAAAAAACCCCAAGCATAACATTTGCAATTGGGTTGGGAACATGAGCCGTGCGGGAAGCACGTTCACAACCCGCAGCGCCACGTGTGCGCACGTGCAGGTTGCGTTTCAGCGCTTCTGTGCATGCGCAAGCGCCGAAACCCGGAAGTAACCAGTTCTGGTACTTCCAGGTTTGGCGCGGTGTGCAACCCGAAATCACACAACCTGAAGCATCTGTAACCTGAGGTATGACTGTACAAGTAATTAAAAGAGAACCATGCCTGTTATATACAGACAACTTTTAACCACAAAGCAAATGAAAAGACTGATGTAGTACACTTCCTGGTTAGAAATGTGCAAATCTGTCAATTTCAGTTTCTCTGTTTTCCTAATTTTTCCAAACTTCAGTTCAGTTCTCCATATTGGTCTGTGATATTTTTTTTTTTAAAGTTCTCATTCAAATTCAGCAGCATTTTAGTGCAAATTTCTCCTGGTACACACATTTTTATATGCAGTTGTGCCAAATATGCTCTTTTGCACAGCAATTTCCCCTAATATAATGCATTTGTGTGTGCAATTGGCACTAGCACATATATTTTTATGCAGACTATACTCCAGTTTGTGTATTTTTGCACACTATGGAGAAATCTCCATTCATTTCAATGCAGCTTGTGAGAGAGACCCACATGAGATCCACTCCAAACAAATACCTGAAAGCTCAATAATTGTAGTTGGAGGGAAAACCTTGTAAACAATTTCACAAAAAGTACTCTCAAAATACTGCAAATGCAACACAACTTTGAACAGAGTTGACAGAAATAGCAATTGATCAAGAAACAGCTACAAGCTTGCCTGCAAGACACACAAAGGTATTGGCTTTTGGCCATTTAGAGAACAAACATTAAAATTCTATAGCATGGGTAGGCAAACTAAGGCCCGGGGGCCGGATTCGGCCCAATCACCTTCTAAATCTGGCCCGCGGATGGTCTGAGAATCAGTGTGTTTTTACATGGCAAGACAGTTTTAAACAAAAAACAGCTTGCTTTTTCTGCGGCAGCAACAACTTTCAAAACACCTGCAGCTGAGCAAATACTCCTCTGCATATATGGCATATCCTTTGGCATATCCACACTTTGTTCACTTAAGTTTTTACAGTGCATCTGCACAATGCTGTGAACAAAACATCTCCCTCTGTTTCCCCCTTTTCAGCTTCCTTCCCCTCTCCCCAAGGCTGTGAAAATCCAACTTTTTAAAACCCAGTGGAATAGCTGCACAATTTCCTCAGGTGTCCTATTTCACTTCCATTCTGGCCAATACTGGCTTGTATATATTGCTCTAGCCCAGGGATCGGGAGTCTGTGGCCCTCCCTATTTTGTTGCAGTTCCATCATGTCTGTCTGTTAGTCATGCAGGATGAGGCCCAAAGAACCCTAAAACACCTGGAAGGCCACAGATTCCCTACCTCTGCCTTATAGCCTTGTGCTGCCTTGTACTGGAAAACAGAATGACATTTGACATATCCATAGAGGATTTCTGTACAGTCACTAGTGAGCAGGACATCTAAAATACATTAAGGGTACCTCCTACATTACATTGCCCTAATGGCATTTTAAAAAGGGCACAGAGACAAAAGCTGACAGAAGCCTTAGGGTGAGAAACTCAGACATGAGCCACACAGTGTTTTAAAATCTTAACAAGCCTGCAATCAGTGATGGGGGTTTTCAGGAAAAATTTGAATTGGAAAACTTCTCTGTGCAGATTAAGAGTAATTTGCATTGGCAACAACTCGCATGCCCTAGAGCGTGATCTAATCAAGAATACTTTACTTGCGGTTAGCAAGCAATGCTAAAAACTTTGAAACTGCCAATCTTGCCTAATAATGTGCGTTGCAATTCGCAACCATTCACTGCCACTAATGAACTTATAAAACAAGAGAATTTTCTGCCCCGCATCACTGCCTGGAATAATTATCACTTGTCAGAAAGCTCTTGGAATCGTGGAATAGAAGGGGGATGAGAAATGGGGGCAATGGAATTAATTGCTTGTGATGGGATACAGGTAACTATGTCCTTGTGCAGTTACAACAGACACCTGGTAATTTTTTATGCAGGTACTGTGTGCTAGTCCAGATGCTGTTGGACTAAAACTCCCATCATTCCTGTTCATTCCTCCTGGGGCTGATGGGAGCTGGAGTTCCCCAGTTTGCATTTTCCAGTGCCCACCTGCTAACAGGCAACTGGAAGAGCCCAAGATGAATGAAGACCTTTGCCAGATGGAAGTTTCACTGCAGAGATGTACATCTTGGGACACAATTCTCTGGTTCCTTGCCTGCATGTGTTTTCAAATACACATTGGGAAATATCTGAGATGGGCCACCAGAAGAAATGTTTTCCAAAGCCAAAAGCTCCAGCTTCTTTTCCTAATTCTTAAAAAAGAAAAAAAATAAGAACAATTCACACCATGTATTCTGCACATGACCTTTTACCTTTTTAGGAGGAGAAGTCGTCCTCACAGGGAGATGAAGCCGGTGTTATGCTAGATAAAAGAAAAACATAAATCTGAAGTGAGCAATCTGAAAACTCTACTCCAATATATATATGCATAATTTTAAAAATTGGGAAAAAATGAGGCAACTCAGGAGCCTATCTTGTTTTTTTTCTAAAACACTTGTCCAGAATAAAACAACACAATTCATTAGACAATGAAACTCCTGCCTTAAAAGTGCTCTGCAAAACACAGGATCTACTCCATAAAGACAATACTCAGATAGATAGTCCAATGGTCTGACTCACAATGGCAGCTTCCAACGTTACTTCTATTCCCTGACTATGATCATGATGGTTCTTATTGAGTGAAAGGCTACAAACATGTGTGCTGTGCAGGTCTCAGTGAATTTAGATATTTAATATCAGTATTAATAATATTTATCATAAATGTATTTATTCAGGCATTGATCTGAAAAAAAAAGAAAGAAAACAGTTAATGGGTTGCTTTAATTTTACTCATCATGTGTAGATGGTCTTGTAGATTAATGAGTGGTTGGAAATGCCCACTACTAGAAAGATTGCCATCTGATGGACACTTGTCAAGTCGGGAAGGGGCAGGGTGGCCTGTGGCCCTCCAGATATTGTTGAGCTCCAGTTCCGATCAGCCCCAGCCAACAGCCAGGAATGGCTGGGGATGGGAAACAGACAACATCTGGGTGACCACAGGTTCCCCGCCTCTGGTTATGAACAAGTTGAACTTTGAACTGCCAACTTCTAGCTCATAGCTCATGCTCTGAATCAACATGCTCTTCTGGTTCTCTTTCCTTTTTTTGGAAGGAGGACAACTGCCAGAGACTACCTACTGCTGCAGAGGATGGAAAGAGAATGAATTTCTTAGTTGCAGGATTAACCAGAACAATAACCAGCCCAATGTCGATGGAGACATTCTTATTACAAAGTTTTTCCACTTCCTGCACTGGAGAGAAAGAAAATACATAGCCTTCAGACAAATACACACCACAGAAGAATGAATGAAAATATATTTTCCATAATGAAGTCATTTTTCTGCACAATGATGGGAAGCATAAATTCTAATGAGGTCCTTCCCCCGCAGTTCCACTGTGTTTCTTCCATAGCTCCTATTAATTCTTGTGCCAAAACACATTGTTCATTTTTGTAAAGCACCTTGGCAGATGGAGAAAGTGTGGCTATGATCACATAGAGGAGGCGGTGTGTCACCCTGGCTTGCAAATCAACTCATAAAAGTTATGAGCACACTTGCTCATGCAAATCCAAATTCAGGATTTGTATTGCACTAATTGTATTGCCTGGTTACCCAGAGGTACCCTTTGCTCGCCACAAACGGCCAGGCCACAGGCTATTTATGAGCAAGCATCCATCTCTTCTCCAACAGCATTTTAAAAGAAATAATTGTGGCTGTCTGTGCAGGACTGAGCACATGCTTGCCTACAGGAGCCAACATGTGCGTGCAATGGTTCTTGCCTACTCAAAGAGAACAAATATGGCGCAAGACTAAGGAGAGAGAAGGAAGCTTGAATTTTAGGGTCAGTCATCTGCCTCATTCTGAATCTTGCAAAAGAAGTCATCAGGAAGGAAGATTCAAGTAAAAACATTTGAAAACTTTCCTTCAGGGTTTTCAATAAAAAAGCTGGACTAACCTTTGTGTTTGGGCAAAACAAAACAAAATTTTTTCCTTCCAGTAGCACCTTAAAGACCAACTAAGTTAGTTCTTGGTATGAGCTTTCGTGTGCATGCACACTTCTTCAGATTTTTGTTTTGACTATGGCAGACCAACACGGCTACCTATCTGTAACTTTGTGTTTGGGGTTGCTTTAGATCCCTGATTAACAAACAGTTTTACCAGATGCTCCCTGAGAAGATTGTAGCTGGTGGGCCAACCCCTGTCCCTTATTCCCCAAAGATTAGTACCACAAAGTGTAAAATACATGTCTCTGTGTGGGAACAAAGACTTCCAGTTGCCAATTCCTACTTTAGCTGTAGGAATCCTGCATTAATGCAGGGGGTGGATTTGACGGCCTGTTTGGGCCTGCAGTATTCAATATGAGGGCACAAATCTTTCATTTGTAATTCTGTTCATTATCCCAATCAAAAGTCACCTACTCTATTCTAGCCAGGATCTGGATGGCGCTTTCTCTTCAGTCTGTCTGAAATTGCAGTAACTGTTGAATCAGGCAGTGTTTGTATAGGAAAACAGCTGACTAGGATCCTCAAAGGCAGCTTCATTTAAGCCATGAACATGATCTGGCTAAGAGGGCCCCTGAGCATAAACAGAGGGCTCCCTACACACCAGTGTGCAATGACAAAACTCAATGGTAGACCTCCCTCCCTCTTTCCCCTTTATTACTATTATCATAATGAAATATGGTAGGATGCTGACACCATGTCGATTAAGGATTGGCAGTATAAGCTTTGAAATATAGCTGATAAAGAAAAGACAGAAGCCATCGCAGTTTACACCAAGGGTTGAAAGCAATCCACTGAGTCCATTTCAAAACAAGAAGTGTGCATTTATCCAGAGACACTCCAGACAGACCTAGGCTTTGAAAAATGCAGTTACACACGTGAGGAAATGCTTCACCGTCATGTAACGCAAAATATATACAATATCAATTTTTTTTAAAAGCAGCACAGAAATATCCTACCAAAAAGCTGCCAGCATTCAAATCGAAATCTGTTTAAGATACATCCCTAAACCCACTTAAGTGGAAGTAAAGCTCGTGGGATTAACAATGAATTACACTTCCTCCAGAGTAAGGCTGGAGGCGGTGGGAGCAGATGAAGGCTATGCACAACGTTATCATATTATAGGGAATGAGGGGGCGGGGAGGAATCAAGATAATGGGAATATTTTTTTCTCCTGGAGGGGAGTATAGGAATCAGGCTGCCGCATTTCAGCTGCAAGGAGGAGGCCGGCTGCCCAATGCAACCCCAGAAGCCTTTACAAAGCCTTCAGCTTGGATTCTGCTCCCTTTCCGTCTTTCCACCGACCCGCAGCTGCTGCTCCCCACCGAAACCGGCTGAGCACCTCCGGGTGCCCCTTGCTTTCCTTTCGCCCCGCAGCCCTCCAGGGCTTCAGCCGCTGCTGCCAACGCCTTCGGGACGCCCGGGAAAGGGAGGCGGCGGAGGAAGAGGGCGGCGACGACGACTCACCTGCCAGGACAGCGCGACCGGCGACAGCAGCAAAACAGCGGGCAGGAAGCAACCGCATCTCTCTCCCTCTCGCGCCCGCTGTCTCCGCCTAGGCATCGAGAGGCAGGGGCTAGAGCGTCCTCCCGTCCTCCCACGCCGCCGGCCACTTTCCTTGCGGACTTCCTCTTCTCCTTTTTCCGTTGGCCGGAAGCCCAACTTCAGGCTCTCCTGCTGCGGCAAAGAGCCAGGAACCTAGAGATAGGAAAAGGGAAGAGGGGGGCAACCCAACGGTCTGAAACGAAACTCCCGGGTTCCTTTTTTTTTTTACTTTTCTTTTCCCCACAACTGCAAGTAATATTTGGAAAGGCGGAAGAGAGAGGCAGCCAATCTTCAAAGTGAACCCGGAAGGTGTTAAAGGTTATTTGAAATGTCTACAGCTAGAAAGGCTGCAGTCAAATGGTAGTGGTTTCCCCGCCTCTGATAAGCGAACGTGGCTGTGTTGCCCAATAATATTTTTGAAATTATTTTAATTTCAAAATTATTTTAATTATTAATTAATTAAATTATTTAATTATTTTAATTATTATAATTTAAATTATTTTAATTATTTTAATTTCATTGTCTTTATTGTGCAAACCGAAACAGTATGCAGCTCGCCAGAATTCTTAGTAGGATAGTAAGGGTAGGGGTGGATCATGGGACAGGCGAGAGAAAAGGTGCAGCTGATCATCATTTTCCCCCTTACAGTATTTAGTTTTAGAGCATGACACAGCTGCTACCTCATTCATTCCACCCTTTTTTGCATACTGCTTTCGCATAAAGTATATCACAGCAGTTTAAGTAAAGTTCCAGTAAAGCAGCATGTCACTGTTAGAAGAATTCTAAGGTCTCAAATATAGAATAAATATTCATAAATGCACACATGCGTAAGTATATAAACCACACGTCTGAAATGGTACAGGAGAGCAATCCTGAAGCCATTTTTGACTCTCCCAGTGACCTCAAATATTCCTCTGCAGCGAGGGAGGCAAATGGGGAAAGCTTTCCCATTGTCTTTTCACTTAAAAATCCTTCAAACCCTGTCTTAAGGGTGTATTTGTGTATGAATAGGGTGAGCTTGTGACCTAGATTCAGGAACTAAAGTATTAACCGTCACAAATGAATGGCCAGGCTGCCCAGGTAATGCAATCAGCGACCATTATCACGTATCTTGGCAGACAAGATTTCTGCTGCAGACTGCCTCCTATGATGTATGTATGATGATTTTAGGGTGGTCTTTGGCTAAGGAGTTGGGTACTGTCAAAAGTCTTTAAAGGTTCCTGCACACTTTGTTCTTGGTCTCTCTTACCTCCTTGCAAGGAAGGGAGGGAACTCTGTTGCAACAGAAAAATAAAGATCTGCCTTACTTTTGCTGCATCCTGCCTCCATCCATTCATCTCTGACTGATCGTGGACTTGGGGGACTCAGTTCCTTGGGCAGCAAAAGCCAACCCCCCTATTTTTCTATAACATCATTAAAACCAGGCAAAGAAATCTTACCCAAGATCAAGATACAGATAGGTAGCCGTGTTGGTCTGCCATAGTCAAAACAAAAAAATTTTTTTCCCCTTCCAGTAGCACCTTAAAGACCAACTAAGACAGAGAAACCAGTAGGAGAACACTTCAATCTCCCAGGACATTCTATACAAGATCTCAAAGTAGCTGTATTACTACAAAGGAATTTCAGAAATAGACTGGAAAGAGAAGCTGCTGAATTGCAACTCATTACCAAACTTAAAACCATGGAGAGACCTGGTCTGAACAAAGACATTGGATTCTTATCTCATTATACATGACAAAGCCATTTTTCACCTTCTCACCCCTTGCTTTTTCCTGTAAGACCTATTGCAGTCGTTAAGAGTCGTCAACAGGCTCATCACAGCTATCTGCCAATCACCCATTCCCACCACCCTTCTGAGTAATACCCCTCCCCACCTTCTCACTATATAGAAGGATCTGGCAACTATACCAAGAACCAAGATCAAGAATTGCCAAGTGAATTATGGGAAACTAGTTATGGGAAAACTAGTTGCCCTTTGTACAATATTGTCAATAATTACTTCCTATGAAAGCAAATTCAAGCAGACTTTGATTTTTGATTTTTTTTAGAACAGACGCCGTGATTTTATGTTAATCCGCATTTATTTGCGCATTACCGTATGAAGTATGAAGTAATTTCGGAGGGACAGAGCTTTGTTGATTACCAATCAGAACTGCCAAATGAATCAATCAATCAAAACAAAATATAAAAACAGACAAAGAGAAAAACAAACAGCAAAGCAGAAGAGTTATAAGACATGAGCTCCAGCACTCAGCTTCAGTTTTCAGAAAGGCAAGCTGGAATGAACAGTTTCTTAAGAAAACCCAAAAAAGGAAGAGATGGTACTAACCTCCCTTGTAAGGGAGTTCTGTGTCCTCCATGTGGGGCTCTCTTAGGCATCTGGTTGGCCACTCGAGAACAGTGTGTTGGATGATCCTCAGGGTGCGTGACTCTCCCTGGGCCACCCTTCTCTCTAGTTTCTGTATACCGGTATTTATTAGTGAAGAAGGCTGATCGTCGAAGAATTGATGCTTTTGAATTCTGGTGCTGGAGGAGACTCTTGAGAGTCCCATGGACTGCAAGAAGATCAAACCTATCCATTCTTAAGGAAATCAGCCCTGAGTGCTCACTGGAAGGACAGATCGTGAAGCTGAGGCTCCAATACTTTGGCCACCTCATGAGAAGAGAAGACTCCCTGGAAAAGACCCTGATGTTGGGAAAGATGGAGGGCACAAGGAGAAGGGGACGACAGAGGACGAGATGGTTGGATAGTGTCTTCGAAGCTACAAACATGAGTCTGACTAAACTGTGGGAGGCAGTGGAAGACAGGAGTGCCTGGCGTGCTCTGGTCCATGGGGTCACGAAGAGTCGGACACGACTAAACGACTAAACAACAACAACAATTTATTAGTGAAACACAATATGCTAGAGTTATGTCCCAGCTACAGTAACACACAGTACCAGAATGAAGGCCGACATCTGAAAAAATCACACAGGATATTTTCACAAGTATAAATAGAACAAGTGTAACCTGCAACAAAATGTGGCAGCATGGAGTGTGCTCCAGTTCAGGATTTCAGTCAGTCATGCCCTTTTCGGGATACTCCATTCCCTAGGTTTTCTACCCCTCACTCAGCCAGCATTCCATGCTCACTGAATGTAGCCGCTCCTCATCAGACTGGGGTCACCCCCACCTCCTTTTTAAAATATTTTTTTTGGGTATTGCTACAGATGTTGAGATTCTCCCAGGCCTCGCAATATGTCCCTTTTGTGGATGGATGGTGCAGTTTAGGCTGTGTAAGAACCCACACTTGAAGCACTATTAGTATATAGGATTGGAGAACTGAGAAATGCAGACGCAGTTAATAGATCATTTTGATGCAGAAATGTGCACTCACCACACACACATGATGTCTTCCTGCACTTCAAAGAGCAGCCAGAAATCAGGGTGCATTTTTGCCCCTTTTGTCCTCTGAAAGCTAAATGGGCCTCTTCATTCTATAAAGACTATTGCTTGTATTCTATCCTCTCATGATGATTCTACTGTTGTATAGCAGCACCGTGTGGCACAATAAAAGCATCACACTGTCTTAGAACACTGAAGGAAGGTGTTTGTCTACTTGGGATGGAAGCACAGAGTCCACAGACAGAAATGTCAGCCTCAAGGATCACAGAATCATTGATTGATTGATTGATTGATTGATTGATTGACTGAACTTTGTTATATCCCACTTTAGGAAGCAGTAAATCTACATACATACATCTACATACATAGCAGTAAATCTACAGCAGTCACGGAATTAAAAGACTCCTGCTTCTTGGGAGGAAAGCAATGACAAACCTAGACAGCATCCTAAAAAGCAGAGACATCACCTTGCCAACAAAGGTCCGTATAGTTAAAGCTATGGTTTTCCCAGTAGCGATGTATGGAAGTGAGAGCTGGACCATAAAGAAGGCTGATTGCCGAAGTGCTGGAGGAGACTCTTGAGAGTCCCATGGACTGCAAGAAGATCAAACCTATCTATTCGTAAGGAAATCAGCCCTGAGTGCTCATTGGAAGGACAGATCCTGAAGCTGAGGCTCCAATACTTTGGCCACCTCATGAGAAGAGAAGACTCCCTGGAAAAGACCCTGATGTTGGGAAAGATGGAGGGCACAAGGAGAAGGGGACGACAGAGGACAAGATGGTTGGACAGTGTTCTCGAATAATAATAATAATAATAATAATAATAATAATAATAATTTATTATTTATACCCCGCCAGCTCGAAGCTACCAGCATGAGTTTGACCAACTGCGGGAGGCAGTGGAAGACTGGAGTGCCTGGCATGCTCTGGTCCATGGGGTCATGAAGAGTCGGACATGACTAAGCGACTAAACAACAACAACAACAACAAATCTACATACAATCTAAATCAAAGCCTGGGAGAATAGACTTCACAACAACCTGGATGATACCAATGAATGCATCAAGTGAGCTCTTTCTGAGGAGCGTGTCCCAAAGCTGCAATACCACCAAAGGAAGCTGCCTTATACTGAGTCAGACCATTGGTCCATTTAGCTCAGTATTGTCAGCACTGACTGGCAGTGGCCCACCAGGGCCTCAGAAAAGAGTCTTTCCCCGCCCTTCCAGAAGATTCTAGAGATTGAACCTGGCACTCTTTGCATGCAGAACATATGTTGTACCACCAAAACATATGCCCCCCCTACATGAAAGGCCTTGATTCTCACTTTTCTCCTGCCTAATCCAGCACAGGCCCTGTTATATAGCAAGGTGAAGTGACACGATTCAGTTAGCACCATGAGTGTGGGATAGATGAATGCAGGAACTTATATCTGAAGAGTGCACTAAGACTTTTTTTTGGTCCTACTCAAACGGGAGGCAAGGCAGGGAGGATAGACACGTCATTTGGGCTGGCAATGAGCTAACTTCTAAGGTATAGGGACCCAGAGTAGGGTTCCAGCAGTGATAAACAGGATTATATGACCAAGGGAAGGGAGAGCAATCTGAAACAACTTGAGAATTCAAAGATAGCCATTTTTGGAAATTAGCACTTCTTTGAATTTTGCAGTTCAGTTCAATGATGCATCCAAGTGGTTCTAAAAATGCACATATTTGTGTGAAAACAACACGTACAAAAATGCATTATTTTAGGAGAAACTGCTTTGCGAAAATGTGCATAGTAGGTAAAATTGCATACAAATATGTGTATATTAAGATAAATTCACACTGAAATGCTGATGAATTTTTATGAGACCTTTTAACCAAAAAATCACAAATTGATGTTGAAATGTAGAGAACTGGAACTTAATATTGGGAAACTGAGAAGATGAAGGAAACTGAAATTGACAGATTCGACCATCCCTAATATTAGAGGAGAAAATTTTGGGGATACCCTTGACACAGGATGTTTGTAGAAGAACACATATTTATTAACATACACTTGTGTTGTTCGTCCGTGGACTGAAACAGGATGTTCACATGAAATCTGAAGTACTTGTCTTAAGAACTGGCCCTTCTAAGTAACTGTCAGTATTAGCTCTTACGTTGCTCGTGTTATTAAACCTTCCGAGAATAGTTTAGGTTGGAGGTTAAAAAAATTATTTTTAAAAAAACTTTCTACCACTTCCAGTGGTCTACATGGCTCTCTAGAACAGATGTTACTACATAATAAACTGAATACTTGTCTTGAAAAGGCTGCTTAAACCAGTTTTCTTGACAAATAAACACACGTGCAGCTCCAGCAAGTATGCAATGATAGGGAAAGCTGAATCAGCTAATTTCTCTCTTTCTGGCTTATAATGGTTTATTGAGTTTTGGCAATGCACTAGTGTACAATGGCACATCACTGCCACTTCGCAACTCCCCTGGTACAAGCAACAGAAACAATGTAGGAAGCCTTGCTCCCCAGGAAGCCACTATCCATAGCGAGCAACAAACCATGGCTTCAGCAGAGGCAGACTTTAGTCTTTCAAATTTCCGTGGTGCCCTGTGCAAGGTCAAAATTTAGCAACCCTGCCTCTCACCTTCCATTCTGCTCAATTCACTATGTCATAGTTATGATGCCCTGTGGCGCCCTCTAGGCTCAGCACCCAGTGCAGTGGAACCAGTTGCGCTGCCCTAAATCTGCCTTTGGTTTAAGGCTGGCTAATGACCATGACTTGTTGGGAAGAAACCAGTTGCAACCCAGAGTTTGGCCATTACCAGAAAGCACAGGTTCCTTGGTTTCTCTCTTATACCAGGGAAGGAGGAAAGCAAGAAAAATTGGGCAGTGTGTACAACCCACTGCTCAGTCCAATAAGTCATGATAAGTAAGAAATGGTGGTTTATTGTGATGTGCATACCAGGCTACTAACAAGTAGTTAAATGCACAGGAGCTTCTGATATAAAAGGAGCTGGCAAGCTAAGACATGCCTGTATGGCAGGAGATGATGATAAGTAGCAGACACCAGGCAGGCATAATATGCAGAAAGGACATTCCTTTTGTTTCTGTATTTTGGTCTAAGTCTGTCTTCCCTACTTTCTTGACCTTGTAGGTTGGAAGCCAGCAAGTAGAACTGAACCATGACAGCAAGAGAAGAGAACCACTTCTCTCTCTTTTTCTTTCCCTTGCTGCTATCTCTGAGGAATCAAGCAAGGCACCAACACAAGGAAACTTTTTGCATGATCCATAACATTTCCCAGGCCATTGCTCACGTATATTATTGTCAGATGCAAATGTAGACTTTTAAAAGTCAAATGTCCTTTCTAGAACTTACTGGTGACCTTTCTATTTCTGTAAAAGAGTTGGTGGGGATGATTTAATTATTTATTTTCTCAATACTTTTTCATTTTTTAAAAATAGTAACATAATGCTATTTAGCAATTGGGGGGATAATTATTATTATTATTGTTATTGTTATTATTATTTATTTGTACTCCGCCCATCTGGCTGGGTTTCCCCAGCCACTCTGGGCAGCTTCCAACAAAGATTAAAAATACATTAAAATATCACACATTAAAAACTTCCCTGAACAGGTGTCTTCTAAAAGTCAAATAATTGTTTATCTCTTTGACATCTGATCAGAGGGTGTTCTACAGGGCGGGTGCCACTCCCGAGAAGGCCCTCTGCCTGGTTCCCTGTAGCTTTGCTTCTCGCAATGAGGGAACCACCAGAAGTCCATTGGCGGTGGACCTCAGCGTCCGGGCAGAACGATGGGGGTGGAGACGCTCCTTCAGGTAGACTGGGCTGAGGCCATTTAGGGCTTTAAAGGTCAACACCAACATTTTGAATTGTGCTCAGAAACGTACTGGAAGCCAATGTAGGTCTTTCAAGACCGGTGTTATGTGTTAATAAGATTAAGAAAAATTATTCAATGAAACCAGTAGTTCAAGATTACTCTAGTGGGAACAGAAACTCACACTGGGTCAGTTAGACGAGGCTGTTCAAGGGGAGGGTCACCACTGATTCTTCAGCCAAGATCACCAGGAAGCAATAAAACAGACAAGATCTGCAAACTGGAATTTTTTAATCATCCTTGGAAAAGACCTTTTACTGAATTTGACTTACTTGTGTGTACATATAAAAAGTATTTTGGTTGTGGAGGACTTTACTGGATAATATAGTGCTATATTAAATGTGCTGTGTGGAACCTTCATTTTAATTCCACTTCTAATTAATGAAAAGCAATGTGCTTTGTGGTGTTAAATGGCTCTAGGAAGAAGCAGTCCACCATTACACCTTTACTGCAGTGTGATGAAGGCAATGGAGTTCTGCAGATAAACTAGCAAGCTGAGTCTGACAGAAAGTCCCCTGTTCGTGTGGAATGCTATGGACATGGTGTATCTTGATTTCAATAAGGCCTTTGACAAAGCCCTCCATGATATTCTTGCAGAGAAACTGGTAAAACGTGGGCTGGATGAGGTTACTGTCAGGTGGATTTGAATCTGGTTGACTGACCCAACCCAAAGAGTACTCACTAATGGGTCCTCAATAGGGACAAATGTAAGGTTCCATCCTTATGTGGGGATAACCAGCTGCACAAATATAAGATGGGGAGGACGGGACACCTGGCTTGCTAGCAGTACATGAGAAAAGGATCTAGGGGACTTAGTAGACCACGAGCTTAACATGAGTGTGATGCACCGTATTTGGTGGGATTGTAAAAAGGTAAAAGCTTATTGGGAAATGATATATAATGAATTGAAGAAAATGTTGAAAATAACTTTTGTAAAAAAAACAGAAGCCTTTCTACTAGGTATTTTAGGCCAAGATATACCGAAAGAAAAGAGGACTTTATTTATGTATGCCACTACAGCAGCGAGAATGTTGATTGCACAAAATTGGAAGACTGGAGAAATACCAACTAAAGAACAATGGCAGGAGAAGCTGATGAACTATGCAGAACTGGCAAAAATGACAGACAGACTAAGAGAAAAAGACGACAGTGACTTTAAAAAAGAATGGGAACCATTTATATTATACTTGCAGAAACAAAGAAAGCCTATAGACCTGATGGCATGATTTAAATAAACATCCACATTATTAGTATTAGAACATGTGTTGAAGATAGAGAAATAATATGGTGTATTCATTGCTATTTTTATGATTTTAGGTTTGATGTTATTGTATGAATATGTTATTAGTAGTTTTTTCTTTTAGGAGGTAGCAAAGTGGGTGAAAGAAGAAACAAATCAGAAGCAGAAGTTAGGGGAAGCCCAGGAGGGGAGGGAGGAAGGAATGCATAGTAAATGTTATGAATATGAGATGTATGCAATGAATGAAAAAGGAAAATGAATAAACAAAATTCAAAAAAACAAAAACAAAACATGAGCATGATGCATCACATGGCGGAGGGAGCAAGCTTGTTTTATCCTGCTCCGGAGTCTTAGACTTCATCCAATGGCTTCAAGTTACAAGAAAGTAGAATCCGACTAAACATCTGGAAGAATTTTCTGGCAGAGCTGTTTGACAGTGGAACAGATTCCCTCGGAAGATGGTGAACTTGGAGGCTTTCAAACAGAGGTTGGATGGCCATTTCTCATGGATGCTTTAGTTGAAATTCCGGCTTTGTAGGGAATTGGACTATATGACTCTTGGGTCCCTTTCAACTCTACAATTCTATTATTCTACATATGGTCAGACTATCACTTTGTCACAGTAACAGTGTTAAACAGAGTTTAAGAATCAGAAGCCCTCCACACAGCAATCCACTTCTTTGTGCTTTGTGGTTGTTCTGGAAAAGAAGAAGAAGAATTTACTGGAGTGAGGAGTTGACTCCCATTTCTCATTAATAGGGAAAATGCCATCTACAGATGAAATGTAACATTAAGGTAGCACTTGATACACAAAGCCATGGCAAAGAGGAGCCAGGGCAGTCAAGTGAAATTTCATCTGGATGGGTGGGCCTACTGAAGTTGCATATCGTCAACGAATGCATGCTTCTTATCCTTTGAGTGGATTGTGTACACACCCCTAAATGCGCCATACATTTAAAGCAGTAATATACCACCTTAAACACTCATCGCTTTCCCAAATGATTTATGGGAACTGTAGTTGGTTAGGGGTGCTGAGAGTTGTTAAAAGGTAAAGGTACCCCTGCCCATACGGGCCAGTCTTGACAGACTCTAGGGTTGTGCACTCATCTCACTCTAGAGGCCGGGAGCCAGCGCTGTCCGCAGACACTTCCGGGTCACGTGGCCAGCGTGACAAGCTGCATCTGGCGAGCCAGCGCAGCACACGGAACGCCATTTACCTTCCCGCTAGTAAGCGGTCCCTATTTATCTACTTGCACCTGGGGGTGCTTTTGAACTGCTAGGTTGGCAGGCGCTGGGACCGAGCAACGGGAGCGCACCCCGCCGCAGGGATTCCAACCGCCGACCTTTCGATCGGCAAGTCCTAGGCACTGAGGCTTTTACCCACAGCGCCACCCGCGTTCCCGCTGAGAGACCCTTATTCCCTTCATTGAGCTACAGTTTCCTGAGTAGTTTTAATAATCAGTACATTTCTCCATCTAGTCCAGGGGTAGGCGAGTAGTCAAGATATTATGGACAACAACTCCCAACATCCCAAATTGTTGGCTGTACTGGCTAAGGTGTATGGGAGTTATACTCCAGAATATCTGGAGGGCATCAGTTTGCCTGCCCATTATCCTGTTGTTGTTTTTTACAGTAGCCAACTAGATGCTTCTTGGAAACCCAAAAGCAGGAGAAGATGCCTATAGGCCTCTCCTATGGGGTCAGGGGAGAGCCGGCCCTACCATCAGTTAGAGAGTGGTTTGGGGTGTCAGAAAAGGCCAGAAAACTTAGTTATTTAATTCTTTATTTTAGCCTAATTTATTTCCCCCCACACCCCATTTCTTCTTACCTGTTCACATATAATTAAAAATAAATTAACAAATTAATGATAATATTTTATACACACATGCCTACATATGCTTACATGTATAGTTGTCCATACTGAAATAATCCTTACTTTTGATATTATTTCTTTGTCACTTGGGTTCATGTGACTTTGTCTTTTCTTACTTACTGGGGGAATGGCACTATGGTCTTTTCAGTGAATGTATGATCCAAAACCCCCCCCTGCAGTATTTTACCTCAGCCCAGTACACAGGGACATCACTGCAGAGGATATTCACTGTGGTTCCTAAAGTTGTGCGATCTGCCAGTTCTCCTTGCTTGAAGGTGTAGGACACGTGGTCATCTCCTGAGCCCTTGTAGGAAACAAGGTGAAATTTAGTATATGGGTAGTGCAGATTTTCACTTAGATGTCAAGGTGTCAATGCTCTGGTTCCTTGGTTTTGAGGAATGCTCACAGTGGTGCAGCTAATTTTAGACCTTGTATTTAGTGGTCTTAGCCTCCCACCTGCGGTTTAGACAGTCATTTATTTTGCAAAGCATACAATCAACATTTCTCATCTCCTCCCCCCCATCCAATGCCTGCTATTCCAGCTTTACAACCTCTTCTACATTCCTAAAATGTTAATGCAAAAAAACCCACAAACAAATCTGAGGTGGTTGTTTTTTAGTACAATACTTTGAGCATCTGCAGTTTCATAATTTCAACTTATAAATTATAGCACTAGCAAGAGCACAGGAATAAATTGGGGTTTGCTTCTCCTGGCCTGATGCTTAAAGGCACATTAAGCAATGTTTCATTGTAGTAAACGGCTATATCTATCATCTATCTATATCTGTCTATCTGTCTATCTATCTATCATCTATCATCTATCATCTATCATCTATCATCTATCATCTATCTATCATCTATCATCTATCATTTATCATCTATCTATCTATCTATCATCTATCATCTACAGTATATCTATCTATCTAATCTATCTATCTATCTATCTATCTATCTATCTATCTATCTATCATCTATCTATCATCTATCTATCTATCATCTATCATCTATCATCTATCTATCTTTCTTTCTTTCTATCCATATCTATCTATCATCTATCTATCTAATCTATCTATCTATCTATCTATTTATCTAAACATAAGAAAATGAGCATCTGCAATTATGTCCATGCCTACCAGGTCATCTTCCGACAATACAGTGCTTTTTAAAATAAGAAGAAAGGAAGGATGCTCTAGTGAACAGTGCCAGGAGGACAGCAGATGATGGGAGGCTTGTTTGCTGCTGCCCCCATTATCTGCCACTCTCTGGGCTTCCAGACACTCCAAATGTCCTATTTTCCAGGAACAGTCCTGGATTTACAGTAGCCATCCCAGTTCTGATCCCAGAATCTCCTGCTTTATCCTTAAAGGTAAAGGTAAAGGGACCCCTGACCATTAGGTCCAGTCGCGGACGACTCTGGGGTTGCGGCACTCATCTCGCTTTATTGGCCGACCTTCTGATTGGCAATTCCTAGGCTCTGTGGTTTAACCCACAGCGCCACCCATGTCCCTCGCTTTATCCTTAGGATGTCCCTATTTTCACTGAGAAATGTTGGAGGGTATGGAGTTTTGCGATCCCTGAGCCAAGGAGATAAGTAACTATACAACCTTTAGGAGACATCTAAAGCCAACCCTGTATAGAGCAAGTTTTTTTTAAAAAATGCTAAATGTTTTATTATAGTTTTATATATGTTGGAACCTGCCCAGAATGGTTGGGGCAACCCAGCCAGATGGGTGGGGTATAAATAATAAAATTATTATTATTATTATGGAATAGGACAACCTGATTTTCACTGCAGAAATTTTGGAGGGTATGGGCTTCTGCCTCAATGTCTAATCCTAGCTGCCCTACTGAAGCAGTCAGTTAAGGTTTCTGGTACACAGCACAATCTACATGAAATGTAAGGGGAAAATGGGGAAATGGTGCTCTCTGCTACCCCATTCTCTCAACTGCACTATTATTTAATAAGTGTTGGGGAGAGATTCTCCACACCCCATATCTTCTTACTTGTTCATCAAAGTGCTCTATTCCTTGGGTGATTTCATGTAGGCTGGGCACATCAACTGAATCCATTGCCACCACTGAGCATTGTTTTCTGTCCTGAATTCGGAAGCCGATCAGACGCTAGGAACAAAGCAGGAAGCAGAGAAGATTTGGGGATAAATTAAGGAATGCCCTTCTCCAAGTGTGCAGCTGGCACTGTGCTTTAAACAGGGGGTGGGAGGCAAGTTCCTTGCTAGAGATTATTAGGAAATGGATTGGAAAGAAAAACTGCTAATATCATAATACCGTTACGCAAGTCTGTTGGTTGTTGCAGTGACATAGAATGTGGGGGGCAGGGGGGCTGTTGTCCCGGGCACAAAATTTGGGGATGGCATAAAAATTCAAAAGAAAAATAAACCACTTTGAGGTTGTTGTTTTTTTAAAAAAACACACAATCAAGTGGTGTCAAGCAGTGTAAAAATTACATGGAATAAATAATAATAATAAAATAAACAGCCGCTGACCCTGTCCCCTCTCCCTGCTGGGAAGACCCTTCCCCACCACCATCATTGCGCAGCCCTGATAGGAACCATGGGTCAGGGCAGAGCTTTCCAAACTGTGCGTCGCAACACATCAGTGTGTCAGCTTCAGTGTGTAAGTGTGTCTTGCAAACGCTCCCCATTCTCCTCCTGGGGCTGGAAAAGGGTTAGTTTAACCTCTGGTTTGCTAGTAAAACTGAATTACTGTGTCCCGAAATCATGCATGTCTAAAAAGTTTGTCACCAACGTGAAAAGTTTGGAAAGCTCTGGATTAGGGAGAGCCCCGGGCACTGGCAATCCACGCTATGCCCCAGTCTTATTGTAAACTGCAACCTCCAGTTTGTAATTAATGTAAGGTTGCCATACGTCTGGAATTTCCCAGACATGTGTCCAGGGGGAATTTTTTTTGGAAAATTAGCAAAATGTCCTGGATTTATAGCTCAACAACTTTGAGTTTCTATAAAAAAAATACCGGTAACTTTTGTGTCCTGAATTTTTCTTCTAGAAATATGGCAACCCTAAATTAACACCAAGCCACAATTTTTTTGAAAGCAAAACTAAACTCAGCAGAAGTCGTCCTCCTGGGAGGAGGAAAATGGAGGAGGCAGCACATGAGCTCAAGGCTTTGTTTGGACTCATAGAAGCTCATCTACATACTGCTAAACCAAGCTTTAGTGTCCCATGTTTACTGGGCTGTGAATTAAGAAAGACACCATGGGTTCCAGTGTAATGTCGCAGAAGATCCTGTAGGGACAGAACTCTAAGACTATTCAGTTCAACCACCTGAGATGGTAAAATGTCTTAGAACGTTTTGATGTCCACCTAGAATATATTTGACACTTACGTGTTTATAGTCGTAGACAACAGTTGCTGAGGTCGTATTGCTCTGGATATGAAAGGCAGCAACACTTTCCTGGTTGTTCACCATCACAGTTTGCTCAACCACTTCGCCATCTCCTGTATTACTAGTGATTTTAATTATCTACAAAGGAGAGAGACAAGTTTCAACAGGGAAATGCATTTTCTATGTTCCTGGTACTTTGCATGGTTGATCTCGAAGTACAAATCTGAAGCATTTTAGTTGGTGCTATAGAGTCATATCAAAATAAAGGAGACATGGCAAGAGGGTGTGATCCTGCTCCCTAGCTCATGCATTTAATAAACACACAAGCACTTTTCAGATTATTAATATGTGTGTAGCAGTGATGGATTAAATTTTAATCTCTAAATAAATGCCGAATTGGCAATCATAGAGAAGGGAAGTTGTCTGTTCCCATAATTCTCCCTGTTTCTGTGTACATTACTGAGGTCCAATTAAATTCCTTAACAATGATGTAAGCATATTTATTATAGAGAGACTTGATTCTAGTGTTACTATTTCCACCTTCAAATAACTTGTGGAGGGAGGAATAATGCTATTCCTTCCACCGTGTCCCTGTGTGCATGGGCAAAGGTTTTCTCCACTTATGCTGCTAGAGATCTTTTAGTTGCAGGACCTGGGATTTAGAACTTTGGGCTGGTATCTGGCAATTTGTGCACTTAAAACCTAAACTAAACAAAGTCCCAAATAACCCAATAGAGCTGGGAATAGGGAACCTGTGTCCCTCCACATGCTGTTGGACTACATTTCCCATCAGCCTTGACCCTTGGCTATGATGACTGGGCTGATGGGAGCTAGAATCCAACAACATCTGGAGTATCACAGGTTCCCCACCCTTGGTCTAAGGATTGCAGAGATAATGGGTTGTATCCTGCTAAATTCTTTTCAGATTGGATCCATTGACATTAATGAACCTAAGTTAGTCATGTTCATTAATTTCAAGGGATCTACTTGGAGTGGGATCAGCACTGGATACAACCCAGTGTATGTGAGACACTTTGAACACTCCAAAACACCTTATGAAATGGTAATATGATGACATCCCAAATGGAAAACTCATATTGAGAGGACGTATACCTCTGAATCTCAAATACCATCAACAAAATTATTTGACTTCATGACCTCCTTCTCATCCAAAATCAGACTGGCAGGGTTCATCAGCACCAACACTGGCCCTGCACATCCCCCTATGGAATGAGTGGCTGGTCTGCAAGCCAATGTTTAAATTTCCTATAATATGTCAGAGTGATTCTCCCTTGGACACTGTGAAGAATTTCAAATGATGATCAGTAGCTTAGCCGCTGCTGTAGCCAATGATCAGCCTTACTCTTTTGAATGACACTAGCTTTCTTTTCAGTCTTCTACTCACCCTTTCGGTGTGTTGCTGCGACATGTAAACTCCAATGAGAATCGCTCCAATAATGATAATGGCCAGAAGCACCAGGATGACAGAGATGAGGATCATTTGCTTCCTGTCCTTAGGCACTCTGGGTATAAACCTGAGGGCCTGGGAAAGAGAGACAGGGGCTTAGCTGGGAAAGGTCAGACCATTACTCTCTCCACCCACAGATTCCCATCCATATGGCACTTTCTGAGACAGTGAGCTGCAACACGGTTTAAGCAGGACAGCCGTGGGAGCTTCCTATTTCAAGTAAAGGCTTTTTGTGAGGAAGGTTATATTTTAATACTAAAAAAAGGAACCATTTCTTGAAACACGAATCAAGTAACAGGTCTAGAGAATGCAGAAATCATTGTTTTAATTTCTGTGCCTACCTTAGAATGGTAGGATTTGCAGGATTGTGCCTTGCACATAATTAAAACTTAATAATTGTTGAGTACCATATTTTTCGCTCTATAATATGCACCAGACCATAAGACGCACCTAGTTTTTGGAGGAGGAAAACAAGAACAAAAATATTCTGAATCTCAGAAGCCAGAACAAGAAGAGGGATCGCTGCGCAGCGAAAGCAGCCATCCCTCTTGCTGCTCTGGCTTCTGGGATAGCTGCACAGCCTGCACTCACTCCATATGACGCACACACATTTCCCCTTACTTTTTAGGAGGAAAAAAGTGAGTCTTATAGAGCAAAAAATACGGTAATTTTAGCCGCAATTCTATGGCCCATGGGATCGTGCTCAAGGGGCCATAGGATACATCAGAGCTCCTTTTGCAGTCTTGGAGACTGAGACTAGCAGTGGCTTTTCAGTTTTTCAGGCAGGATTTTCCCCCAGCCCTATCTGGGGACACCAGGGAATTGACCCCAGGACCTTTTGCAGGCAAAAATGTGCCCAATCATCGAGCTTTCTCTTCAGGGAAGCAAGCTAGTTTAAGAGGGTTTAAGAGGGTGCAGACCAGGCTACATAGGACACCAGTGGCACTGTGATCTAAACCACTGAGCCTCTTGGGCTTGCCGATCGGAAGGTTGGTGGTTCGAATCCCCGTGATGGAGTGAGCTTCTGTTGCTCTGTCCAAGCTTCTGCCAACCTGGCAGTTTGAAAGCATACCAGTGCAAGTAGATAAATAGGTACTACGGTGGCAGGAAGGTAATCAGCGTTTCCATGCACTGTGGCTTATGTCATGGTGTTCTGATGCACCAAAAGCGGTTTAGTCATGCTGGCCTCATGACCCGGAAAGCTGTCTGTGGACGAACACTGGCACCCTCGGCCTGAAAGCGAGATGAGCACTGCAACCCCATAGTCGTCTTTGACTGGACTATGGGGTCCTTTACCTTTTACCTTTACCTTTTTACATAGGACACACAGCTCTCTCATCTTCATGGCTACCCCTCATCTTCCATCAACCGCAACCTGAAGCTGGTGCCTCATCCTGCCTAATGATATGGCAGGCCGTACTTGTGTCAGCATCTGTCAGTTTTGCTACTGAGTTATTATCAAAATGAGTTCTCTTGCACACCCCAAATACCATTTTCTGTCAAATAGGTTCCCCGCCCTCCAAAAAATCTACAGTACTTACTATGGGTTCTGATGACATGTTGACCTGACAGCCGACTTTGGAGTCCATCTCTGCTGCGATGTCAAATGAAAACTACCGTAGCCAGTTCACTTTTATAGGAAGATCTATGGGCAGGATGAGGCCAAAGGTTCCTGACAAACTCGATCATGGGAAATATGATCACCAGTAATTACATCTGACCTGGCATTTGACCTCCTTTAGCTGAAGGGGGATTTTCTAGTTGAGCAGTATACCATGGAGAGAGCTTTGGAAAGCACAGCAAACCCCCACAAAAACTAGAATTTTCACATTTTTAACAGTGACTTAGCAACTGATTACCCAACATATTGAGGTTCTCTCTTAAATTTGTTAATCAAGGGTTATAGCCAACTGAGGTATACTTGGAATAGACCTATTGAAATTAATGAACTTAAGTTAGTCATGTCCATTAACTCTAGTAGGTTGGCTGTGAGTAGGACTTGAATTGGATACAGCCCCAATTATTTAACTATAATGGGTTCAGGAAGTCCCTGGGCATTCTGGGTTGAGATGTGGTTATAGGCAACCGAAGATGACCTCACTTGCAATGGTCCATGAATGACATCACACCAGGTGTAAGCACCCTAGGACAGCTTCCTGGGCCCTGGTAGGGTGCACCAGCACTAATGCTTGCCTTGGGTTCTTTACATCAGGTAGCAGGGTCTGTGCACCCCCATTTCATTTATTTTTATATATATAAATTTTTATTAATTTTCCAACATATATTAAGACACAATACAACTGACAATACATAAACAAACAAACATATAAACACGTATAATTTCATAACCTCTTTTTCTTAAACCTTATTTCAACGACTTCCCCATACCTCCCTTTTCTGCATCCCTGTTTTAAACTTTTCCAGCAACCCCTAATTTCAATTACTTATAATTCACTTTCTTTAATCCTTTTTCTCTTACCCAATTATTTGTCACTGCAATTCTGTTTTACATTACCCATGACATTTTAGAACTCATTAATTTTACAACAGTTCTTAAGATAAACTTTAAATTTCTTCCAATCTTCTTCCACCGTCTCTTTTCCTTGGTCGCGGATTCTGCCAGTCATCTCGGCCAGTCCCATATAGTCTATCACCTTCGTCTGCCACTCTTCCAGCGTGGGTAGTTCTTGTGTCTTCCAATACTTTGCTAAAAGAACTCTTGCTGCTGTTGTAGCATACATAAAGAACGTCCTATCTTTCCTTGACACCAATTGACCTACCATGCCCAGGAGAAAGGCCTCTGGTTTCTTATGAAAGGTACACTTAAGGACCTTCTTAATTTCATTATAGATCATTTGTGCACCCCCATTTTAATCTCTCACAATGCCTCAGAGTGACAGTACATTGAACTCTCATGGTAAATTGGGACAAGTTAAACTGGCAGTTTCTAGCCATGCTTGCATCATTCCGCCACTGCCAGATAAACTTGGAGGGAGACTCATCAGTGGAGGAGGAGGCTCAACAGGGGCAACAGTTCCTGAATTATTTAAAGGTAAAGGGACCCCTGACCATTAGGTCCAGTCACGGACGACTCTGGGGTTGCGGCACTCATCTCGCTCTATAGGCCGATGGAGCCGGTGTTTGTCCGCAGACAGCTTCCGGGTCATGTGGCCAGCATGACTAAGCTGCTTCTGGAGAACCAGAGCAGTGCATGGAAACACCGTTTACCTTCCCACCAGAGTGGTACCTATTTATCTACTTGCACTTTGACGTGCTTTCAAACTGCTAGGTTGGCAGGAGCAGGGACCGAACAACAGGAGCTCACCCCGTCGCAGGGATTTGAACCGCCGACCTTCTGATCGGCAAGCTCAGTGGTTTAGACCACAGCGCCACCCATGTCCCTTGCACCAGGGTTTACCCCAGCGTAATAGAGTTGGCCAGGATGCCAGAAGGGATACAATTTATGAGCTTTCTCCATTATCTGCACAGCAGGGGGTGTCCAGTCAACAGATAAATTGCAAACGGATAAAAACATTGGCAGGATCATTGTAATAATCTGCAGCTTCATAGGAGTATATATTTAAAGTACAGTGGTACCTCGGGTTACAGACGCTTCAAGTTACAGATGCTTCAGGTTACAGACTCCGCTAACCCAGAAATAGTACCTCGGGTAAAGAACTTTGCTTCAGGATGAGAACAGAAATTATGCGGCGGCAGTGGGAGGCCCCATTAGCTAAAGTGGTACCTCAGGTTAAGAACAGTTTCAGGTTAAGAACAGACCTCCAGAACGAATTAAATACGTAAGGATAGGTACCACTGTAGATAATTAAATGAGCAAATTGAATGAATTTGGATCTGCCGAAGATATTAAAAAATAGATTTAAGGAACTACAGAGAGAGGAAGAAGGAAGTCAAGCTTTGAAATGTTAAAACGATTGTAAAATTAATGAAATGTATAAACCTGAAAAGTATAAATAAAAATTAAAAACAAAACAATACTTTGAGCGGGCCCGGCCCCTTTCCCACAAAGATCAAAGGGGCCGGAGACACACCTGGCCCCTAGAGTTGGTGCACCTGCACAGGGTCTACATCACACCTGTTTCAGCCCTTGGCAGACCCTGCCCATGTGACAGGAAGACTGCGACCATGTTGTTGTTTTCCCTTGTTCCCCCTCAATATGCATATCTGCTAAAATACTGGGAAACAAGAGGAAGTTACAATGGTTATCTTATCAGGTGGCCAGTTTAGCAGCTTTTATAGACCTAGTTATTGGGGAAATCTACCTGTATACATAACTGATAAGCATAGGTTTATGATGCTGAGTGCAACCATAAAGTCTTCCATGTGCAACTGTAAAACGTCAGCCTTACAAATGGAAATTGCTACCTGCATACAAAACCGACAAGGGTACATTTTTTGATGCTGCACCGGAGGCTACAGGCCTCCATTTTCCGCATCCTTGCTGTCACACGGAAGAAGAGATTCTGTACATATATCTGTCTACTCCTGCAGATAGCTATTTTATTGGACACCTTTATATACAGGCACCCCCCCATTTGCATGAGGGTGGTGTTCCAGGTCATTGTGCATGTCACCAGGATGTGCGTAAGCTTGCCCTGCCCTGTTTTGCCTCCGTTCTGCCCCATGCTGAAAACGGCATCCCCTCCAACATTTCTCTGATGAAAATAGAGATGTCCCATTCCATAATGATAATTTTAATATTAATATTCATACCCCACACATCTTATAGGGTTGCCCCAGCACTCTGGGCAGCTTCCAACATATATAAAAAACATAATACAGAACTTAAGAACTTAATTTGTTCTGGAGGTCCGTTCTTAACCTGAAACTGTTCTCAACCTGAAAAACATAATAAAATAATAAACATAATAATAAAAAACATAATAAAACATTAAACATTCAGAATACTTCCCTATACAGGATTGCCTTCAGACAGTTCAGGGGTTGCATAAAGGGGGACATTCTGGGACGCAATTCAAAACCGGGACAGCTTCTCTAAATCAGTGAAGTCCCTGGAAAATAGGGACACTTGGAGGGTCTGAAACTGTGCACACATCTGTGGTTGCACACATGCCAATCGCACACAAATGGGGGTTTGCCTGTATATAAGAAAAGCAATTCAAATAATTATCCACCACTTTTTGGTAGTCACACCCACCCTCCTGGCAGATGTCAAAGAGTTAAACGACTATATAACCTTTTGTAGACATCTGAAGGCAGCCATGATTTGGGAAGCTTTTAATGTTTGATCTGTGTGTGTTTTCTTTCACTCTATATTTTTGTTGGAAGCCTCCCAGAGTGGCTGAGACAACAAAAGCATATTATGTTAGCAAATGTGTTTGGTTTTTTTGTATGTTTTAATAATAATAATAATAATAATAATAACAACAACAACAACAACAACAAATTTTATTTGTATCCCACCCTCCTTAGCCAAAGCCAGGCTCAGAGTGGCTTACATCATATAAATAAGACAATATGCACAATACAACATACAATATGCAAATAAAATAACATTCAACATTCATTACAATAACATAGAATAATATTTTGTATGTTAAATGGTATAGTTTAATTATGGAGAACTGATAGGAAACTGAGCACAGCCTTATTGTAATACTGTACATTGTTCCTGATGTTATAAGAATCTTATGGTCCCAAATATAAAATAAACGTTCATAAATGTACAAGGAAACACATACATAAGTATATAAACCACATGTCTGAAATAGTGTTGTTGTTGTTTAGTTGTTTAGTCGTGTCCGACTCTTCGTGACCCCATGGACCAGAGCACGCCAGGCACTCCTGTCTTCCACTGCCTCCCACAGTTTGCTCAAACTCATGTTTGTAGCTTCGAGAACACTGTCCAACCATCTCAACCTCTGTCGCCCCCTTCTCCTTGTGCCCTCAATCTGAAATAGTGCAGGAGAGCAATCCTGAAGTCATTTTGACTTTCACTCTATATTTTTGTTGGAAGTCTCCCAGAGTGGCAAAGACAACAAAAGCATATTATGTTAGCAAATGTGTTTGGTTTTTTTGTCTGAAATAGTACAGGAGAGCAATCCTGAAGTCATTTTGACTCTCCCAAATTGACCTCAATATATTTCTCTGCAAGAAGGGAGGAAATGGAGAAAGCCTTCCCTTTGTCTTTTTGCTTACAAATCCTGTCTTAAGGGTGTATTTGTGTATGAACAGGTTGAGCCTGGGAACTGGGACTCAGAAACTGAAATATTTACCATCACAAAAGAATGGCCAGGTTGCCTAGGTAAAGCAATCAGTGACCATTAACAGATATTCTGGCAAACAGGATTTCTGCTGTAGACCACCTCCTTCTGTAATGTTTGCACAATGTTTTGGGGGGTGGTCTTGGTCTACAGCAGGCTTCTTCATTCTTGGCCCTCCAGATGTTTTTGGCCTACAACTCCCATGATCCCTAGCTAGCAGGACCAGTGGGTGGGGATGACGGGAATTGTAGTCTCAAAACATCTGGAGGGCCAAGGTTGAGGAAGCCTGGTCTACAGGGTGGGCAATTTCAAAAATCTATATATTGGCTTGTGCACCATTGTTCTGGGTTCCTCCTCCCTCCTGCGTATGGTGAGTGAGGACCCTGATCAGGCTTACTAGCTGCTTTGCTTCTCAATATTCTCTGGCTGGCCTCTGTTGTTTTCTCCTACCGATAGGTAACCCACTTAAGGACTCTATACGGGCTCTTGGATACCCCATAAGGGGAAAGGAGCAGGTTTTTTCTATAACACTGACTTTTATACCATTCCTCAGTAAAATACCGCTCTTCCTTTCACAGTGTTCCCCCAAAACTGAACCCTGTCGTACCCTTCCCAGCCCAAGCTCACCACGTAGGAGAAAGAGGAAACTTTAATTCTATTCACTGCTCGCTCCCAGGCCTGGGCTTCCAACACCTTAAGCAATCTCCTAACAACTATCATTACTCCACAGCACCCACACCAGAGAGGAACAGAAGGGCATGGGCGCTGCATGACAAAAGAACAGGTTTATATCAATACCATGTCACGGAACTGAAATCCTTCCAGGCTGTTTCAGTCTTCTGTGGATATAATTCATAGCTTCAACATGTCCTGAGCTGAGGTAGAAGAATACTTTATTGAGAACAGAAAATTTCCTTGTAATTAATAGAGTAGATCCAGATTGTCCCTAGATATTGCTTTTTCATGCCCAGATGACTGCTTCCATTTCCTTAAAGAACACAATATAGTGTCCCTTCCCTTGGTACTGGACCCATTGAAGAGTCGCAATGCAGTGTGGTCTCTTCATCCTCCTGTCTCTCATCATGGGCCTTTTCGCACCCTGGCCTGAGCTGCTGGGCATCTCTGCGTCAGATACAGGTATGAGCTCTCTCTCCTCTTACAACTTCTAAATCTTATGTGTATCATGGCTGTACCTCCCCCTATTTCTCTCCAATTCTTTAACCTGCCTCTCTACATAGGGTTGCCCCCTTCCATAAGGCCCAAGTGATGTGGAGCTTGCTTTTTGTAGGCAACACATGCACCCAATTATATTGATCACGCTATGGGAGTTTGAGGAGCTTGTGTGCCTACAAAGATTCCCTGGGCTGACTTTGCCCAGTGAGTGAACATGTGACCTTGAAATGAGCTCAACTGATTCTCCATGGTGGCTCAAAATGAAGACTGTGGAGTTGTATCCAACATATTTCTACTCAGAGTAGATCCATTCAAATTGATGACTCTAAGTTAAACACGACAATTCATTTCAATGCCTCTATGCCAAGTATGACAACGTTGTATACCAGCTGTGGTCCTTGCTTGGGATCAGTGTCAGCACCTGGAATTCTCAGAAGTTGCTGGCATTCTAGCACCCTGTCCAAGGCCACAGTAGATCAGTGATACTCTGGTTGTTCTGTGAGTCACTCTTTAAACTTTACACTATGTTCCCGGGGAAGCAACATTCTGGGAACTACAGTGGTACCTCGGGTTAAGTACCTAATTCGTTCCGGAGGTCCGTTCTTAACCTGAAACTGTTCTTAATCTGAAGCACCACTTTAGCTAATGGGGCCTCCTCTGCTGCCGCACCACCGGAGCATGATTTCTGTTCTCATCCTGAAGCAAAGTTCTTAACCCGAGGTACTATTTCTGGGTTAGCGGAGTCTGTAACCTGAAGCATATGTAACCTGAAGCGTATGGAACCCGAAGTACCACTGTATCAGATTTGGAGTACACCTACCCTTGAATAGTCTGATCTCTCTCTTCAGCAATCTTTGCCAACTAAGCTCAGGGCTCAGGGTGTGGACATAGGAGTCTTGTTCATGGTTAGTGTTGACTTCTGGCATCCTCAGGAATATGTGTTTTTTCACTACGCCAGCGAAGATACCTTGCAGGTGGTACTCACCAGAGTGGCAGAGAGCGGCATGTTGTTTGGCCCATATTGTTTTGTGTGATTTTTGGTTCATAGATAGACAACTTGGCTTCTTCCAGAAGTCTTGGATTTCAGTTTCCCAGCTGACACCCAATGCTAAACTATTGAGAACAGGAAAGTGACTCTCAGCTAGAACTGGATACAGCCCAGTGGTGGGGATGTAAGGTTATTAAAAGCTTCTGGGTAATGATCCATAATGAACTGAAGAAAATGTTTAAACTAACTTTTGTTAAAAAACCTGAAGCTTTTTTTACTAGGACTGATAGGAACTGAACTCCACAAAGAAGATAAGAAAATATTTTTGTATGCTACAACAGCTGCCCAAATATTGTTAGCCCAAAGATAGAAGGACGAAAAGATAGCAACGAAAGAAGAATGGCAAATCAAGCTAATGGACTATGCAGAAATGGCAAAATTAACGGCAAAGCTCAGAGACTATGACAATGAGAAGTTTAAAAAAGAGTGGGAATCGTTTATTATTTATGTGCAAAAATACTGTAAACAGGTTGATACATATAAGTAAAGCATTTAAGTAAATGGTTGCAACTAGCAGAAAATTAGATAAAATTAAGGGAAATAATAATTGAAAAGGTTTAAGAATGGATATGCAGAAGAACTTAGTTAATATAAGGAACCAGAAGAGGGTATGGAGGGAAGTCCAGAGATTTAGGGAATCTCAAAGAGAAGGTTTGTGAAAACATATTTGTATAAATTTAGATCTGGTAGAAATGTGAGTTAATTACTGTTTTTATTTGTGAGGTGGAGTCACATGGTCAATGTTATTGCTTTCTGTGTTTCAGACTTTGATATAATGTTTGTATGAGGCTTGCCTTTCTTTGCTTTTACCCACCAGATGGTCTACCTGATATATGCAAACTCCATAAGAAAGAAGGAATGTGCAAAGCAAATATGCCACATTTTTTCTTTAGTATAAGAACCATGCAGTGTCGGCAGTTCATTTATGGTGGATGTCAAGCGAATGCAAATAACTTTCCGAATGAAAATGAATGCTATCAGCAAAGTCCAGTTCTTTAACCCGCCTCTCTACTTAGGGTTGCCCCCCTCCTTAAGGTCCAAGGGACTTGGAACTTGATTTTTCCCAAGCAACAAATGTGCCCACTTATATTGATATTTCTATAACAGTTGGAGGCCCAAGCAACAACCTGAAGTTGCCCAGTGAGCAATTACATCAGCTTGATCAAATCTGGATCTTCAAAGGAGCTCCATGGCTTCTCCATGGCTTGGTGGCTTAAATCTGTGGTGGCTCAAGATGAAGACATGTGGGGTTGTAACCAACGACGGTTCACTCAGAGTAGATCCATTCAAAGAGATGACTCTATAAGTTAAACAAGACAATTAATTCCAATGCATTTTTGGATAGTTGAATTTCATGACATGGAATCCTCAGAAAGATGCTGGCATTCTAGCACTCTGCCCAAGACCATAGTAGACCAGTGATACTCTGGTTGTTCTGTGAGTCACTCTTTTAAACTTTATACTATGTTCCCAGGGAAGCAAAATTCTGGGAATGCTCAGATTTGGAGTAAACCTACCCTTGAATAGTCTGATCTCTCTCTTCAGCAATCTTTGCCAACTAAGCTCAAATCAGCCATGGTTCAGGGTGTGGACATTTGAGCTTTGTTCATGGTTAGTGTTGACTTCTGGCATCCTCAGGAATATCGTGCTGTGTCACTGCATCAGCCAAGATACCTTGCAGGTGGTACTCACGAGAGTGGCAGAGAGCAGCATGATGTTTGGCCCATATTGGTTTTGGTACAATGACTCCTAAGAGGCACAATGTGGGTCTCTTTGGGAAACTCTCATATTTGGAATAAACTTATCCTTGGCTCTGCTGCTCCCTTCAGTTATCTGTCTCAGCCTGTTCAAAGGACTGGATCAGAGCTTTTATGGAATCCTGCTCTTCTCAATACAGGATCTGTGGTTTTATTTTGTTTTTGGTTTTTGGTCACTGGGTAGACAACTTGACTTCTTCCAGAAGTCTTGGATTTCAGTTTCCCAGCTGACACACAATGCTAAACTATTGAGAAGAGGAAAGTAACTCTCAGCTGGAACTGGACACAACCCTATCCTCCTTCATTCAGCCAGATGCTGAATAACCAAATTATAGCACCGGAAGAGACGTTTTTTGTTTTTGTGGGGTGGTGATGGTGGTCATCTAGCCCAAAGTTGAAGCAACCTCATACTTTCCATTTGAAGTATCTTTCATCTAGACAGAGTAGCTCCAGACTATCTATTCTTGTTAAACTTTCTCCTCAGAACAAACTATATCCCTTTATAATCCTGGTCCCTCTATTCTCCTCGGTGACTCTCCAGTTTGTCAATCTCATTCTTAATATTTGGCTTTCAGAAGTGGACACAGCCCTAACATTCTTCACTCAGCCAAATGCTGAACCACTGAATTATAGCACTGGAAGAGAATTTGGGATTTGTTGAGTCTAAAGTTGTGCAAGCTCATACTTTCCATCTGAGTTGGAATGTTCCTATAGGTTTGTAGGATTTCAGGGTGATGGTCTGTCAAACCTTTCTCTTACCATGTATCTCAGTGGTCTGAGTTAGCTCTGTAGCCCCAAGCCCCAAGAGATTTCCACTCAAATTTACTATGGTTGTAATTATGCTAAATCCATTTAAAGGGTTACGGAGAAATCACAACAAGCACCGAAGTTTCAACTGGGCTGCTGGTCTGTTACCATAACTATTAGATCCCCATTCAGAAGTTCCTCATTGTATACTTAGGAGGGCTATCTTCAGGACTCACATGGTCAATGTCGTTGCTTTCTGTGTTTCAGACTTCGATATAATGTTTATATGAGACTTGCCTTTGTTTTCTTTTACCCACCAGATACTCTACCTGATATATGCAAACTCCCTGTAAGTATAGGAAGCTGCAGAGGTAGTATTCCACGTTTTTTCTTCAATACTGAAACCATGAAGTGTGAGCAGTTCATTTTTGGTGGATGTGAACCGAATGCAAATAACTTTTTGAAGTATGCTTCTTGCTATCAGGAATGTGGACGCTTTGGTAAGAACAAATAACTTGCTAATTTAGGGCTGGAACTGTGAACATTTTGGGGCAAATGGGCACATTTCAAAATTTGAGAAACTCTAATGGGTGCATGTCCCCTTTTCTTGAAAACATGAAAGGCCTCCAAGTACAATATTATTATCTCTCTCTCCAAACCCCTCCATACAAACCCAGAAAGGCAGCATCCTCTCCCCTTAAAACCTAAACACAACTGAACAAAAAGCATTGTTTGAAATGATTTTTGGTACATTTTACATATTGCAAATTTTATTTGAGACCACTGAACAAGACTTATGGTCAAAAAGCCTTTGGCTTACCTTTTCTCAAGGTATCTTAGCACAATGACAAACAGAATGTCTGAGAAGATAATAATCAATTAAAATAAAATAATGTGTACCATTACAGTGGTACCTCGGGTTAAGTACTTAATTCGTTCCGGAGGTCCGTTCTTAACCTGAAACTGTTCTTAACCTGAAGCACCACTTTAGCTAATGGGGCCTCCCTTGGCTGCCACGCCGCTAAAGCAAGATTTCTGATCTCATCCTGAAGCAAAGTTCTTAACCCGAGGTACTATTTCTGGGTTAGTGGAGTCTGTAACCTGAAGCAACTGTAACCTGAAGTGTATGTAACCTGAGGTACCACTGTACTCAATAACAGCCGAACTCAGTGTCTGTTCTCAGTTGCTTTTTGACTGACCAGTCTTCTCCAGTAGAAGATAAACCATACAGAATACAGTAACATCAACTTCAGTATAGCTGCAAATAATATTATATATTTTATGACGTGCTGCAACATAAGTATCTTTCCAGCTTTTCAAACTGAGAAATCTAAAGTACTGAGCCTACTCTCAGGCAGCCATGGCCAGACTCCTGAAGGGATTCTTTCTTCAGGTAGAAAATATCTGATGGGGCTGGTGCAAAATCTAGTCACTCCCTGTCTCCATGGCTCTTTAGCGCAACTCCAGGGCATGGGCAGATAGCAACAGAGTTGCAATTGCATGAACTACAACTCCCGTGCAGAGTTCCAAAGGAAAAACACACACTAAAGCAGCAGAATTCTTCAGTTATAGTTTACTGAGGTTTAAAAGCATACAGGATCTTACTGGATCCCCAGTAAAGTCCCAAAACTTCAGCTCCTAAGACCTCATCCAGTTACAGAAGCAAAGAAACAGACAGTATAACAGAAAGCATAGAAAGAGACACAGAACTGCTCTGTAGGCAGGAAATATATCATCTGCCTCTGAGCGTTAACCATGAGCCCCACAAACTCACGAGATAAACAACTGCTGCAAGCTTGTATTTGAGAACATTCAAGAAAGTTCTGCACCCATAAAACTCACAATGCTTGACGATATCATCCCTTGAAAGGAAAATGAACAATGGCATCTGTTTCTGAAGGAAGGTCTGCTCACCTCTTATCACCTTGAGTCGCTCCTGAGATATACTGTGTACTGTGCTTTTACCTTCTTCCTAATGCTTCATCTTTGCTCTGGGTTGCCCTGGGCTCTCTGGCAGAGGAAGGGGGACGGGGGCATCTTCTTCTTCTTCTTCTTCTTCTTCTTCTTCTTCTTCTTCTTCTTCTTCTTCTTCTTCGTATCATTTGATCCACCACAAAGATTCTCTCTTTCTTCCACAGTACTGAAAGAGGAGTAATATTTTGGCATCCTCAAAAATGCCCCCTGCTCATGTGAAAGAAGACAACAGCTAAATTCCAGATGTCCTGCCAATCGACAGATGTCCTTCCATTCACCTCAGCTGAATATTCTGAATAAGTGCAACAGTAGTTCAGCATCCTCTGTATTCTGGTTCTTGAGTATGGGGTTTTGTCCACATTAATTCATCTGCTATTAAATCCACATTAATGCTGTTAAGTGTCTTCTATGGCTTACTATTTCTTTGTGGGGAGCTTAAGGGTGCCGAGAGTGGTTAGGAGAGCCCACACTGAGAAATAATTTTGAGAGCCCTTAAGCAACACCATGTCCCAGGATTCTTTGTGGAAAGGGCTTGGTGGTGACAAAGAATGAAGACATAATGCCTGCTGGACATTTTCAGTGTCAGCACTTGGAATTCTTGGGGAGATGCTGGCATCAGAACAGCTTACAGTGGTACCTCGGGTTAAGTACTTAATTTGTTCCGGAGGTCCGTACTTAACCTGAAACTGTTCTTAACCTGAAGCACCACTTTAGCTAATGGGGCCTCCCGCTGCTGCTGCGCCGCCAGAGCACGATTTCTGTTCTCATCATGAAGCAAAGTTCTTAACCTGAAACACTATTTCTGGGTTAGCAGAGTATGTAAGCTGAAGCGTATGTAACCTGAGGTACCACTGTACTTCCAGACATGTTCATGTGGCCATCCAGAGATTAAATTACAATCTTTTCCAGCCAAGTCAAGACAGTTCTTTTTCTCTGGCTGAATTAAAAATGGAATAAATGGTTCCAAATCTATCCCCCCGCCATGAGGTATGTGTGTATAACATATTGCATGAACTTCATGTTTGCATTGACATTGAGAGTCTGTGGACCAACCTTCACCAATCTGAGCTGGCAGGGGCTGGTGGGAGTTGTAGTTCAATACATCTGCAGGGCACCAAGTTGGCGAACACTGCTGTCGACCGTAAGTACTCTTATGATCTGTTATCAGGCCTTGCTATATGCAGTTAAAAGAAAAGAAAAAACCGGAAGAAGGCCATAAACTTTGCATGACCAAAGATCAGGTTTGTATCAACATCATATCACGGAACTGAAACATTTGAGAGTTCCAATGTGTTCCTATTTGATGTGGAAGAATACTTTAATAAGAACAGGAGATTACATTGGAATCATCAGAGTAGATCCAGAGTGTCCCTAGAGATTGGTAATTCATTTTTTCATGCCCAATTGATGGGCTCCATTTCCTTGAAGAACATGATATAGCATCCCTTCCCCTGGCACGGGACATTCTTATCGAAGAGTCGCCATGCAGTGTGGTCCCTTCATCCTCCTGTCTCTCATTGTGGGCCTTTTCGCACCCTGGCCTGAGCTGCTGGGCATCTCTGCGTTGGATACAGATATAATAATAATAATAATAATAATAATAATAATAATAATAATAAATTTTATTTATATCCCGCCCTCCTCAGCCGAAGCCAGGCTCAAGGCGGCTAACAACACTAAAAGAGTGCAACATTCTAAAAACATTATAAAAATTAATTAAAATCAAAATTGATGGCAACCATAAACTAAAGTTCTGTAAAGATTGCCAAATGAGGGAGTCAGGCTGTGCCCTGACCAAAGGCCTGGTGGAACAGCTCTGTCTTGCAGGCCCTGTGGAAAGATGTCAAGTCCTGCAGGGCCCTTGTCTGTTGTGACAGAGCGTTCCACCAGGTTGGAGCCGCAGCCGAAAAAGCTCTGGCTCTAATTGAGGCCAGCCTAACCTCTCTGTGGCCTGGGACCTTCAAGATGTTTTTATTTGAATATTGTAAGTTCCTCTGTGGGGCATACCAGGAGAGGCGGTTCCGTAGGTACGAGGGTCCTAGGCTGTATAGGGCTTTGAAGGTTAAAAGCAGTACCTTAAACCTGATCCTGTACTCCACCGGGAGCCAGTGCAGCTGGTATAGCACCGGGTGAATGTGATCTCGCAGCGAGGATCACAGTAGCTAGGTCAGGGCGAGAGAGGTAAGGAGCCAACTGCTTAGCTTGGCGGAGATGAAAAAATGCCACCTTTGTTATAGCTGCAATCCGCACCTCCATGGAGAGGGAGGTATCGAAGATTACACCCAAACTCTTAACGGACGGTGCTGGCACTAATTGCACCCCCGCAAGAGATGGGACTTGCCCCCTCAGTCCCATATTGTCCCGTCCCAGCCAGAGGACCTCTGTCTTCGAAGGATTTAACTTCAACTGGCTCCCATGTAACCATCCAGCCACAGCTTCCAAACATCTGATCAGTGTGTCTGGGCGAGGGGGCGCATAAAGATGTTAAAAAGCATCGGGGAGAGTATCGCACCCTGAGGCACTCCACACACCAAGGAGTGGTGCGACGACAATTCCCCCCCAAGCGCCACCCTCTGTCCCCGACCAAAGAGAAACGAGCACATCTTTTGTGTATCATGGCTTTACCTCCCCCTATCTCTTTCCAGGTCTTTAACCCACCTCTCTACTTAGGGTTGCCCCCCTCCTTAAGGTCCAAGGGACATGGAATTTGATTTTCCCCAAGCGACAAATGTACCAACTTATATTGATATTTCTATAACAGTTGGAGGCCCAAGCAACAACCTGAATTTGCCCAGTGAGCAATTACGTGCGCTTGATCAAATCTGGATCTTCAAAGGAGCTCCATGGCTTGGTGGCTTAAATCTGTGGTGGCTCAAGATGAAGACATGTGGGGTTGTAGCCAATCACCTTGCCAACAAAGGTCCGTATAGTTAAAGCCATGGTCTTCCCAGTAGTGAAGTATGGAAGTGAGAGCTGGACCATACAGAAGGCTGATCGCCGAAGAATTGATGCTTTTGAATTATGGTGCTGGAGGAGACTCTTGAGAGTCCCATGGACTGCAAGAAGATCAAACCTATCCATTCTGAAGGAAATCAACCCTGAGTGCTCACTGGAAGGACAGGTCCTGAAGCTGAGGCTCCAATACTTTGGCCACCTCATGAGAAGAGAAGACTCCCTAGAAAAGACTCTGATGTTGGGAAAGATAGAGGGCACAAGGAGAAGGGGACGACAGAGGACGAGATGGTTGGACAGTGTTCTCGAAGATACAAACATGAGTCTGACCAAACTGCGGGAGGCAGTGGAAGACAGGAGTGCCTGGCGTGCTCTGGTCCATGGGGTCACGAAGAGTCGGACACGACTAAACAACAACAACAACCCTTGAATAGTCTGATCTCTCTCTTCAGCAATCTTTGCCAACTAAGCTCAAATCAGCCATGGTTCAGGGTGTGGACATATGAGCTTTGCTCATGGTTAGTGTTGACTTCTGGCATCCTCAGGAATATGGTGTTGTGTCACTGCACCAGGCAAGATACCTTGGAGGTGGTACTCACCGGAGTGGCAGAGAGCAGCATGATGTTTGGCCCATATTGGTACTGGCCCTTGCCCAGTAAAGGACGCAAGAAAGTTCCTGTGCTTAAGACCAAAAGCCAGTGGCCCTTTCTTCATACACGCGGATAGCTCTCGCCTGTCAAAGCACCAGTTCACGAGGGTTATGAGCAAGGCAATCGCTGCCATGGGGCTCCCATCTGAGGAGTACGCCGCACATTCTTTCCGCATCAGGGCTGCAACCACTGCCGTGCACATGGGTTTACCGGCGGAGAGGATAATGGATATGGGACGGTGGAAGTCGAACGCTTACAGGGGATACATCCGGAAACCATGCTAATGTTCCCTCCCCATCAGCCCCCTGACCCGGCTCTCTTACTCTTTTATTTTCAGGTGTCGGGGTGGTGCGTCTGTGGATCATCGGCCACAGCATTGTCCACTGGGCGAGATTGCGTGCAGTCACCAGGGGCTGGGGCGGCGATCTGCAGCTCCCAAACAATGTTGAAGTTTCCTGGATCGCGCGTCGTGGAATGCGTTGGGAGGAGTTCTTCCCAGCAGTAACAAAAAGAATTGCCGTTGAAGGCCCACCGGAGGCGGCGGTTATCCAACTGGGCGAGAACGACCTAGCTTACAGAAAGGGGGTGGACTTAATGTGGCATATCTTCAACGACCTGGGGCAGTTGCGGGCCTCCTATCCGAATCTAACTATTTTCTGGTCATCTTTGCTTGAGAGGCGCTTTTGGAGGGATTCCAAAAATCCTGTGGCTGTGAATAGAGCCAGGAGGATCCTAGAACGCTCGGTGGCACGTCGAGTGGCAGCGATGGGTGGGCGGGTCATTGAGCACCCAGGCATCCAGTTTAGCAAGGAGGCCCTCTACCGCAGGGATGGTAGAGGATCCAGGGGATCAGGGATTGGTTACGGGTCTGAGGGTATTGGCGGCGAGCCTGGCTTGTGTGGCGGTTAGGCATTGGCAGGGGTATTATTATGCAAATGAGTTGGGGGGGAGGAACGCCATCACCTCCCCGAAATGTTAAAGGGTAGTTCGTTAAAGGACTCCGGGGGGCATTGCCTCATCCAAAACCTATGGAGGCTAGGCCTAAAGCACGCTCCTGAGCGGTAACCCCTCGGGGAGCACCTAGGGATGTGCATCTCGGGGGCTCCCCCTGTTGGTGCTTAACCCTTCCCGGTTTTATACCGGTTAGTCTGATAGGGCCAATGCCTAAAGCCAATACCGCTCTTACCTGTAATCAATAAAGTTGTGGCCATTTTTCGCCCATTAACCTAAATTCTGGTGTCCTGTGTCTTTATTTATTCCATCTGTGGGAGGGGGCGGGAATCGCCACGCAATCAACATTTCTCTCCTCCTCCCCCTGTCCAATGCCTGCTATTTCAGCTTTACAACCTCTTCTACATTCCTAAAACGTTAGTGCAAAAAAACCCAAAACCACAGACTAATCTGAGGTTGGTTTTTTTTAGTACAATACTTTTAGCATCTACAGTTTCATAATTTCAACTCAGTTAAATTATAGCACCAGCACGAGCACAGGAATAAAATGGGGTTCGCTTCTCCTGGCCTATACATATATATATATATATATATATATATATATATATATATATATGTAAACATAAGAAAATGAGCATCTGTAATTATGTCCATGCCTACCAGGTCATCTCCTGACAGTACAGTGCTTTTTAAAATGAGGAGAAAGGAAGGATGCTCTAGTGAACAGTGCCAGGAGGACAGCAGATGATGGGAGGCTTGTTTGCTGCTGCCCCCATTATCTGCCATAATGTCTCTGGGCTTCCAGACACTCCAAATGTCCCTATTTTCCAGGAACAGTCCTGGATTTACAGAAGCCATCCCAGTTCTGATCCCAGGATCTCCTGCTTTATCCTTAAAGGTAAAGGGACCCCTGACCATTAGGTGCAGTCGCGGACGACTCTGGGGTTGCGGCACTGATCTCCCTTTATTGGCCGACCTTCTGATTGGCAATTCGTAGGCTCTGTGGTTTAACCCACAGCGCCACCCATGTCCCTCGCTTTGTCCTTAGGATGTCCCTATTTTCACTGAGAAATGTTGGAGGGTATGGAGTTTTGCGATCCCTGAGCCAAGGAGATAAGTAACTATACAACCTTTAGGAGACATCTAAAGCCAACCCTGTATAGAGAAGGTTTTTTTTTTAAAAATGCTAAATGTTTTATTATAGTTTTATATATGTTGGAACCTGCCCAGAATGGTTGGGGCAGCCCAGCCAGATGGGTGGGGTATAAATAATAAAATTATTATGATTATGATTATGGAATAGGACAACCTGCAGAAATTTTGAAGGGTATGGGCTTCTGCCTCAAGGTCTAATCCTAGCTGCCCTACTGAAGCAGTCAGTTAAGGTTTCTGGTACACAGCACAATCTACATGAAATATAAGGGGAAAATGGGGAAATGGTGCTCTCTGCTACCCCATTCTCTCAACTGCACTATTATTTAATAAGTGTTGGGGAGAGATTCTCCACACCCCATATCTTCTTACTTGTGTCGGAATCAAGCCTTCATTCAGAGGAATTGGCCACTCTCCGGGTGCCCGGCTTGGATTCCTTGTTGATCTCCCCCGTCAGCGACTCCCGGCAAGACAAGGTGAGATCCCGGCGATCCTCCTCAAACGTGAGAAGAACACAACCATCCCTCCTCCCCTGCCATTCCCAGGGAGGGGAGAGAGACAGACAGAAATGTATTTACATGCCTTTATTTCTGTCTTTCCAGCAGTACAGAGAAAACATGTCTGCACTCTCTCAACACCAACAGCAGAGAAAGAATAACTCCTCCCATGTACTTCCAGTACAGGGTCATGTGACACTCTGAGCTAATATCCGGTGCTCAGTGCACATAATAGACTGTCCCTTGTTCCCACGGTACAGTCCCAAAACATCAACATCCTGTTTGGCTTTCCAGCCATCTGGAGCACTCAGCAGCATTGCTCCTTTTTCGTAACATCCTCCCCCAAAAGAATCAATGCGTGTTGCGGCAAGCAAAGCGTGATCCAGAGAAGAAAACAAACAGTTGTTATACACATAACACTCCCCTGTTGTTTCAGTTCCACCCTTGGAACTACCCGCCACTGGTTTCCCCAGTGTACCTCTCTGGTTGTCTGGCTTCCAAGGAATGAGTGCATCTGCATTACCTTGGCTAGCAACTCTCTGTTGTGTCTTTGTCTCTGACTCAGACACAGCTCCAACCTGTCCCCGGTTGTTTACAACAGCAACACATGCAACAGCTAAGTTAGCAAACTCTTCTGAGTACCTTTTGGGTGGTTCACCCTTTGTAACTCTCTCAGACCTGCGTAAGAGGTGCTGATCCTCTCTGCTCACTGGTTCAGTCTCAGGACTCTTAGGAGAACCAGTTCCAATAGTAAACAGTGGTTCATCCTTCACCTGTGAAGGTCTATCCATCGTGTGAGATTTCCTCTCAATGACTGTGACAACTGAGCTCTCTGAGCTATCACTGTCGCTCTCAGTACCACTGTAGTCTGTAAAATCATCATCATCATCTGAATTGTCCTCTGTGGGAAATGTGTGTACTATCACTCTCTCCTGTTCAGGAGCACTCTCTAGAAATTTTGTGAGAATCACCTGACCAGATTCAGACAAAATTACTCTGTAGAGACCCTTTTCATATCCCACAAAAATGCCTCTGGCATTCTTTACTCCACCTGGAGCTTCTGTCCTCACATGAGACCCAAAAACCTTGAAATGGGCAACAGAAGGTTTTCTATGGAACAGTTTCTCAAAAGGAGAACTTCCCAACTCTTTTGAAACCTTTCTCAACCACGTATAACAATACGACATTAGCGACTCGGCCCAGAACTCATGTGGCAGATGTGAACTAAGCAATTGCGCATTCATCCCCTTTTGCAATTCTTTGTTCACCCGTACACAGACACCCCTGTTCCACGCTTCCGCTGAAACAGCAACCTTGTGTCTTATCCCTTTCTTCTGCAGGAACTTCTGGAAATCCTGTAAAAGAAAAATCTGCTTCTCATCTGTTAAAAGACAATCAATGTTAGCATCATGCATATTTTTAACCTTGTCACAAAACTCCTGAAACCTTTCCAAGGCTTCCTGTGGCCTCTGTAACACATAAATCCAGACAAAGTTAGAGAAATGATCCACACACACAAGATAAAATCTTGCATTGCCTCTAGATGGTTCTAGAGGACCAATCACATCAGCATACACCCGCTGAAATGCTTTGTCGACCCTGGCCATCTTCTTGGCGCTCGCTTTGGTCACACCTGCAAGAGAAATCAAGTTAGACTCAGAATTACATTCCATGTAATCACTTTGCTCAAAAGTCAACAAATACAGTCCATCTTTCTCTCTGGCAGAAAGATACAACTCTCCATCTTTGAAGATCTTGCAGCTCTCAGCATCATAGGACAGTTTCAGTCCTTTCTTTGCAATCTGCGAAACACTCAGCAGATTGAACTTCAATTCAGGAACCAAGTAAACATTGTGTATAGTCAGGTTCAGACTCTTAAGATACACAGTTCCTATCCCGGTCGCATCCAGCTCCTGACCGTTGGCTTGTTTCACAGCGAAGCTTTGCTTCTTAAACGTTGAAAAGAGCCCTTTGTGTGGAGACATATGACAAGTACAGCCCGTATCGATTATAAACGAGTTTCCAACATCTGGCGTAGTTCCTTTCGCCATCAGGGCCTTTGCAGGTTTCACCGAAGACTTGGTATGACCTTTGCCTGCTGCCTCAGGCTTTGCTGAGCGGCCCTTAGCTCCTTTTGGCTGGCGTGGCTTCTTGCAGTTCCGCTGAAGATGCCCAGCCTGTCCACAATTATAACATCGGACAACGTTCAAAGCTACAGCATCCTCTCCAGTAGCAACATCAGTGGGGGAATTAGAACTCCGTTCCTCCCTCCCCCTGTCCTTCACCTCCAGTGCAGCAAGGCGGTCGTGTTCATTCAAAACAACGGCAGACACCCTCTCCGCGGTCAAATCTTGCGCCGGAAGGGAACCAAGCTGACTGGCAACGGTTTTGTAAGTCCGATTTAAGCTGTTTATCATCATGAAGCAAAACACTTCCTCCTGCAGACGGAAATTGCGTTCCACCATCTGTTGGCGCAGATATTTCATTTCCGTCAGGTGCGCTTGAACATCTCCATCAGGCGCAAGCCTCAGATTGGTCAGCTTCTCAAAATACAGCAACGCTGAAGAACCAGCAACCCTCTGATGTGTTCTACGCAGCGTTTCCCAAATCTCTTGCGCGTATTCCAAATCCTGAATATGCACAAGTTGATCATCCGAGACACACAGAATTATAGCCGTCCTGGCCTTCACATTCTGTGATTCCCAACCTCGCGTTGGTGCCTGAGGGATGGGGTTCTCAATCACCCCAAAAATCCTCTGATTCTGAAGCAGGGCCTTCATCTTTACAGACCAAGATGAATAATTGTCATTTGTCAGTGGAGGCGGGTAAGGCAAGCCTCCCCCCTTCTTGGCATCCATTTTGAATCCAAGTCTCAGCTCTCACTCTCGAGCCAGTAAAATCCAAAAGTCTCTTTTGGGTTGTTTACTGCCTACTCAGGCAGGCAAACTGCAAGCTGTTTCAAAGTCCTTGCAAAGAAGCGAAGACAAAACAACTTTCGCTTTCCCAGGCTCTCACTGAGCCAGCCCCACGTGTCAGTAACTTTCCACTGTACTGACTGTCGTTGCCTAGCAACTGTGCATACCTTCCTTCAGACAGGATTTCTTATCTAGCCACAAGAATCCCTGGTATGCAAGCCTTTGCTCTCAGAGCTGTTTTTCCAAACGCAGCTCCTGTGAACCAGAGAATCAATCAATCTGCGTTCACATTTTCATCCCGATATTCAGCATACCTTTTTGGGGCTCCGATGCTTGGAAAACACCCCCTCTCGGTGTCCAGCTGTCTGTTCAGCTTCAGGCTGCAATGCAGACGTTATCTTCTTTCCTTGGTGCAGAGGATGGCACACGATCCATCAACCTCTCACCTCTCATGCTGATTCCTCTGGATCAGATAACCATCGGCGTCTGCTACCAGTTGTCGGAATCAAGCCTTCATTCAGAGGAATTGGCCACTCTCCGGGTGCCCGGCTTGGATTCCTTGTTGATCTCCCCCGTCAGCGACTCCCGGCAAGACAAGGCGAGATCCCGGCGATCCTCCTCAAACGTGAGAAGAACACAACCATCCCTCCTCCCCTGCCATTCCCAGGGAGGGGAGAGAGACAGACAGAAATGTATTTACATGCCTTTATTTCTGTCTTTCCAGCAGTACAGAGAAAACATGTCTGCACTCTCTCAACACCAACAGCAGAGAAAGAATAACTCCTCCCATGTACTTCCAGTACAGGGTCATGTGACACTCTGAGCTAATATCCGGTGCTCAGTGCACATAATAGACTGTCCCTTGTTCCCACGGTACAGTCCCAAAACATCAACATCCTGTTTGGCTTTCCAGCCATCTGGAGCACTCAGCAGCATTGCTCCTTTTTCGTAACAACTTGTTCATCAAAGCTCTATTCCTTGGGTGATTTCATGTAGGCTGGGCACATCAACTGAATCCATTGACACCACTGAGCATTGTTTTCTGTCCTGAATTCGGAAGCCGATCAGACGCTAGGAACAAAGCAGGAAGCAGAGAAGATTTGGGGATAAATTAAGGAATGCCCTCCTCCAAGTGTGCAGCTGGTACTGTGGCGTTATATGTCATGGATGTGTATACCTGTGAAGAGATCCAAGATTTAGAACCTCAAAGCCAAAGTGAGAGCATTTGGGTCAAAATTAAGGGAGAGAAGAATAACAGTGACCTCATTGTGGGAGTTTGCTATAGATCCCCAAGCCAAACGGAGGACATAAATGATACCTTCCTGGAACAGATGGCCAAGCATGCAAAAGGAAGGGAGATAGTAGTAATGGGGGACTTCAATTACCCGGATATTTGTTGGATGTCAAACTCAGCCAAGAGCATAAGGTCAAACAGATTCCTCACTGGCCTTGCAGACAACTTCATTGTCCAGAAAGTGGGAGAAGCAACAAGAGGAACAGCCATTTTAGATCTGGTCCTAAGCAATGTTGATGACCTGGTTAGTGGGGTAGAAGTGGAAGGATAATTAGGCGCGAGTGATCATGCTCTTCTGAAGTTTACTATACAGCGGAAAGGAGCAGCCAAGCATACTAGGACTCAATTTCTTGACTTTAAGAAAGCCGACTTCATAAAACTTAGGGAAGTGCTGGGTGAGATCCCATGGACAGTAATACTAAAAGGAAAGGGAGTTCATGATGGCTGGGAGTTTGTTAAGAGGGAGATAGTAAAAGCACAACTTCAGGCAATACCAGTGAGACAGAAACATGGAAGGTACCTAAAGAAGCCAGGGTGGCTATCTAAAGAACTTTTAACTGAGTTAAGATTAAAAAAGGATGTGTACAAAAAATGGAAAAGGGGGGAACCACCAAAGAGGAATTCAAACAAATAGCCAGCACGTGTAGACACAAAGTCAGAAAAGCTAAAGCACAGAATGAACTCAGGCTTGCTAGAGAGGTTAAAAGCAACAAAAAAGGCTTTTATGGGTATGTTCGTAGCAAAAGGAAGAACAAAGAAACAGTGGGGTCACTCAGAGGAGAAGATGGTGAAATGCAAACAGGGGACACAGAAAGGGCTGAACTCCTCGATGCCTTCTTTGCCTCAGTCTTCTCCGATAAAGAAAACAATGCCCGACCTGAAGAATTTGGAGCAAATGATTCAGCAGAGGAAACACAGCCCAGAATAACTAAGGAGATAGTACAAGAATACTTGGCTAGTCTAGATGTATTCAAGTCTCCAGGGCCAGATGAACTGCATCCAAGAGTATTAAAAGAACTGGCAGATGTGATCTCAGAACCACTGGCAGTCATCTTTGAGAATTCCTGGAGAACAGGCGAAGTCCCGGCAGACTGGAGGAGGGCAAATGTTGTCCCTATTTTCAAAAAGGGGAAAAGAGAGGACCCAAATAATTACCGCCCAGTCAGTCTGACATCAATACCAGGGAAGATTCTGGAGCAGATCATTAAGCAAACAGTCTGTGAGCACCTAGAAAGGAATGCTGTGATCACCAATAGTCAGCATGGATTTCTGAAAAATAAGTCATGTCAGACTAACCTGATCTCGTTTTTTGACAGAATTACAAGCCTGGTAGATGAAGGGAACGCAGTGGATGTAGCCTACCTTGATTTCAGCAAGGCATTTGACAAGGTGCCCCATGATATTCTTGTAAAGAAGCTGGTAAAATGCGGTCTTGACTATGCTACCACTCAGTGGATTTGTAACAGGCTGACTGACCAAACCCAAAGGGTGCTCATCAATGGTTCCTCTTCATCCTGGAGAAGAGTGACTAGTGGGGTGCCACAGGGTTCTGTTTTGGGCCCGGTCTTATTCAACATCTTTATCAACAACTTGGATGATGGACTCAAGGGCATCCTGATCAAATTTGCAGATGACACCAAACTGGGAGGGGTGGCTAACACCCCAGAGGACAGGATCACACTTCAAAATGACCTTGACAGATTAGAGAACTGGGCCAAAACAAACAAGATGAATTTTAACAGGGAGAAATGTAAAGTATTGCACTTGGGCAAAAAAAATGAGAGGCACAAATACAAGATGGGTGACACCTGGCTTGAGAGCAGTACATGTGAAAAGGATCTAGGAGTCTTGGTTGACCACAAACTTGACATGAGCCAACAGTGTGACGCGGCAGCTAAAAAAGCCAATGCAATTCTGGGCTGCATCAATAGGAGTATAGCATCTAGATCAAGGGAAGTAATAGTGCCACTGTATTCTGCTCTGGTCAGACCTCACCTGGAGTACTGTGTCCAGTTCTGGGCACCACAGTTCAAAAAGGACACTGACAAACTGAAACGTGTCCAGAGGAGGGCAACCAAAATGGTCAAAGGCCTGGAAACGATGCCTTATGAGGAACGGCTAAGGGAGCTGGGCATGTTTAGCCTGGAGAAGAGGAGGTTAAGGGGTGATATGATAGCCATGCTCAAATATATAAAAGGATGTCACATAGAGGAGGGAGAAAGGTTGTTTTCTGCTGCTCCAGAGAAGCGGACACGGAGCAATGGATCCAAACTACAAGAAAGAAGATTCCACCTAAACATTAGGAAGAACTTCCTGACAGTAAGAGCTGTTCGACAGTGGAATTTGCTGCCAAGGAGTGTGGTGGAGTCTCCTTCTTTGGAGGTCTTTAAGCAGAGGCTTGACAACCATATGTCAGGAGTGCTCTGATGGTGTTTCCTGCTTGGCAGGGGGTTGGACTCGATGGCCCTTGTGGTCTCTTCCAACTCTATGATTCTATGATTCTATGATTCATTCCAGGTGGGTGGTGAGTTACAGATTGCACCACCACTCCACTCAGGCTTTCATAGCTGAAGTGGTTGGTGCACACGCCTTTATACAGTTCTCACAAGCCATCAATTCCATAAGAACTAGCCCAGGCTACTTTGCAGTACTTTGTTTCCTTCATTGTGTTCACACTAGATGTCAGCACCTATCCATACCTGGAAACTGTAAGCTCACATCATGGCAGTAGAAAGGGTTATGCTGTTCTTAAAATTAAAGCTGAATTAAAATCCCTCCCAGGGCACTTCCAGATGAAGACAAATGCCCTTTGGGAGGGTGGTTCCCATGACCAGGAGATATGCAAGCAGCTCTGGAGGGTTCGCCCAGGTGTCCTTTGCATCTAGGATTTCCTTTTGACAGCTCTGCCTGATTGGCCAGCTATGGCTGCTCCTGGACAGGGAAAGTCTGGCCGCATATTGGAAACCTTGAGGCTGGATTACAGCAATGTGATGTATGTGGGGCTGCCCTTCGGTCTCATTTCAAAGCTCCAGTTGGTGCAAAAGTGTGACAGAATTGTTAAAAGGTCTACACTGGCTGCACATCTACTACCGAGCCAAGTTCATTGTCTTTGTATTAAGATAATTTACAAGTCCAAAATACCTAAGGGCATCCTAACATCTCATCTGTCAGCTTAAACACTTAGATCATCTGGAGGAGCATCATGTCTTGTCCCCGGAGTTGGTGAGGCTCATCTGACAACAAGAATTCAAACCTTTAGCAATTTCCCCAGTCCTAAGGACTGCTCAGCCAACAGAGATTCAGCAGGCTGTGAATCTTTAAAGGCCTGCTGAAAACATTTTTACTTAATGGTTAGTTGATGTTCTCTGATCTAATTTTTTTAACATGTTTTATTGTATATGTAGATAATGTAAATCACTTTGATACTTAGAAGATATAGCAGCATATAAATATTTTTGTAACTAAAATCATCTAAGCTCCCCACAAAGAAATAGTAAGCCATAGAAGACACTTAACAGCATTAATGTGGATTTAATAGCAGATGAATTAATGTGGACAAAACCCCATACTCAAGAACCAGAATACATAGGATGCTGAACTACTGTTGCACTTATTCAGAATATTCAGCTGAGGTGAATGGAAGGACATCTATCGATTGGCAGGACATCTGGAATTTAGCTGTTGTCTTCTTTCACGTGAGCAGGGGGCATTTTTGAGGATGCCAAAATATTACTCGTCTTTCACTACTGTGGAAGAAAGAGAGAATCTTTGTGGTGGATCAAAAGATACAAAGAAGAAGAAGAAGAAGGAGAAGAAGAAGAAGAAGAAGAAGAAGAAGAAGAAGAAGAAGAAGAAGAAGACGACGACGACAAATTATATCTCCCCGTCCCCCTTCGTCTCCCAGAGAGCCCATGGCAGCCCACAGCAAAGGTGCAGCATTAGGAAGAAGGTAAAAGCACAGGACACAGTACCGTATTTTTTGCTCTATAAGACTCACTTTTTCCCTCCTAAAAAGTAAGGGGAAATGTGTGTGCATCTTATGGAGCGAATGCAGGCTGCGCAGCTATCCCAGAAGCCAGAACAGCAAGAGGGATTGCTGCTTTCACTGCGCAGCGATCCCTCTTGCTGTTCTGGCTTCTGAGATTCAGAATATTTTTTTTCTTGTTTTCCTCCTCCAAAAACTAGGTGTGTCTTGTGGTCTGGTGCGTCTTATAGAGCGAAAAATACGGTATATCTCAGGGGCGACTCAAGGTGATAAGAGGTGAGCAGATCTTCCTTCAGAAACAGATGCCATTGTTCATTTTCCTTTCAAGGGATGATATCGTCAAGCATTGTGAGTTTTATGGGTGCAGAACTTTCTTGAATGTTCTCAAATACAAGCTTGCAGCAGTTGTTTATCTCGTGAGTCTGTGGGGCTCATGTTTAACGCTCAGAGGCAGATGATATATTTCCTGCCTACAGAGCAGTTCTGTGTCTTTTTCTATGCTTTCTGTTATACTGTCTGTTTCTTTGCTTCTGTAACTGGATGAGGTCCTAGGAGCTGAACCCGAGGTACCACTGTACTTAACCCGAGGTACCACTGTAATGGTACACATTATTTTATTTTAATTGATTTTTATCTTCTCAGACATTCTGTTTGTCATTGTGCTAAGATACCTTGAGAAAGGTAAGCCAAAGGCTTTTTGACCATAAGTCTTGTTCAGTGGTCTCAAATAAAATTTGCAATATGTAAAATGTACCAAAAATCATTTCAAACAATGCTTTTTGTTTAGTTGTGTTTAGGTTTTAAGGGGACAGGATGCTGCCTTTCTGGGTATGGAGGGGTTTGGAGAGAGAGATAATAATATTGTACTTGGAGGCCTTTCATGTTTTCAAGAAAAGGGGACATGCACCCATCAGAGTTTCTCAAATTTTGAAATGTGACCATTTGCCCCCAAATGTTCACAGTTCCAGCCCTAAATTAGCAAGTTATTTGTTCTTACCAAAGCGTCCACATTCCTGATAGCATTCATTTTCATTCAGAAAGTTATTTGCATTCTCTTTACAGCCACCGAAAATGAACTCCTCACACTTCAGGGTTTCAATATTGAAGAAAAAACGTGGAAAACTTCCTCTGCATCTTCCTACTTTCTTAGGGAGTTTGCATATATCAGGTAGACCATCTGGTGGGTAAAAGCAAAGAAAGGCAAGCCTCATATAAACATTATATCAAAGTCTGAAACACAGAAAGCAATGACATTGACAAGTGACTCCACCTCACAAATAAAAACAGTAATTAACTCACATTTCTACCAGATCTAAATTTATACAAATATGTTTTCACAAACCTTCTCTTTGAGATTCCCTAAATCTCTGGACTTCCCTCCATACCCTCTTCTGGTTCCTTATATTAACTAAGTTCTTCTGCATATCCATTCTTAAACCTTTTCAATTATTATTTCCCTTAATTTTATCTAATTTTCTGCTAGTTGCAAGCATTTACTTAAATGCTTTACTTATATGCATCAACCTGTTTACAGTATTTTTGCACATAAATAATAAACGATTCCCACTCTTTTTTAAACTTCTCATTGTCATAGTCTCTGAGCTTTGCCGCTAATTTTGCCATTTCTGCATAGTCCATTAGCTTGATTTGCCATTCTTCTTTCGTTGCTACCTTTTCGTCCTTCTATCTTTGGGCTAACAATATTTGGGCAGCTGTTGTAGCATACAAAAATATTTTCTTATCTTCTTTGGGGAGTTCAGTTCCTATCAGTCCTAGTAAAAAAGCTTCAGGTTTTTAAACAAAAGTTAGTTTAAACATTTTCTTCAGTTCATTATGGATCATTAACCAGAAGCTTTTAATAACCTTACATCCCCACCACTGGGCTGTATCCAGTTCTAGCTGAGAGTCACTTTCCTGTTCTCAATAGTTTAGCATTGGGTGTCAGCTGGGAAACTGAAATCCAAGACTTCTGGAAGAAGCCAAGTTGCCTATCTATGAACCAAAAATCACACAAAACAATATGGGCCAAACAACATGCCGCTCTATGCCACTCTGGTGAGTACCACCTGCAAGGTATCTTCGCTGGCGTAGTGAAACAACACATATTCTTGAGGATGCCAGAAGTCAACACTAACCATGAACAAGACTCCTATGTCCACACCCTGAGCCCTGAGCTTAGTTGGCAAAGATTGCTGAAGAGAGAGATCAGACTATTCAAGGGTAGGTGTACTCCAAATCTGATACAGTGGTACTTCGGGTTCCATACGCTTCAGGTTACATATGCTTCAGGTTACAGACTCCGCTAACCCAGAAATAGTACCCCGGGTTAAGAACTTTGCTTCAGGATGAGAACAGAAATCGTGCTCCGGTGGTGCGGCAGCAGCAGGAGGCCCCATTAGCAAAAGTGGTGCTTCAGGTTAAGAACAGTTTCAGGTTAAGAACGGACCTCCGGAACGAATTAAGTACTTAACCCGAGGTACCACTGTAGTTCCCAGAATGTTCCTTCCCCGGGAACATAGAATTCCAGGTGCTGACACTGATCCCAAGCAAGGACCACAGCTGGTATACAACGTTGTCATACTTGGCATAGAGGCATTGAAATGAATTGTTGTGTTTAACGTAGAGTCATCTATTTGAATGGATCTACTCTGAGTAGAAATATGTTGGATACAACTCCACAGCTCTTCATTTTGAGCCACCATTGAGCTCATTTCAAGGTCACATGTTCACTCACTGGGCAAAGTCAGCCCAGGGAATCTTTGTAGGCACACAAGCTCCTCAAACTCCCATAGCGTGATCAATATAATTGGGTGCATGTGTTGCCTATAAAAAAGCAAGCTCCACATCACTTGGGCCTTATGGAAGGGGCAACCCTATGTAGAGAGGGAGGTACAGCCATGATACACATAAGATTTAGAAGTTGTAAGAGCAGAGAGAGCTCATACCTGTATCTGACGCAGAGATGCCCAGCAGCTCAGGCCAGGGTGCGAAAAGGCCCACGATGAGAGACAGGAGGATGAAGGGACCACACTGCATGGCGACTCTTCAATGGGAATGTCCAGTGCCAAGGGAAGGGACGCTATATTGTGTTCTTTAAGGAAATGGAAGCAGTCATCTGGGCATGAAAAAGCAATATCTAGGGACAATCTGGATCTACTCTATTATTTACAAGGTAATTTTCTGTTCTCAATAAAGTATTCTTCTACCTCAGCTCAGGACATGTTGGAGCTATGAATTATATCCACAGAAGACTGAAACAGCCTGGAAGGATTTCAGTTCCGTGACATGGTATTGATATAAACCTGTTCTTTTGTCATGCAGCGCCCATGCCCTTCTCTTCCTCTCTGGTGTGGGTGCTGTGGAGTAATGGGTAGATTAGTCAGGACATGTTAAGTAAGGAAAAGAAATATAAATATCCAGCAACTCTTATTAAGACCATCATATAAGTGCCTGGTAGAGTTTGGTTTATTCTCACCACGTCTCATATTTGGCTAAGCCAGTGGTTTTCAACCAGTGTGCCATGGCACCTTGGGGCGCCTTGAATGATAGTTAGAGTACCCCGGGCCACACTGGCCTCTGTCCCTCTTTCCTTCTTTCCCTTCTCTGATGCCCTCTCACGTCTCTGCCTCCCAAAGGCTTCCACGGCTGTTCATTGCAGCAGCCCTGGCTACAAACTCCCCAGGCAAATGGTGCCTCTGGAGCTGCCTAAGCTATCAAGTCTGTGAAAAAGTGACATCAGGGTTTATAAGTTAGCAGGAGAATGATAGTTGTTAGGAGATTGCTTAAGGTGTTGGAAGCCCAGGCGTGGGAGCGAGCAGTGAATATAATTAAAGTTTCCTCTTGCTCCTACATGGTGAGCTTGGGCTGGGAAGGGTACGACAGGGTTCAGTTTTGGGGGAACACTGTGAAAGGAAGAGCGGTATTTTACTGAGGAATGGTATAAAAGTCAGTGTTATAGAAAAAACCTGTTCCTTTTCCCTTATGGGGTATCCAAGAGTCCGTTTAGAGTCTTTAAGTGAGTTACCTGTCGGTAGGAGAAAACAACAGAGGCCAGCCAGAGAATATTGAGAAGCAAAGCAGCTAGTAAGCCTGATCTTTATTAAACTGTTGCAACAGGGTCCTCACTCACCATACGCAGGAGAGAGGAGGAACCCAGAACAATGGTGCACAAGCCCATATATAGACTTTTGAAATCGCCCACCCTGTAAACCAGGCTTCCTCAACTTCGGCCCTCCAGATGTTTTGAGACTACAATTCCTATCATCCCCATCCACTGGTCCTGCTAGCTAGGGATCATGGGAGTTGTAGGACAAAAACATCTGGAGGGCCAAGGTTGAGGAAGCCTGCTTTAGACCAAGACCACCCCCAAAACATCATACATACATTACAGAAGGAGGTAGTCTACAGCAGAAATCCTGTTTGCCAGGATATCTGTTAATGGTCACTGATTGCTTTACCTGGACAACCTGGCCATTCTTTTGTGATAGTAAATACTTCAGTTTCTGAGTCCCAGGTCACAGGCTCACCCTGTTCATACTCAAATCCACCCTTAAGACAGGATTTGTAAGCAAAAAGACAAAGGGGAGGCTTTCTCCATTTCCTACCTTCTTGCAGAGAAATATATTGAGGTCAATTTGGGAGAGTCAAAATGACTTCAGGATTGCTCTCCTGTACTATTTCAGACAAAAAAACCAAACACATCTGCTAACATAATATGCTTTTGTTGTCTTTGCCACTCTGGGAGACTTCCAACAAAAATATAGAGTGAAAGTCAAAATCACTTCAGGATTGCTCTCCTGTACTCGTTCAGATTGAGGGCACAAGGAGAAGGGGGCGACAGAGGTTGAGATGGTTGGACAGTGTTCTCGAAGCTACAAACATGAGTTTGAGCAAACTGCGGGAGGCAGTGGAAGACAGGAGTGCCTGGCGTGCTCTGGTCCATGGGGTCACGAAGAGTCGGACACGACTAAACGACTAAACAACAACAACACTATTTCAGACATGTGGTATATATACTTATGTATGTGTTTCCTTGTACATTTATGAACATTTATTTTATATTTGGGACCATAGGATTCTTATAACATCAGGAACAATGTACAGTATTACAATAAGGCTGTGCTCAGTTTCCTATCACTTCTCCATAATTAAACTATACCATTTAACATACAAAATATTATTCTATGTTATTGTAATGAATGTTGAATGTTATTTTATTTGCATATTGTATGTTGTATTGTGCATATTGTCTTATTTATATGATGTAAGCCACTCTGAGGCTGGCTTTGGCCTGGGAGGGCGGGATACAAATAAAATGTATTATTATTATTATTATTATTATTATTATTATTATTATTAAAACATACAAAAAACCAAACACATTTGCTAACATAATATGCTTTTGTTGTCTCAGCCACTCTGGGAGGCTTCCAACAAAAATATTGTGTTCTTTAAGGAAATGGAAGCAGTCATCTGGGCATGAAAAAGCAATATCTAGGGACAATCTGGATCTACTCTATTAATTACAAGGTAATTTTCTGTTCTCAATAAAGTATTCTTCTACCTCAGCTCAGGACATGTTGGAGCTATGAATTATATCCACAGAAGACTGAAACAGCCTGGAAGGATTTCAGTTCTGTGACATGGTATTGATACACCGTAAATCTGTTCTTTTGTCATGCAGCGCCCATGCCCTTCTGTTCCTCTCTGGTGTGGGTGCTGTGGAGTAATGGGTAGATTAGTCAGGACAGGTTAAGGTAGGAAAAGAAATATACTGTAAATATCCAGCCACTCTTATTAAGACCATCATATAAGTGCCTGGTACATTCAACTTTTATTGTAGCAATAAAGTTTGGTTTATTCTCACCACGTCTCAGATTTGGCTAAGTCAGTGGTTTTCAACCAGTGTGCCATGGCACCTTGGGGCGCCTTGAATGATAGTCAGAGTACCCCAGGCAACACTGGCCTCTGTCCCTCTTTCCTTCTTTCCCTTCTCTGATGCCCTCTCACGTCTCTGCCTCCCAAAGGCTAACACGGCTGTTCATTGCAGCAGCCCTGGCTACAAACTCCCCAGGCAAATGGTGCCTCTGGAGCTGCCTAAGCTGTCAAGTCTGTGAAAAAGTGACATCAGAGTTTATAAGTTAGCAGGAGAATGATAGTTGTTAGGAGATTGCTTAAAGTGTTGGAAGCCCAGAGCTTGGAGCACCATAACACGGGGGCGTGGGGGTGAGCAGTGAATAGAATTAAAGTTTCCTCTTGCTCCTACATGGTGAGCTTGGGTTGGGAAGGGTACGACAGGGTTCAGTTTTGGGGGAACACTGTGAAAGGAAGAGCGGTATTTTACTGAGGAATGATATAAAAGCCAGTGTTATAGAAAAAACCTGCTCCTTTTCCCTTATGGGGTATCCAAGAGCCCATATAGAGTCTTTAAGTGGGTTACCTATCCGTAGGAGAAAACAACAGAGGCCAGCCAGAGAATATTGAGAAGCAAAGCAGCTAGTAAGCCTGATCTTTATTAAACTGTTGCAACAGGGTCCTCACTCACCATACGCAGGAGAGAGCAGGAACCCAGAACAATGGTGCACAAGCACCTACATAGACTTTTGAAATTGCCCACCCTGTAGACCAGGCTTCCTCAACCTTGGCCCTCCAGATGTTTTGAGACTGCAATTCCCATCATCCCCATCCACTGGTCCTGCTAGGTAGGGATCATGGGAGTTGTAGGACAAAAACATCTGGAGGGCCGAGGTTGAGGAAGCCTGCTTTAGACCAAGACCACCCCCAAAACATCATACATACATTACAGAAGGAGGTGGTCTACAGCAGAAATCCTGTTTGCCAGGATATCTGTTAATGGTCACTGATTGCTTTACCTGGGCAACCTGGCCATTCTTTTGTGATGGTAAATACTTCAGTTTCTGAGTTTCAGGTCACAGGCTCACCCTGTTCATACACAAATACACTCTTAAGACAGGATTTGTAAGCAAAAAGACAAAGGGGAGGCTTTCTCCATTTCCTCCCTTCTTGCAGAGAAATATATTGAGGTCAATTTGGGAGAGTCAAAATGACTTCAGGATTGCTCTCCTGTACTATTTCAGACAAAAAAACCAAACACATTTGCTAACATAATATGCTTTTGTTGTCTTTGCCACTCTGGGAGACTTCCAACAAAAATATAGAGTGAAAGTCAAAATGACTTCTGGATTGCTCTCCTGTACTATTTCAGACATGTGGTTTATATACTTATGTATGAATTTCCTTGTACATTTATGAATATTTATTTTATATTTGGGACCATAGGATTCTTATAACATCAGGAACAATGTACAGTATTACAATAAGGCTGTGCTCAGTTTCCTATCACTTCTCCATAATTAAACTATACCATTTAACATACAAAATATTATTCTATATTATTGTAATGAATGTTGAATGCTATTTTATTTGCATATTGTATTAAGCATATTGTCTTATTTATATGATGTAAGCCACTCTGAGGCTGGCTTTGGCCAGGGAGGGCGGGATACAAATAAAATGTATTATTATTATTATTATTATTATTATTATTATTATTATTAAAACATACAAAAAACCAAACACATTTGCTAACATAATATGCTTTTGTTGTCTCAGCCACTCTGGGAGGCTTCCAACAAAAATATTGTGTTCTTTAAGGAAATGGAAGCAGTCATCTGGGCATGAAAAAGCAATATCTAGGGACAATCTGGATCTACTCTATTAATTACAAGGTAATTTTCTGTTCTCAATAAAGTATTCTTCTACCTCAGCTCAGGACATGTTGGAGCTATGAATTATATCCACAGAAGACTGAAACAGCCTGGAAGGATTTCAGTTCTGTGACATGGTATTGATACACCATAAATCTGTTCTTCTGTCATGCAGCGCCCATGCCCTTCTGTTCCTCTCTGGTGTGGGTGCTGTCGAGTAATGGGTAGATTAGGCAGGACAGGATAAGATAGGAAAAGAAATATAAATATCCAGCAACTCTTATTAAGACCATCATATAAGTGCCTGGTACATTTAGCTTTTATTGTAGCAATAAAGTTTGGTTTATTCTCACCACATCTCATATTTGGCTAAGCCAGTGGTTTTCAACCAGTGTGCCATGGCACCCTGGGGTGCCTTGAATGATAGTTAGAGTACCCCGGGCCACACTGGCCTCTGTCCCTCTTTCCTTCTTTCCCTTCTCTGATGCCCTCTCACGTCTCTGCCTCCCAAAGGCTAACACGGCTGTTCATTGCAGCAGCCCTGGCTACAAACTCCCCAGGCAAATGGTCCTCTGGGGCTGCCTAAGCTATCAAGTCTGTGAAAAAGTGACATCAGAGTTTATAAGTTAGCAGGAGAATGATAGTTGTTAGGAGATTGCTTAAAGTGTTGGAAGCCCAGAGCTTGGAGCACCATAACACGGGGGCGTGGGGGTGAGCAGTGAATAGAATTAAAGTTTCCTCTTGCTCCTACATGGTGAGCTTGGGTTGGGAAGGGTACGACAGGGTTCAGTTTTGGGGGAACACTGTGAAAGGAGGAGCGGAATTTTACTGAGGAATGGTATAAAAGCCAGTGTTATAGAAAAAACCTGCTCCTTTTCCCTTATGGGGTATCCAAGAGCCTGTATAGAGTCTTTAAGTGGGTTACCTATCGGTAGGCGAAAACAACAGAGGCCAGCCAGAGAATATTGAGAAGCAAAGCAGCTAGTAAGCCTGATCTTTATTAAACTGTTGCAACAGGGTCCTCACTCACCATACGCAGGAGAGAGGAGGGACCCAGAACAATGGTGCACATATATCTGTCTACTCCTGTAGATAGCTGTTTTATTGGACACCTTTATATACAGGCACCCCCCCCATTTGCATGAGGGTGGTGTTCCAGGTCATTGTGCATGTCACCAGGATGTGCGTAAGCTTGCCCTGCCCTGTTCTGCCCTTGCCCTGTTTCACCCCCGTTCTGCTCCATGCTGAAAACGGCATCCCCTCCAACATTTCTCTGATGAAAATACAGATGTCCCATTCCATAATGATAATTTTACTATTAACTGATGTAAAGGAAAGAGGTGGATTTGCCCTGCCAGACCTTAAACTCTATTATGAATCAGCAGCATTCTGCTGGTTGAAAGAATGGCTGCTTCTTGAGAACACAGACATTTTGGATTTAGAAGGTTTTAATAATGTTTTTGGGTGGCATGCATATTTGTGGTATGACAAGGTCAAAGCACACAAAGCATTTAAAAACCATATTGTCAGGAAAGCATTGTTTAATGTCTGGACAAGATATAAGGACTTACTTGAAAACAAAACCCCAAGGTGGTTGTCACCGATGGAAGCAAAGGCTCAGAAAGAGCTCAATATGGAGGCCAAATGGCCGAAATATTGGGAAATTTTGGAACAAGAAGGAGACAAATTGAAATTGCAGAGTTTTGAGAAATTAAAAGATAAAGTGCGAGACTGGCTTCACTATTATCAAATAAGGGAGGCTTATAATTTGGACAAAAAAATTGGCTTCCAGGTGGAAAAATCAAAATTGGAAACAGAACTGTTAGATCCCAAAACAAAGATACTTTCAAGAATGTATAACTTGCTGTTGAAATGGAATACTCAGGATGAAACGGTTAAATCTGCTATGATTAAATGGGCACAAGATGTTGGACACAACATTATGTTTGCTGATTGGGAACAGTTGTGGACCACAGGTATGAAATTTACGGCATGTAATGCCCTAAGAGAGAATATTATGAAAATGATATACAGGTGGTACATGACACCAGTCAAGCTTGCAAAAGTCTATCATTTGCCCGATAATAAATGTTGGAAATGTAAAGAAAATGAAGGTACATTCTTTCACCTTTGGTGGACGTGCCCAAAGATTAAGGCTTTCTGGGAGATGATCTATAATGAAATGAAAAAGTTATTTAAATATACCTTCCTCAAGAAACCAGAGGCCTTCCTCCTGGGCATAGTCGGCCAATTGGTGCCAAAGAAGGATAGAACTTTCTTTATGTATGCTATAACAGCAGCAAGAATACTCATTGCAAAGTATTGGAAGACACAAGATCTACCCACCCTGGAAGAGTGGCAGATGAAGGTGATGGAATATATGGAACTGGCGGAAATGACTGGCAGAATCCGAGACCAGGGAGAAGAGTCGGTGGAAGAAGATTGGAAGAAATTCAAAGACTATTTGCAGAAATATTGTAAAATTAATGAATGTTAAAATGATGTTGGATTGACATTAAGCGGCCTTAGCAACAAGGTCAATAAGAATATGTAAAAAAGGATTGATAACGGATGAAAATATATAGTTATAATATGTTGAGATATAGAGTTAAGATAAATGAAAGAGGGTAAGGATTTGCTGAACTAACCATGTGAATAGGAATACAAAAAAGGGAGGTGTGAGGAGGTCAGGGAAATAAGCAAACGAAATTTAAGATATGAAAAAATTGATTTGTTTTTAATTTTTTCTATTTACTTTTTCTGTATTTTGTATCTTTTTTTCTATGTATTTTAGTATTTTTTGTATTTTTTGTATTTTTCTCCTCTTGTTTTCTTTTTATTCTGTAGTTTTCTTCTTTTTGTAAAACTTCAATAAATATCTTTCAAAAAAACAAACAAAAAAACCCCATAATGATAATTTTACTATTCATACCCCACACATCCTAAAGGGTTGCCCCAGCACTCTGGGCAGCTTCCAACATATATAAAAAACATAATAAAACATTAAACATTCAGAATACATCCCTATACAGGATTGCCTTCAGACAGTTCAGGGGTTGCATAAAGCGGGACATTCTGGGACGCAATTCAAAACTGGGACAGCTTCTCTAAATCAGGGAAGTCCCTGGAAAATAGGGACACTTGGAGGGTCTGAAACTGTGCACACATCTGTGGTTGCACACATGCCAATCGCACACAAATGGGGGTTTGCCTGTATATAAGAAAAACAATTCAAATAATTATCCACCACTTTTTGGTAGTCACACCCACCCTCCTGGCAGATGTCAAAGAGTTAAACGACTACATAACCTTTTGTAGACATCTGAAGGCAGCCCTGATTTGGGAAGCTTTTAATGTTTGATGTGTGTGTGTTTTCTTTCACTCTATATTTTTGTTGGAAGCCTCCCAGAGTGGCTGAGACAACAAAAGCATATTATGTTAGCAAATGTGTTTGGTTTTTTTGTATGTTATAATAATAATAATAATAATAATAATAATAATAATAATAATAATAATAAATTTTATTTGTATCCCGCCCTCCCCGGCCAAAGCCAGGCTCAGAGTGGCTTACATCATATAAATAAGACAATATGCACAATACAACATACAATATGCAAATAAAATAACATTCAACATTCATTACAATAACATAGAATAATATTTTGTATGTTAAATGGTATAGTTTAATTATGGAGAAGTGATAGGAAACTGAGCACAGCCTTATTGTAATACTGTACATTGTTCCTGATGTTATAAGAATCCTATGGTCCCAAATATAAAATAAATGTTCATAAATGTACAAGGAAACACATACATAAGTATATAAACCACATGTCTGAAATAGTGTTGTTGTTGTTTTGTAGCACCCTGCTTGTGGTTAACGCTTAGCTGGAATGAAATATTCAATGCAGCAATAGAGAAATTAAAATAATAATTTATTTGTCAGACAAATAAATGATAGGCACAGTGGTATCTGGTTACCAAAGCTCTGCCCCCTTCCAGCCCTGATGGCCAACACTTATATTTCCTCAGCCTTCCCCCCCCCCCCTTGCTCCTCCTTTGGCTGCCTCTGTCCAATCAGCCTGGTTGAAATTCCTATTGGCTGTTTGCTAGAACCAATCATAAAAGATACACCCATTTCCTATTACCTTTTATGGGAGAAAAGAGCTATATTTCCTTCTATCCATAAATGGCAGACAAGTAGCCATATATCTTACATTTGCCTCGACAAGGCACCTTAAATTACCAGATCACCTTTTGCCCCTGTTGCCCCTGCATTCCAAAACAAATGGCTAAAACAAATGGCTCGTGGTATTAAATTCTATCTAAACAGAGATCTTGGGTTCACATTCTCACACACCATCAATGAAACAAGAATCTCACATAAGAATCTAACATTTCTTACTTTCTAAATCCTTTGCCTAATTACATTAAGCCAACAAATCTCATACATAACATAGATAGCTTTTTAGAAGAAAAGGCCTTTGCAAAGTAAAAAGGAACTCAGTAAAAAACAGCTTCAAAAGAAGCCTCTTCAGTTTACACCCCCCCTTTCCCCAGCCAGCTGCTTTTCCCATTAGCTCTTCCCAAAATTTATTGCCCTTTAACTCTCTCAGTATACCTTAAACCTTAGGAAAATATGGCTAGAGTCTAATGAGAGGCACATGGTATTATTTTCTGTTAAACAATAAATCTTACTATTTACCAACTCTTAATTAGTGTTTTTGCAGCTTGATTGTGAATATGTAGGGTCAGTGTAACCTTTGCTCCCAGCCTGTAATTCCCTTTTACAACTTTGAGAAACTTGTCTCCTGCTATGGTTATAAATCAGGGGGGCCCTTGTTCAGGAGAGCAGGAAGATAAACAACCGCCAAAGTACTTAGCCAGATGGTTTCTGCCTGGCATGAAACATACAAACATTTGCAAATATATCTTTAAGCTCATTTTAAAATACAGGCCTTGATCAGATGCCTCAGTTTAGTCGTTTAGTCGTGTCCGACTCTTCGTGACCCCATGGACCAGAGCACGCCAGGCACTCCTGTCTTCCACTGCCTCCCGCAGTTTGCTCAAACTCATGTTTGTAGTTTCGAGAACACTGTCCAACCATCTCAACCTCTGTCGCCCCCTTCTCCTTGTGCCCTCAATCTGAACGAGTACAGGAGAGCAATCCTGAAGTCATTTTGACTCTCCCAAATTGACCTCAATATATTTCTCTGCAAGAAGGGAGGAAATGGAGAAAGCCTCCCCTTTGTCTTTTTGCTTACAAATCCTGTCTTAAGGGTGTATTTGTGTATGAACAGGGTGAGCCTGGGACCTGGGACTCAGAAACTGAAATATTTACCATCACAAAAGAATTGCCAGGTTGCCTAGGTAAAGCAATCAGTGACCATTAACAGATATCCTGGCAAACAGGATTTCTGCTGTAGACCACCTCCTTCTGTAATGTTTGCACAATGTTTTGGGGGGTGGTCTTGGTCTACAGCAGGCTTCCTCATTCTTGGCCCTCCAGATGTTTTTGGCCTACAACTCCCATGATCCCTAGCTAGCAGGACCAGTGGGTGGGGATGACAGGAATTGTAGTCTCAAAACATCTGGAGGGCCAAGGTTGAGGAAGCCTGGTCTACAGGGTGGGCAATTTCAAATGTCTATATATGGGCTTGTGCACCATTGTTCTGGGTTCCTCCTCTCTCCTGCGTATGGTGAGTGAGGACCCTGTTGCAACAGTTTAATAAAGATCAGGCTTACTAGCTGCTTTGCTTCTCAATATTCTCTGGCTGGCCTCTGTTGTTTTCTCCTACCGATAGGTAACCCACTTAAGTACACTATACGGGCTCTTGGATACCCCATAAGGGAAAAGGAGCAGGTTTTTTCTATAACACTGGCTTTTATACCATTCCTCAGTAAAATACCGCTCTTCCTTTCACAGTGTTCCCCCAAAACTGAACCCTGTCGTACCCTTCCCAACCCAAGGTCACCACGTAGGAGCAAGAGGAAACTTTAATTCTATTCACTGCTCACCCCCACGCCCCCGTGTTATGGTGCTCCAAGCTCTGGGCTTCCAACACCTTAAGCAATCTCCTAACAACTATCATTCTCCTGCTAACTTATAAACTCTGATGTCACTTTTTCACAGACTTGATAGCTTAGCCAGCTCCAGAGGACCATTTGCCTGGGGAGTTTGTAGCCAGGGCTGCTGCAATGAACAGCCGTGTTAGCCTTTGGGAGGCAGAGACGTGAGAGGGCATCAGAGAAGGGAAAGAAGGAAAGAGGGACAGAGTCCAGTGTTGCCTGGGGTACTCTGACTATCATTCAAGGCGCCCCAAGGTGCCATGGCACACTGGTTGAAAACCACTGGCTTAGCCAAATATGAGACGTGGTGAGAATAATCCAAACTCTACCAGGCACTTATATGATGGTCTTAATAAGAGTTGCTGGATATTTATATTTCTTTTCCTATCCTATCCTGTCCTGCCTAATCTACCCATTACTCCACAGCACCCACATCAGAGAGGAACAGAAGGGCATGGGCGCTGCATGACAGAAGAACCGATTTACGGTGTATCAATACCATGTCACAGAACTGAAATTCTTCCAGGCTGTTTCAGTCTTCTGTGGATATAATTCATAGCTCCAACATGTCCTGAGCTGAGGTAGAAGAATATTTTATTGAGAACAGAAAATTTCCTTGTAATTAATAGAGTAGATCCAGATTGTCCCTAGATATTGCTTTTTCATGCCCAGATGACTGCCTCTATTTCCTTAAAGAACACAATATAGCTTCCCTTCCCTTGGCACTGGACATTCCCATTGAAGAGTCGCCATGCAGTGTGGTCCCTTCATCCTCCTGTCTCTCATCGTGGGCCTTTTCGCACCCTGGCCTGAGCTGCTGGGCATCTCTGCGTCAGATACAGGTATGAGCTCTCTCTCCTCTTACAACTTCTAAATCTTATGTGTATCATGGCTGTACCTCCCTCTCTACATAGGGTTGCCCCCTTCCATAAGGCCCAAGTGATGTGGAGCTTGCTTTTTTGTAGGCAACACATGCACCCAATGATATTGATCACGCTATGGGAGTTTGAGGAGCTTGTGTGCCTACAAAGATTCCCTGGGCTGACTTTGCCCAGTGAGTGAACATGTGACCTTGAAATGAGCTCAATGGTGGCTCAAAATGAAGAGCTGTGGAGTTGTATCCAACATATTTCTACTCAGAGTAGATCCATGACTCTACGTTAAACACAACAATTCATTTCAATGCCTCTATGCCAAGTATGACAACGTTGTATACCAGCTGTGGTCCTTGCTTGGGATCAGTGTCAGCACCTGGAATTCTATGTTCCCGGGGAAGGAACATTCTGGGAACTACAGTGGTACCTCGGGTTAAGTACTTAATTCGTTCCGGAGGTCCGTTCTTAACCTGAAACTGTTCTTAATCTGAAGCACCACTTTAGCTAATGGGGCCTCCTCTGCTGCCGCACCACCGGAGCACGATTTCTTTTCTCATCCTGAAGCAAAGTTCTTAACCCGAGGTACTATTTCTGGTTTAGCGGAGTCTGTAACCTGAAGCGTATGTAACCTGAAGCGTATGGAACCCGAAGTACCACTGTATCAGATTTGGAGTACACCTACCCTTGAATAGTCTGATCTCTCTCTTCAGCAAGTTTTGCCAACTAAACTCAGGGCTCAGGGTGTGGACATAGGAGTCTTGTTCATGGTTAGTGTTGACTTCTGGCAGGTGGTACTCACCAGAGTGGCAGAGAGCGGCATGTTGTTTGGCCCATATTGTTTTGTTTGATTTTTGGTTCATAGATAGACAACTTGGCTTCTTCCAGAAGTCTTGGATTTCAATTTCCCAGCTGACACCCAATGCTAAACTATTGAGAACAGGAAAGTGACTCTCAGCTAGAACTGGATACAGCCCAGTGGTGGGGATGTAAGGTTATTAAAAGCTTCTGGGTAATGATCTATAATGAACTGAAGAAAATGTTTAAACTAACTTTTGTTAAAAAACCTGAAGCTTTTTTACTAGGACTGATAGGAACTGAACTCCCCAAAGAAGATAAGAAAATATTTTTGTATGCTACAACAGCTGCCCAAATATTGTTAGCCCAAAGATAGAAGGACGAAAAGGTAGCAACGAAAGAAGAATGGCAAATCAAGCTAATGGACTATGCAGAAATGGCAAAATTAATGGCAAAGCTCAGAGACTATGACAATGAGAAGTTTAAAAAAGAGTGGGAATCATTTATTATTTATGTGCAAAAATACTGTAAGTATAAGTAAAGCATTTAAGTAAATGCTTGCAACTAGCAGAAAATTAGATAAAATTAAGGGAAATAATAATTGAAAAGGTTTAAGAATGGATATGCAGAAGAACTTAGTTAATATAAGGAACCAGAAGAGGGTATGGAGGGAAGTCCAGAGATTTAGGGAATCTCAAAGAGAAGGTTTGTGAAAACATATTTGTATTAATTACGTCTGGTAGAAATGTGAGTTAATTACTGTTTTTATTTGTGAGGTGGAGTCACATGGTCAATGTCATTGCTTTCTGTGTTTCAGACTTTGATATAATGTTTATATGAGGCTTGCCTTTCTTTGCTTTTACCCACCAGATGGTCTACCTGATATATGCAAACTCCCTAAGAAAGTAGGAAGATGCAAAGGAAGTTTTCCACGTTTTTTCTTCAATATTGAAACCCTGAAGTGTGAGGAGTTCATTTTCGGTGGCTGTAGAGAGAATGCAAATAACTTTCTGAATGAAAATGAATGCTATCAGGAATGTGGACGCTTTGGTAAGAACAAATAACTTGCTGTTGTAGGGCAGGAGCTGTGAACATTTTGGGGCAAATGGGCACATTTCAAAATTTGAGAAACTCTGATGGGTGCATGTCCCCTTTTCTTGAAAACATGAAAGGCCTCCAAGTACAATATTATTATCTCTCTCTCCAAACCCCTCCATACAAACCCAGAAAGGCAGCATCCTGTCCCCTTAAAACCTAAACACAACTGAACAAAAAGCATTGTTTGAATTGATTTTTGGTACATTTTACATATTGCAAATTTTATTTGAGACCACTGAACAAGACTTATGGTCAAAAAGCCTTTGGCTTACTTTTCTTAAGGTATCTTAGCACAATGACAAACAGAATGTCTGAGAAGATAAAAATCAATTAAAATAAAATAATGTGTACCATTACAGTGGTACCTCGGGTTAAGTACTTAATTCGTTCCGGAGGTCCGTTCTTAACCTGAAACTGTTCTTAACCTGAAGCACCACTTTAGCTAAAGGGGCCTCCCTCGGCTGCCACGCCGATCTGACACGCCGATTTCTGATCTCATCCTGAAGCAAAGTTCTTAACCCGAGGTACTATTTCTGGGTTAGTGGAGTCTGTAACCTGAAGCAACTGTAACCTGAAGCGTATGTAACCTGAGGTACCACTGTACTCAATAACAGCCGAACTCAATGTCTGTTCTCAGTTGCTTTTTGACTGACCAGTCTTCTCCAGTAGAAGATAAACCACACAGAATACAGTAATATCAACTTCAGTATAGCTGCAAATAATATTATATATTCTATGATGTGCTGCAACATAAGTATCTTTCCAGCTTTTCAAACCGAGAAATCTAAAGTACTGAGCCTACTCTCAGGCAGCCATGGCCAGACTCCAGAAGGGATTCTTTCTTCAGGTAGAAAATATCTGACAGGGCTGGTGCAAAATCTAGTCACTCCCTGTCTCCATGGCTCTTTAGCGCAACTCCAGGGCATGGGCAGATAGCAACAGATTGCAATTGCATGAACTGCAACTGCTGCAAGCTTGTATTTGAGAACATTCAAGAAAGTTCTGCACCCATAAAACTCACAATGCTTGACGATATCATCCCTTGAAAGGAAAATGAACAATGGCATCTGTTTCTGAAGGAAGGTCTGCTCACCTTGAGTCGCCCCTGAGATATACTGTGTCCTGTGCTTTTACCTTCTTTCTAGTGCTGCACCTTTGCTGTGGGCTGCCCTGGGCTCTCTGGGAGACGAAGGGGGACGGGGGGATATAATTTGTCTTCTTCTTCTTCTTCTTCTTCTTCTTCTTCTTCTTCTTCTTCTTCTTCTTCTTCTTCTTTGTATCATTTGATCCACCACAAAGATTCTCTCTTTCTTCCACAGTAGTGAAAGAGGAGTAATATTTTGGCATCCTCAAAAATGCCCCCTGCTCATGTGAAAGAAGACAACAGCTAAATTCCAGATGTCCTGCCAATCGACAGATGTCCTTCCATTCACCTCAGCCGAATATTCTGAATAAGTGCAACAGCAGTTCAGCATCCTCTGTATTCTGGTTCTTGAGTATGGGGTGTTGTCCACATTAATTCATCTGCTATTAAATCCACATTAATGCTGTTAAGTGTCTTCTATGGCTTACTATTTCTTTGTGGGGAGCTTAGATGATTTTAGTTACAAAAATATTTATATGCTGCTATATCTTCTAAGTATCAAAGTGATTTACATTATCTACATATACAATAAAACATGTTAAAAAAATTAGATCAGAGAACATCAACTAACCATTAAGTAAAAATGTTTTCAGCAGGCCTTTAAAGATTCACAGCCTGCTGAATCTCTGTTGGCTGAGCAGTCCTTAGGACTGGGCAAATCGCTAAAGGTTTGGATTCTTGTTGTCAGATGAGCCTCACCAACTCCGGGGACAAGATATGAAGCTCCTCCAGATGATCTAAGTGTTTGAGCTGACAGATGAGATGTTAGGCTGCCCTTAGTTATTTTGGACTTGTAAATTACCTTAATACAAAGACAACGAACTTGGCTCGGTAGTAGATGCACAGCCAGTGTAGACCTTTTAACAATTCTGTCACCCTTTTGCACCAACTGGAGCTTTGACATGAGGCCGAAGGACAGCCCCACATAGATCACATTGCTGTAATTCAGCCTCAGGGTTACAAACATGCGGCGAGACTTTCCCTGTCCAGGAGCAGCCATAGCTGGCCAATCAGGCAGAGCTGTCAAAAGGAAATCCTAGATGCAAAGGACACCTGTTCGAACCCTCCAGAGCTGCCTAGCGTATCTCCTGGTCATGGGAACCACCCTCCCAAAGGGCATTTGTCTTCATCTGGAAGTGCCCTGGGAGGGATTTTAATTCAGCTTTAAGAACAGCATAACCCTTTCTACTGCTTACAGTTTGCAGGAAGGGATAGGTGACTAACACAACTTGAGTGCTGACATCTAGTGTGAACACAATGAAGGAAACAAAGTACTGCAAAGTAGCCTGGGCTAGTTCTTATGGAATCGATGGCTTGTGAGAACTGTATAAAGGCGTGTGCACCAACCACTTCAGCTATGAAAGCCAGAATGGAGTGGTGGTGCAGTCTGTAACTCACCACCCACCTGGAATGTGTGGATAAAAAGCACAGGGGGAGCAACACAGTTGGACAGCAAGCATTCACACGTTACACCCCTCCCCATTAGGAGTCTGTGGTCACACCCACACTAGACATCTAAAACAGACTTGTACCATGTTGCCAGTCCTGGCTTCCCCCAAAGAGTACCAGGAACCCTAGTTTTTTAAGGGTGCCGAGAGTGGTTAGGAGAGCCCACACTGAGAAATAATTTTGAGAGCCCTTAAGCAACTCCATGTCCCAGGATTCTTTGTGGAAAGGGCTTGGTGGTGACAAAGAATGAGGACATAATGCCTGCTGGACATTTTCAGTGTCAGCACTTGGAATTCTTGGGGAGATGCTGGCATCAGAACAGCTTACAGTGGTACCTTGGGTTAAGTACTTAATTCGTTCCGGAGGTCCGTACTTAACCTGAAACTGTTCTTAACCTGTTGACGACTCTTAACGACTGCAATAGGTCTTACAGGAAAAAGCAAGGGGTGAGAAGGTGAAAAATGGCTTTGTCATGTATAATGAGATAAGAATCCAATGTCTTTGTTCAGACCAGGTCTCTCCATGGTTTTAAGTTTGGTAATGAGTTGCAATTCAGCAGCTTCTCTTTCCAGTCTATTTCTGAAATTCCTTTGTAGTAAAACAGCTACTTTGAGATCTTGTATAGAATGTCCTGGGAGATTGAAGTGTTCTCCTACTGGTTTCTCTGTCTTGTGATTCTTGATGTCCGATTTATGTCCGTTTATTCTTTGGCGTAAGGTTTGGCCTGTTTGTCCAATATAGAGAGCTGAGGGACACTGTTGGCATTTGATGGCATATACAATGTTAGACGATGAGCAATTAAATAGTCCCGAGATGGTATGTGTGATGTTGTTGGGGCCAGTAATGGTGTTGTCCGGGTGTATGTGGCAGCAAAGTTGGCATCTGGGTTTATTGCAGGCTCTGGTGCCAGTGTCCGTGTTACGTCTGGTTGTAGTATTATTGTGGGTTAGGAGTTGTTTAAGATTGGGTGGCTGTCTGTAGGCAATGAAAGGTCTTCCTCCCAGAGCTTGAGAAAGAGAACTGTCATTGTCCAGGAGAGGTTGTAGATCTCTGATGATGCGTTGTACTGTTTTAACTTGGGAGCTGTATGTGATGACTAGAGGTGTTCTGTTATTTTCTTTTTTGGGTCTGTCTTGCAGCAAGTTCTCTCTGGGTATCAGTCTGGCTCTGTTGATCTGTTGTCTAACTTCATCTGCTGGGTATTTTAGTTCTAAAAAGGTTTGCTGTAGATCTCTTAGGTGAGAGTCTCTGTCTGTAGAATTGGAACAGATACGGCTGTAACGTAGTGCCTGGCTATATACAATGGACTGTTTGGTATGTTTGGGATGGTAGCTAGAGGCATGTAGATATGTTTGTCGGTCAGTTGGTTTACGGTATAAGGTGGTGTCTATGTGCCCATCCTGTATTTTTATAGTAGTGTCCAAAAAATGTATTTCTTGCATAGATTGATTCATTGTTAGGTTGATTGTGGGGTGAAAATCATTGAATTTCTGGTGGAAGGTGTCCAGGGTCTGTTGACCATGTGTCCAGATGATAAAAATATTGTCAATGTATCGCAGGTACAAGAGAGGTTTGAGTGGGTAGGAGTTTAGGAAACGTTGTTCTAAATCTGCCATGAAGATGTTGGCATACTGTGGGGCCATGTGGGTGCCCATTGCTGTGCCGCTGATCTGAAGGAACAGGTCATCACCGAATTTGAAGTTGTTGTGGGTAAGGACAAATTGGCAGAGTTTGGTGGCAAAGTCCGCTGTGGTTTTATCTGAAATGGTGTTCCTTATAGCTTGTAAACCATCGTTGTGTGGGATGTTGGTATACAAAGATATTGTATGAACTTCATGTTTGCATTGACATTGAGAGTCTGTGGACCAACCTTCACCAATCTGAGCTGGCAGGGGCTGGTGGGAGTTGTAGTTTAATACATCTGCAGGGCACCAAGTTGGCGAACACTGCTGTCGACCGTAAGCACTCTTATGATCTGTTATCAGGCCTTGCTATATGCAAGGAAAGAAAAGAAAAAACCGGAAGAAGGCCATAAACTTTGCATGACCAAGATCAGGTTTGTATCAACATCATATCGCGGAACTGAAACATTTGAGAGTTCCAATGTGTCCCTATTTGATGTGGAAGAATACTTTAATGTCTGAAATAGTACAGGAGAGCAATCCTGAAGTCATTTTGACTCTCCCAAATTGACCTCAATATATTTCTCTGCAAGAAGGGAGGAAATGGAGAAAGCCTCCCCTTTGTCTTTTTGCTTACAAATCCTGTCTTAAGGGTGTATTTGTGTATGAACAGGGTGAGCCTGGGACCTGGGACTCAGAAACTGAAGTATTTACTATCACAAAAGAATGGCCAGGTTGCCCAGGTAAAGCAATCAGTGACCATTAACAGATATCCTGGCAAACAGGATTTCTGCTGTAGACCACCTCCTTCTGTAATGTATGTATGATGTTTTGGGGGTGGTCTTGGTCTAAAGCTGGCTTCCTCATGCTCGGCGCTCCAGATGTTTTTGCCCTACAACTCCCATGATCCCTAGCTAGCAGGGTCAGTGGTTGGGGATGACGGGAATTGTAGTCTCAAAACATCTGGAGGGCCGAAGTTGAGGAAGCCTAGTCTACAGGGTGGGCAATTTCAAAATTCTATATATGGGCTTGTGCACCATTGTTCTGGGTTCCTGCTCTCTCCTGCGTATGGTGAGTGAGGACCCTGTTGCAACAGTTTAATAAAGATCAGGCTTACTAGCTGCTTTGCTTCTCAGTATTCTCTGGCTGGCCTCTGTTGTTTTCTCCTACGGATAGGTAACCCACTTAAGGACTCTATACGGGCTCTTGGATACCCAATAAGGGGAAAGGGGCAGGTTTTTTCTATAACACTGACTTTTATACCATTCCTCAGTAAAATTCCGCTCTTCCTTTCACAGTGTTCCCCCAAAACTGAACCCTGTCGTACCCTTCCCAGCCCAAGCTCACCATGTAGGAGCAAGAGGAAACTTTAATTCTATTCACTGCTCACCCCCACGCCCCTGTGTTATGGTGCTCCAAGCTCTGGGCTTCCAACACTTTAAGCAATCTCCTAACAACTATCATTCTCCTGCTAACTTATAAACTCTGATGTCACTTTTTCACAGACTTGATAGCTTAGCCAGCTCCAGAGGCACCATTTGCCTGGGGAGTTTGTAGCCAGGGCTGCTGCAATGAACAGCCGTGTTAGCCTTTGGGAGGCAGAGACGTGAGAGGGCATCAGAGAAGGGAAAGAAGGAAAGAGGGACAGAGTCCAGTGTTGCCCGGGGTACTCTGACTATCATTCAAGGCGCCCCAAGGTGCCATGGCACACTGGTTGAAAACCACTGGCTTAGCCAAATATGAGACGTGGTGAGAATAAACCAAACTCTACCAGGCACTTATATGATGGTCATAATAAGAGTTGCTGGATATTTATATTTCTTTTCCTGTCTTATCCTGTCCTGACTAATCTACCCATTACTCCACAGCACCCACACCAGAGAGGAACAGAAGGGCATGGGCGCTGCATGACAAAAGAACAGGTTTATATCAATACCATGTCACGGATCTGAAATCCTTCCAGGCTGTTTCAGTCTTCTGTGGCTATAATTCATAGCTCCAACATGTCCTGAGCTGAGGTAGAAGAATACTTTATTGAGAACAGAAAATTTCCTTGTAATTAATAGAGTAGATCCAGATTGTCCCTAGATATTGCTTTTTCATGCCCAGATGACTGCTTCCATTTCCTTAAAGAACACAATATAGTGTCCCTTCCCTTGGTACTGGACAGTCCCATTGAAGAGTCACAATGCAGTGTGGTCCCTTCATCCTCCTGTCTCTCATCGTGGGCCTTTTCGCACCCTGGCCTGAGCTGCTGGGCATCTCTGCGTCAGATACAGGTATGAGCTCTCTCTCCTCTTACAACTTCTAAATCTTATGTGTATGATGGCTGTACCTTGCCCTATTTCTCTCCAATTCTTTAATCTGCCTCTCTACATTGGGTTGCCCCCTTCCATAAGGCCCAAGTGATGTGGGGCTTTCTTTCTTGTAGGCAACACATGGACCCAATTATATTGATCATGCTATGGGAGTTTGAGGAGCTTGTGTGCCTACAAAGATTCCCTGGGCTGACTTTGCCCAGTGAGTGAACATGTGACCTTGAAAGGAGCTCAATGGATTCTCCATGGTGGCTCAAAATGAAGAGCTGTGGAGTTGTATCCAACAAATTTCTACTCAGAGTAGATCCATTCAAATAGATGACTCTAAGTTAAACACAACAATTCATTTCAATGCCTCTATGCCAAGTATGACAGCGTTGTATACCAGCTGTGGTCCTTGTTTGGGATCAGTGTCAGCACCTGGAATTCTCAGAAGTTGCTGGCATTCTAGCACCCTGTCCAAGGCCACAGTAGATCAGTGATACTCTGGTTGTTCTGTGAGTCACTCTTTAAAGTTTACACTATGTTCCCGGGGAAGCAACATTCTGGGAACTACAGTGGTACCTCGGGTTAAGTACTTAATTCGTTCCAGAGGTCCGTTCTTAACCTGAAACTGTTCTTAACCTGAAGCACCACTTTTGCTAATGGGGCCTCCTGCTGCTGCCACACCACCGGAGCACGATTTCTGTTCTCATCCTGAAGCAAAGTTCTTAACCCGGGGTACTATTTCTGGGTTAGCAGAGTCTGTAACCTGAAGCATATGTAACCTGAAGTGTATGGAACCCGAAGTACCACTGTATCAGATTTGGAGTACACCTACCCTTGAATAGTCTGATCTCTCTCTTCAGCAATCTTTGCCAACTAAGCTCAGGGCTCAGGGTGTGGACATAGGAGTCTTGTTCATGGTTAGTGTTGACTTCTGGCATCCTCAGGAATATGTGTTGTTTCACTACGCCAGCCAAGATACCTTGCAGGTGGTACTCACCAGAGTGGCAGAGAGCGGCATGTTGTTTGGCCCATATTGTTTTGTGTGATTTTTGGTTCATAGATAGACAACTTGGCTTCTTCCAGAAGTCTTGGATTTCAGTTTCCCAGCTGACACCCAATGCTAAATTATTGAGAACAGGAAAGTGACTCTCAGCTAGAACTGGATACAGCCCAGTGGTGGGGATGTAAGGTTATTAAAAGCTTCTGGGTAATGATCTATAATGAACTGAAGAAAATGTTTAAACTAACTTTTGTTAAAAAACCTGAAGCTTTTTTTACTAGGACTGATAGGAACTGAACTCCCCAAAGAAGATAAGAAAATATTTTTGTATGCTACAACAGCTGCCCAAATATTGTTAGCCCAAAGATAGAAGGACGAAAAGATAGCATTGAAAGAAGAATGGCAAATCAAGCTAATGGACTATGCAGAAATGGCAAAATTAACGGCAAAGCTCAGAGACTATGACAATGAGAAGTTTAAAAAAGAGTGGGAATCATTTATTATTTATGTGCAAAAATACTGTAAACAGGTTGATGCCTATAAGTAAAGCATTTAAGTAAATGGTTGCAACTAGCAGAAAATTAGATAAAATTAAGGGAAATAATAATTGAAAAGGTTTAAGAATGGATATGCAGAAGAACTTAGTTAATATAAGGAACCAGAAGAGGGTATGGAGGGAAGTCCAGAGATTTAGGGAATCTCAAAGAGAAGGTTTGTGAAAACATATTTGTATAAATTTAGATCTGGTAGAAATGTGAGTTAATTACTGTTTTTATTTGTGAGGTGGAGTCACTTGTCAATGTCATTGCTTTCTGTGTTTCAGACTTTGATATAATGTTTATATGAGGCTTGCCTTTCTTTGCTTTTACCCACCAGATGGTCTACCTGATATATGCAAACTCCCTAAGAAAGAAGGAATGTGCAAAGCAAATATGCCACATTTTTTCTTTAGTATAAGAACCATGCAGTGTCAGCAGTTCATTTATGGTGGATGTCAAGCGAATGCAAATAAATTTCCGAATGAAAATGAATGCTATCAGCAAAGTCCAGTTCTTTAACCCGCCTCTCTATTTAGGGTTGCCCCCCTCCTTAAGGTCCAAGGGACATGGAACTTGATTTTTCCCAAGCAACAAATGTGCCCACTTATATTGATATTTCTATAACAGTTGGAGGCCCAAGCAACAACCTGAATTTGCCCAGTGAGCAATTACATCAGCTTGATCAAATCTGGATCTTCAAAGGAGCTCCATGGCTTCTCCATGGCTTGGTGACTTAAATCTGTGGTGGCTCAAGATGAAGACATGTGGGGTTGTAACCAACGACGGTTCACTCAGAGTAGATCCATTCAAAGAGATGACTCTATAAGTTAAACAAGACAATTAATTCCAATGCATTTTTGGATAGTTGAATTTCATGACATGGAATCCTCAGAAAGATGCTGGCATTCTAGCACTCTGCCCAAGACCATAGTAGACCAGTGATACTCTGGTTGTTCTGTGAGTCACTCTTTTAAACTTTATACTATGTTCCCAGGGAAGCAAAATTCTGGGAATGCTCAGATTTGGAGTAAACCTACCCTTGAATAGTCTGATCTCTCTCTTCAGCAATCTTTGCCAACTAAGCTCAAATCAGCCATGGTTCAGGGTGTGGACATTTGAGCTTTGTTCATGGTTAGTGTTGACTTCTGGCATCCTCAGGAATATCGTGCTGTGTCACTGCATCAGCCAAGATACCTTGCAGGATGTATTCACGAGAGTGGCAGAGAGCAGCATGATGTTTGGCCCATATTGGTTTTGGTACAATGACTCCTAAGAGGCACAATGTGGGTCTCTTTGGGAAACTCTCAGATTTGGAATCAACTTATCCTTGGCTCTGCTGCTCCCTTCAGTTATCTGTCTCAGCCTGTTCAAAGGACTGGATCAGAGCTTTTATGGAATCCTGCTCTTCTCAATACAGGATCTGTGGTTTTATTTTGTTTTTGGTTTTTGGTCACTGGGTAGACAACTTGGCTTCTTCCAGAAGTCTTGGATTTCAGTTTCCCAGCTGACACACAATGCTAAACTATTGAGAAGAGGAAAGTAACTCTCAGCTGGAACTGGACACAACCCTATCCTCCTTCATTCAGCCAGATGCTGAATAACCAAATTATAGCACCGGAAGAGAAGTTTTTTGTTTTTGTGGGGTGGTGATGGTGGTCATCTAGCCCAAAGTTGAAGCAACCTCATACTCTCCATTTGAAGTAACTTTCATCTAGACAGAGTAGCTCCAGACTATCTATTCTTGTTAAACTTTCTCCTCAGAACAAACTATATCCCTTTATAATCCTGGTCCCTCTATTTTCCTCGGTGACTCTCCAGTTTGTCAATCTCATTCTTAATATTTGGCTTTCAGAAGTGGACACAGCCCTAACATTCTTCACTCAGCCAAATGCTGAACCACTGAATTATAGCACTGGAAGAGAATTTGGGATTTGTTGAGTCTAAAGTTGTGGCAAGCTCATACTTTCCATCTGAGTTGGAATGTTCCTATAGGTTTGTAGGATTTCAGGGTGATGGTCTGTCAAACCTTTCTCTTACCATGTATCTCAGTGGTCTGAGTTAGCTCTGTAGCCCCAAGCCCCAAGAGATTTCCACTCAAATTTACTATGGTTGTAATTATGCTAAATCCATTTAAAGGGTTACGGAGAAATCACAACAAGCACCGAAGTTTCAACTGGGCTGCTGGTCTGTTACCATAACTATTAGATCCTCATTCAGAAGTTCCTCATTGTATACTTAGGAGGGCTATCTTCAGGACTCACATGGTCAATGTCGTTGCTTTCTGTGTTTCAGGCTTCGATATAATGTTAATATGAGACTTGCCTTTGTTTTCTTTTACCCACCAGATACTCTACCTGATATATGCAAACTCCCTGTAAGTATAGGAAGCTGCAGAGGTAGTATTCCACGTTTTTTCTTCAATACTGAAACCATGAAGTGTGAGCAGTTCATTTTTGGTGGATGTGAACCGAATGCAAATAACTTTTTGAAGTATGCTTCTTGCTATCAGGAATGTGGACGCTTTGGTAAGAACAAATAACTTGCTAATTTAGGGATGGAACTGTGAACATTTTGGGGCAAATGGGCACATTTCAAAATTTGAGAAACTCTGATGGGTGCATGTCCCCTTTTCTTGAAAACATGAAAGGCCTCCAAGTACAATATTATTATCTCTCTCTCCAAACCCCTCCATACAAACCCAGAAAGGCAGCATCCTCTCCCCTTAAAACCTAAACACAACTGAACAAAAAGCATTGTTTGAAATGATTTTTGGTACATTTTACTTATTGCAAATTTTATTTGAGACCACTGAACAAGATTTATGGTCAAAAAGCCTTTGGCTTACTTTCCTCAAGGTATCTTAGCACAATGACAAACAGAATGTCTGAGAAGATAAAAATCAATTAAAATAAAATAATGTGTACCATTACAGTGGTACCTTGGGTTAAGTACTTAATTCGTTCCGGAGGTCCGTTCTTAACCTGAAACTGTTCTTAACCTGAAGCACCACTTTAGCTAATGGGGCCTCCCTCGGCTGCCACGCCGCCAAAGCAAGATTTCTGATCTCATCCTGAAGCAAAGTTCTTAACCCGAGGTACTATTTCTGGGTTAGTGTAGTCTGTAACCTGAAGCAACTGTAACCTGAAGCGTATGTAACCTGAGGTACCACTGTACTCAATAACAGCCAAACTCAGTGTCTGTTCTCAGTTGCTTTTTGACTGACCAGTCTTCTCCAGTAGAAGATAAACCATATAGAATACAGTAACATCAACTTCAGTATAGCTGCAAATAATATCATATATTTTATGATGTGCTGCAACATAAGTATCTTTCCAGTTTTTCAAACTGAGAAATCTAAAGTACTGAGCCTACTCTCAGGCAGCCATGGCCAGACTCCTGAAGGGATTCTTTCTTCAGGTAGAAAATATCTGACAGGGCTGGTGCAAAATTTAGTCACTCCCTGTCTCCATGGCTCTTTAGCGCAACTCCAGGGCATGGGCAGATAGCAACAGAGTTGCAATTGCATGAACTGCAACTCCCGTGCAGAGTTCCAAAGGAAAAACACACACTAAGGCAGCAGAATTCTTCAGTTATAGTTTACTGAGGTTTAAAAGCATACAGGATCTTACTGGATCCCCAGTAAAGTCCCAAAACTTCAGCTCCTAAGACCTCATCCAGTTACAGAAGCAAAGAAACAGACAGTATAACAGAAAGCATAGAAAGAGACACAGAACTGCTCTGTAGGCAGGAAATATATCATCTGCCTCTGAGCATTAACCATGAGCCCCACAGACTCACGAGATAAACAACTGCTGCAAGCTTGTATTTGAGAACATTCAAGAAAGTTCTGCACCCATAAAACTCACAATGCTTGACGATATCATCCCTTGAAAGGAAAATGCACCATGGCATCTGTTTCTGAAGGAAGGTCTGCTCACCTCTTATCACCTTGAGTCGCTCCTGAGATATACTGTGTACTGTGCTTTTACCTTCTTCTTAATGCTGTACCTTTGCTGTGGGCTCCCCTGGGCTCTCTGGGAAAGGAAGGGGGATGGGGGGATATTCTTCTTCTTCTTCTTCTTCTATTTCTTCTTCTTCTTCTTTGTATCATTTGATCCACCACAAAGATTCTCTCTTTCTTCCACAGTAGTGAAAGACGAGTAATATTTTGGCATCCTCAAAAATGCCCCCTGCTCATGTGAAAGAAGACAACAGCTAAATTCCAGATGTCCTGCCAATCGACAGATGTCCTTCCATTCACCTCAGCTGAATATTCTGAATAAGTGCAACAGTAGTTCAGCATCCTCTGTATTCTGGTTCTTGAGTATGGGGTTTTGTCCACATTAATTCATCTGCTATTAAATCCACATTAATGCTGTTAAGTGTCTTCTATGGCTTACTATTTCTTTGTGGGGAGCTTAAGGGTGCCGAGAGTGGTTAGGAGAGCCCACACTGAGAAATAATTTTGAGAGCCCTTAAGCAACTCCATGTCCTCATTCTTTGTGGAAAGGGCTTGGTGGTGACAAAGAATGAGGACATAATGCCTGCTGGACATTCTCAGTGTCAGCACTTGGAATTCTTGGGGAGATGCTGGCTTCGGAACAGCTTACTTCCAGACATGCTCATGTGGCCACCCAGAGATTAAATTACAATCTTTTCCAGCCAAGCCAAGACTGTTCTTTTTCTCTGGCTGAATTAAAAATGGAATAAATGGTTCCAAATCTATCCCCCCGCCATGAGGTATGTGTGTATAACATATTGCATGAACTTCATGTTTGTATTGACATTGAGAGTCTGTGGACCAAGCTTCACCAATCTGAACTGGCAGGGGCTGGTGGGAGTTGTAGTTCAATACATCTGCAGGGCACCAAGTTGGCGAACACTGCTGTCGACCGTTAGTACTCTTATGATCTGTTATCAGGCCTTGCTATATGCAGTTGAAAGAAAAGAAAAAACCGGAAGAAGGCCATAAACGTTGCATGACCAAAGATCAGGTTTCTATCAACATCATATCACGGAACTGAAACATTTGAGAGTTCCAATGTGTCCCTATTTGATGTGGAAGAATACTTTAATGAGAACAGGAAATTACATTGGAATCATCAGAGTAGATCCAGAGTGTCCCTAGAGATTGGTAATTCATTTTTTCATGCCCAATTGATGGGCTCCATTTCCTTGAAGAACATGATATAGCATCCCTTCCCCTGGCACGGGACATTCTTATCGAAGAGTCGCCATGCAGTGTGGTCCCTTCATCCTCCTGTCTCTCATTGTGGGCCTTTTCGCACCCTGGCCTGAGCTGCTGGGCATCTCTGCGTTGGATACAGATATAATAATAATAATGATGATGATGATGATGATGATGATGATGATAATAATGATAAATTTTATTTATATCCCGCCCTCCTCAGCCGAAGCCAGGCTCAGGGCGGCTAACAACACTAAAATAGTGCAACATTCTAAAAACATTATAAAAATTAATTAAAATCAAAATTGATGGCAACCATAAACTAAAGTTCTGTAAAGATTGCCAAAGGAGAGGGTCAGGCTGTGCCCTGACCAAAGGCCTGGTGGAACAGCTCTGTCTTGCAGGCCCTGTGGAAAGATGTCAAGTCCTGCAGGGCCCTTGTCTGTTGTGACAGAGCGTTCCACCAGGTTGGAGCCACAGCCGAAAAAGCCCTGGCTCTAATTGAGGCCAGCCTAACCTCTCTGTGGCCTGGGACCTTCAAGATGTTTTTATTTGAATATTGTAAGTTCCTCTGTGGGGCATACCAGGAGAGGCGGTCCCGTAGGTACGAGGGTCCTAGGCTGTATAGGGCTTTGAAGGTTAAAAGCAGCACCTTAAACCTGATCCTGTACTCCACCGGGAGCCAGTGCAGCTGGTATAGCACCGGGTGAATGTGATCTCGCAGCGAGGATCACAGTAGCTAGGTCAGGGCGAGAGAGGTAAGGAGCCAACTGCTTAGCTTGGCGGAGATGAAAAAATGCCACCTTTGTTATAGCTGCAATCTGCACCTCCATGGAGAGGGAGGTATCGAAGATTACACCCAAACTCATAACGGACGGTGCTGGCACTAATTGCACCCCCGCAAGAGATGGGACTTGCCCCCTCAATCCCATATCGTCCCGTCCCAGCCAGAGGACCTCTGTCTTCGAAGGATTTAACTTCAACCGGCTCCCACGTAACCATCCAGCCACAGCTTCCAAACATCTGATCAGTGTGTCTGGGCGAGGGGGGGCATAAAGATGTTAAAAAGCATCGGGGAGAGTATCGCACCCTGAGGCACTCCACACACCAAGGAGTGGTGCGACGACAATTCCCCCCCCCAAGCGCCACCCTCTGTCCCCGACCAGAGAGAAACGAGCACATCTTTTGTGTATCATGGCTTTACCTCCCCCTATCTCTTTCCAGTTCTTTAACCCGCCTCTCTACCTAGGGTTGCCCCCCTCCTTAAGGTCCAAGGGACATGGAATTTGATTTTCCCCAAGCGACAAATGTACCAACTCATATTGATATTTCTATAACAGCTGGAGGCCCAAGCAACAACCTGAATTTGCCCAGTGAGCAATTACGTGTGCTTGATCAAATCTGGATCTTCAAAGGAGCTCCATGGCTTGGTGGCTTAAATCTGTGGTGGCTCAAGATGAAGACATGTGGGGTTGTAACCAATGACGGTTCACTCAGAGTAGATCCATTCAAATAGATGACTCTATAAGTTAAACAAGGCAATTAATTCCAATGCATTTTTGGATAGTTGAATTTCATGACATGGAATCCTCAGAAAGATGCTGGCATTCTAGCACTCTGCCCAAGACCATAGTAGACCAGTGATACTCTGGTTGTTCTGTGAGTCACTATTTAACCTTTATACTATGTTCCCAGGGAAGCAAAATTCTGGGAAGACTCAGATTTGGAGTAAACCTACCCTTGAATAGTCTGATCTCTCTCTTCAGCAATCTTTGCCAACTAAGCTCAAATCAGCCATGGTTCAGGGTGTGGACATATGAGCTTTGTTCATGGTTAGTGTTGACTTCTGGCATCCTCAAGAATATGGTGTTGCGTCACTGCACTAGCCAAGATACCTTGCAGGTGGTACTCACCGGAGTGGCAGAGAGCAGCATGATGTTTGGCCCATATTGGTACTGGCCCTTGCCCACTAAAGGACGCAAGAAAGTTCCTGTGCTTAAGACCAAAAGCCAGTGGCCCTTTCTTCATACACACGGATAGCTCTCGCCTGTCAAAGCACCAGTTCACGAGGGTTATGAGCAAGGCAATCGCTGCCATGGGGCTCCCATCTGAGGAGTACGCCGCACATTCTTTCCGCATCGGGGCTGCAACCACTGCCGTGCACATGGGTTTACTGGCGGAGAGGATAATGGATATGGGACGGTGGAAGTCGAACGCTTACAGGGGATACATCCGGAAACCATGCTAATGTTCCCTCCCCATCAGCCCCCTGACCCGGCTCTCTTACTCTTTTATTTTCAGGTGTCGGGGTGGTGCGTCTGTGGATCATCGGCCACTGCATTGTCCACTGGGCGAGATTGCGTGCAGTCACCAGGGGCTGGGGCGGCGATCTGCAGCTCCCAAACAATGTTGAAGTTTCCTGGATTGCGCATCGTGGAATGCGTTGGGAGGAGTTCTTCCCAGCAGTAACAAAAAGAATTGCCGTTGAAGGCCCACCGGAGGCGGCGGTTATCCAACTGGGCGAGAACGACCTAGCTTACAGAAAGGGGGTGGACTTAATGTGGCATATCTTCAACGAACTGGGGGAGTTGCGGGCCTCCTATCCGAATCTATTTTTTTTTTATTTTTTTATAAATGATATTTATTAAGATTTCAAAAAAGGTTACAAAAGTAGTGAAAAAAGGTAAAAAAGAAAAGAGAACAAAAAATACAAAATACAGAAAAAATAAAAACAATTAAAAATAAATCCCTCTTTCTATGTCTTGCCTTTCATTTACTTGTTTCCATGACTTCCTCACACCTCCCTTTTTTGTATTCCAGTTCAAATGGTTAATTCAGCAAATCCTTTCCCTCTTTGTTTTTATCTTAATTCTTTATCTTAACATATTATAACATTATATTTTCATCTGTTATCAATCCATTTTTACATATTCCTTTTTAACCTTATTACTAAAACCGCTTCATTTCATTCCGACATCATTTTAACATTCATTAATTTTACAATGTTTCTGTAAGTAGTCTTTGAATTTCTTCCAATCTTCTTCCACCAACTCTTCTCCCTGGTCTCGGATTCTGCCAGTGATTTCCGCCAATTCCATATAGTCCATCACCTTCATCTGCCATTCTTCCAGGGTGGGTAGATCTTGTGTCTTCCAATACTTTGCAATGAGTATTCTTGCTGCTGTTGCGGCGTACATAAAGAAAGTTCTATCCTTCTTTAACAGCGATGGGTGGGCGGGTCATTGAGCACCCAGGCATCCAGTTTAGCAAGGAGGCCCTCTACTGCGGGGATGGCGTGCATCTCTCCGATGCTGACATTTTCCAGGGGATCAGGGATTGGTTACAGGCCTGAGGGTATTGGCGGCGAGCCTGGCTCATGTGGTGATTAGGCATTGGCAGGGGTATTATTATGCAAATGAGTTGGGGGGGAGGACTGCCATCACCTCCCCCAAATGTTGAAGGGTAGTTCGTTAAAGGACTCCGGGGGGCGTTGCCTCGTCCAAAACCTATGGAGGCTAGGCCTAAAGCACGCTCCTGAGCGGTAACCCCTCGGGGAGCGCCTAGGGATGTGCATCTCGGGGGCTCCCCCTGTTGGTGCTTAACCCTTCCCAGTTTTATTTTTTTTTTTTTAATAGTATTTTTTATTGCGTTTCTTTCCAAATTTTGTACATTGCAAGCAAATGAGGAGTTTACAAGAAACCATTTTTTTTTTTTTTTTTTTTTATAACAAACCAATAAAAATCAAAACAAAAATAAATCCCAACTTGGACTTCCCCACCCCTTCCGATTCTGCGTTCTTTATATTAACCTTGTCAGCAATTTATTACCTTATGTCCTACCTTATTGTAACTTTTACATGTTATGTATCTAAATTCAATATATTATATCACAATTTTTATACCTTTAAAATAAACGTAACATGTTCAATTCATATTATCTCCTTTTCTCTTTTATCACTTGATTTACTATTTACTTAATCATGATTGCTAAAGCGTATCCTTTCCAAATCATGCACAATCTTAAGATTCATACAGTTTATAATACTTTTGCAGGTAGTCTTTAAACTTTTTCCAGTCCGCCTCAATTGTTTCTACATCCAAATCTCGGATTCTGCCGGTCAGTTCAGCTATCTCCATGTAGTCCATCAACTGCGTCTGCCATTCCTCCAGCGTGGGTAAATCTTGTGTCTTCCAGTTCTTTGCAATGAGTATTCTTGCTGCTGTACTAGCATACATAAACAAAGCTCTGTCCTTCTTTAACACTTTCTGGTCCACCATGCCCAACAGGAAGGCCTCTGGTTTCTTGGGAAAGGTATACCTAAATACCTTTTTCAACTCATTATAAATCATTTCCCAGAAAGCCTTAACCTTTGGGCATGTCCACCAGAGGTGAAAGAAAGTCCCCTCTGCTTCCTTACACTTCCAACATTTATTGTCAGACAGGTGATGTATCTTAGCTAACTTGACTGGGGTCATGTACCACCGGTATATCATTTTCATAATGTTTTCCTTCAAGGCAGTACTTGCCGTGAATTTCATTCCGGTGTTCCATAACCTTTCCCAGTCTTCAAACATAATGTTGTGTCCAACATCGTGTGCCCATTTAATCATAGCAGATTTAACTGTCTCATCCTGTAAATTCCACATAAGCAGCAAGTTATACATTCTAGATAACAGCTTTGTCTTTGGTTCTAACAATTCTGTCTCTAGTTTCGACTTTTCCACCTGGAAACCAACTTTTTTATCCATTTTGAAAACCTCTTGAATTTGAGCATAATGTAGCCAATCTCGCACCTTATTTTTTAGTTTATCCTGGCTCTGCAACTTCCAATTGTCTCCAATTTTTTCAGTTAGTTCCCAATATTTCGGCCAGTAGGCCTCCATATTGGGTCTTTTTCGGGCCTTGGCCTCCACTGGTGATAACCACCTCGGAGTTTTACTCTCTAGTAAGTCTTTATATTTCATCCAGACTGCAAAAATTGCTTTTCTGACAATGTGGCTTTTAAACAATTTATGTGCTTTAACCTTGTCGTACCATAAGTATGCGTGCCAACCAAAAGCATTATTAAAACCTTCCAGATCTAGGACATCAGTGTTTTCCAACAAGAACCAATCTTTCAACCAGCAGAAGGCTGCAGCTTCATAGTACAACCTCAGGTCCGGCAGGGCAAACCCCCCTCTTTCTTTTGAATCTGTTAATATTTTGAACTTTATTCGGGGCTTTTTGCCCTGCCAGATAAATCTAGATATATCCTTCTGCCATTTTCCAAAGCAATCCACTCTGTCCACGATCTGTAAGGTTTGAAACAAAAATAACATTTTCGGCAACACATTCATTTTTATAGCTGCGATTCTTCCCAACAAGGAAAGTTTCAATCTTGACCAAATTTCTAAATCCTTTTTAACTTCCAACCAACATTTCTCATAATTATCCTTAAATAAATTCAAATTTTTGGAGGACAAATAGATCCCAAGGTATTTCACTTTTTTAACCACATTCAGCTCTGTTTCTCTCTGAAACCCCTCTATTTCTGTAATTGTTAAATTTTTGGTCAGAACCTTAGTTTTTTGTTTATTCAACCTAAATCCCGCCACCCGACCAAATTCAGATATAAGTTCAAGAACTTTTTTTGTACTGGATTCTGGCTCCTGCAGTGTCAAAACTAGGTCATCTGCAAAAGCTTTCAGTTTATATTGTTTCACTCCGACCTCTATCCCTTGTACCAACCGGTCCTCTCTGATCATATTCAGTAGCACCTCCAGGACTGAAATAAATAACAGAGGGGATAGAGGGCACCCTTGTCGTGTCCCTTTTTCAATTTTAAATTCCTCCGTCACCACATTGTTCACTATTAATTTAGCTTTTTGTTCTGAATAGATTGCATGTAATCCATTCTCAAACCCCCGTCCTACTCCCATCCCTTCCAAGTTCTTCTTCATAAACATCCAAGATATGTTGTCAAAAGCTTTCTCCGCATCAATAAAAATTAACACCGCCCTTGTGTTCCTGTTAGTCTGCAAAAGTTCTAAAATGTCAATGATGTTTCTAGTGTTCTCATATAAATGTCTACCAGGGAGAAAGCCTGCTTGGTCTTTATGAATTACTTCATTTAAAACTTTTTTAAGTCTATTTGCCAAAATGTCTGCAAATATTTTGTAATCCACATTTAGGAGTGAGATAGGACGGTAGTTTTTAAGCTGAGTCTTTTCAGATTCTGACTTAGGTATCAATGTGATGAAGGCTTCTTTCCACGTTTCTGGTGCCCTCTTCCCATCCATGATCTGGTTGCATACCTCCAACAAAGGTTGTATCAAATAGTCCTTCAGAACCTTATAATATTTGGAGGTAAGCCCATCCGGGCCTGGAGATTTGCCTAGTTGCATGTTCTGAATGGCACCTTCAATTTCCTGTGAGGTTATTGTAGAGTTCAAGATTGATCTTTTATCTTGAGTTATTTTTGATAGTCCATTTATCTTTAAAAATTGATCTATCTCTGATTCTTTCTGGGGCCCCTGTGCATACAGTTCTTTGAAGTATCTGTGGAAACACTTCCTAATTTCTTCTGGTTTCTGTACTATCCTTCCATCAATCTCTAGATTTGTTATCGTATTTCGCTTTTGTCTTTTTTTCAGCTGCCAAGCTAGCAGCTTTCCACATTTATTTGCTGATTCAAAGGATCTTTGCTTCATCTGTTTTATTTTCCATTCAATCTCCTGATTGATCAATTTTGAGTATTCTGCTTGGTGGAATTTAATTTCTCTCAGCACCTCCTTGGACTTTGGTTTGGTTCTCAGTTTTTTCTCTCCTTGGTGTATTTTCTCCAGTATTTTGTCCTTCTTTCCTTTCCAGAGTTTTTTCTTAATTATATTCTGTTGTATCAGAAACCCTCTCATAACAGCTTTGCTTGCATCCCAAATCGTTCTTTTTTCAACTGTAGTATTCAGATTTATCTCAAAATAATCCTTTAATGTTTTTTGGGCCTTTTTCACAATCTCTTGATCTCTTAGTAGTGTGTCATTCATTCTCCATCTGAAGGAACCGGGTTGAGTTAATCTAAGTTCTATTTTCAAGGCGTTGTGGTCGGAGCATGTTTTTGGGCAGATTTCCACCTTTTTAGTCTTAGGTGCCAGCCCCCTGGAAGTCCAGATTTGGTCGATCCTTGACCAGGACAGGTGGGCCTCAGAGAAAAAAGTTCCTTCTTTACCTAGGGGGTTCTTTGTCCTCCATATGTCGATCAAATCCAGATTGTCAGTCAATTCGAAAAAAGTTTTAGGCAGTCTGCCGTCTGATGTTAAGTTCTGGTTGTAAGACTTATCCATATGTGTAGACACCACTCCATTCATATCTCCCATCATTATGATGTTAGCATAATCCAGATAGTCCAGCAGCGTCTCATGCAGCTTCTTGAAAAATTCTAATTTCCCGTCATTTGGGGCATAAATTCCTAATATCAATATTTTTTCTCCTTGGGTTTGAATTTCAATTGCCAAAATTCTTCCTTGTTCATCCTTAAATAAAAATTTTGGTGTCAGGCTCTCCTTGGCATAAATCACCACTCCTCTTTTCTTTACTTTGTCAGACGAAATAAATTCCCAGTTTTATACCGGTTAGTCTGATAGGGGCAAGGCCTAAAGCCAATACCGCTCTTACCTGTAATCAATAAAGTTGTGGCCATTTTTCGCCCATTAACCTAAATTCTGGTGTCCTGTGTCTTTATTTATTCCATCTGTGGGAGGGGGCGGGAATCGCCACGCAATCAACATTTCTCTCCTCCTCCCCCTGTCCAATGCCTGCTATTTCAGCTTTACAACCTCTTCTACATTCCTAAAACATTAGTGCAAAAAACCCCAAAACCACAGGCTAATCTGAGGTTGGTTTTTTTTAGTACAATACTTTGAGCATCTGCAGTTTCATAATTTCAACTCAGTTAAATTATAGCACCAGCACGAGCACAGGAATAAAACGGGGTTCGCTTCTCCTGGCCTATACATATATATATATATATATATATATATGTATGTAAACATAAGAAAATGAGCATCTGCAATTATGTCCATGCCTACCAGGTCATCTTCCGACAATACAGTGCTTTTTAAAATAAGAAGAAAGGAAGGATGCTCTAGTGAACAGTGCCAGGAGGACAGCAGATGATGGGAGGCTTGTTTGCTGCTGCCCCCATTATCTGCCACTCTCTGGGCTTCCAGACACTCCAAATGTCCTATTTTCCAGGAACAGTCCTGGATTTACAGAAGCCATCCCAGTTCTGATCCCAGGATCTCCTGCTTTATCCTTAAAGGTAAAGGTAAAGGGACCCCTGACCATTAGGTGCAGTCGTGACCGACTCTGGGGTTGCGGCACTCATCTCCCTTTATTGGCCGACCTTCTGATTGGCAATTCCTAGGCTCTGTGGTTTAACCCACAGCGCCACCCATGTTCCTCGCTTTGTCCTTAGGATGTCCCTATTTTCACTGAGAAATGTTGGAGGGTATGGAGTTTTGCGATCCCTGAGCCAAGGAGATAAGTAACTATACAACCTTTAGGAGACATCTAAAGCCAACCCTGTATAGAGAAGGTTTTTTTTAAAAAAATGCTAAATGTTTTATTATAGTTTTATATATGTTGGAACCTGCCCAGAATGGTTGGGGCAGCCCAGCCAGATGGGTGGGGTATAAATAATAAAATTATTATGATTATGATTATGGAATAGGACAACCTGCAGAAATTTTGAAGGGTATGGGCTTCTGCCTCAAGGTCTAATCCTAGCTGCCCTACTGAAGCAGTCAGTTAAGGTTTCTGGTACACAGCACAATCTACATGAAATATAAGGGAAAAATGGGGAAATGGTGCTCTCTGCTACCCCATTCTCTCAACTGCACTATTATTTAATAAGTGTTGGGGAGAGATTCTCCACACCCCATATCTTCTTACTTGTGTCGGAATCAAGCCTTCATTCAGAGGAATTGGCCACTCTCCGGGTGCCCGGCTTGGATTCCTTGTTGATCTCCCCCGTCAGCGACTCCCGGCAAGACAAGGCGAGATCCCGGCGATCCTCCTCAAACGTGAGAAGAACACAACCATCCCTCCTCCCCTGCCATTCCCAGGGAGGGGAGAGAGACAGACAGAAATGTATTTACATGCCTTTATTTCTGTCTTTCCAGCAGTACAGAGAAAACATGTCTGCACTCTCTCAACACCAACAGCAGAGAAAGAATAACTCCTCCCATGTACTTCCAGTACAGGGTCATGTGACACTCTGAGCTAATATCCGGTGCTCAGTGCACATAATAGACTGTCCCTTGTTCCCACGGTACAGTCCCAAAACATCAACATCCTGTTTGGCTTTCCAGCCATCTGGAGCACTCAGCAGCATTGCTCCTTTTTCGTAACAACTTGTTCATCAAAGCTCTATTCCTTGGGTGATTTCATGTAGGCTGGGCACATCAACTGAATCCATTGACACCACTGAGCATTGTTTTCTGTCCTGAATTCGGAAGCCGATCAGACGCTAGGAACAAAGCAGGAAGCAGAGAAGATTTGGGGATAAATTAAGGAATGCCCTCCTCCAAGTGTGCAGCTGGTACTGTGGCGTTATATGTCATGGATGTGTATACCTGTGAAGAGATCCAAGATTTAGAACCTCAAAGCCAAAGTGAGAGCATTTGGGTCAAAATTAAGGGAGAGAAGAATAACAGTGACCTCATTGTGGGAGTTTGCTATAGATCCCCAAGCCAAACGGAGGACATAAATGATACCTTCCTGGAACAGATGGCCAAGCATGCAAAAGGAAGGGAGATAGTAGTAATGGGGGACTTCAATTACCCGGATATTTGTTGGATGTCAAACTCAGCCAAGAGCATAAGGTCAAACAGATTCCTCACTGGCCTTGCAGACAACTTCATTGTCCAGAAAGTGGGAGAAGCAACAAGAGGAACAGCCATTTTAGATCTGGTCCTAAGCAATGTTGATGACCTGGTTAGTGGGGTAGAAGTGGAAGGATAATTAGGCGCGAGTGATCATGCTCTTCTGAAGTTTACTATACAGCGGAAAGGAGCAGCCAAGCATACTAGGACTCAATTTCTTGACTTTAAGAAAGCCGACTTCATAAAACTTAGGGAAGTGCTGGGTGAGATCCCATGGACAGTAATACTAAAAGGAAAGGGAGTTCATGATGGCTGGGAGTTTGTTAAGAGGGAGATAGTAAAAGCACAACTTCAGGCAATACCAGTGAGACAGAAACATGGAAGGTACCTAAAGAAGCCAGGGTGGCTATCTAAAGAACTTTTAACTGAGTTAAGATTAAAAAAGGATGTGTACAAAAAATGGAAAAGGGGGGAACCACCAAAGAGGAATTCAAACAAATAGCCAGCACGTGTAGACACAAAGTCAGAAAAGCTAAAGCACAGAATGAACTCAGGCTTGCTAGAGAGGTTAAAAGCAACAAAAAAGGCTTTTATGGGTATGTTCGTAGCAAAAGGAAGAACAAAGAAACAGTGGGGTCACTCAGAGGAGAAGATGGTGAAATGCAAACAGGGGACACAGAAAGGGCTGAACTCCTCGATGCCTTCTTTGCCTCAGTCTTCTCCGATAAAGAAAACAATGCCCGACCTGAAGAATTTGGAGCAAATGATTCAGCAGAGGAAACACAGCCCAGAATAACTAAGGAGATAGTACAAGAATACTTGGCTAGTCTAGATGTATTCAAGTCTCCAGGGCCAGATGAACTGCATCCAAGAGTATTAAAAGAACTGGCAGATGTGATCTCAGAACCACTGGCAGTCATCTTTGAGAATTCCTGGAGAACAGGCGAAGTCCCGGCAGACTGGAGGAGGGCAAATGTTGTCCCTATTTTCAAAAAGGGGAAAAGAGAGGACCCAAATAATTACCGCCCAGTCAGTCTGACATCAATACCAGGGAAGATTCTGGAGCAGATCATTAAGCAAACAGTCTGTGAGCACCTAGAAAGGAATGCTGTGATCACCAATAGTCAGCATGGATTTCTGAAAAATAAGTCATGTCAGACTAACCTGATCTCGTTTTTTGACAGAATTACAAGCCTGGTAGATGAAGGGAACGCAGTGGATGTAGCCTACCTTGATTTCAGCAAGGCATTTGACAAGGTGCCCCATGATATTCTTGTAAAGAAGCTGGTAAAATGCGGTCTTGACTATGCTACCACTCAGTGGATTTGTAACAGGCTGACTGACCAAACCCAAAGGGTGCTCATCAATGGTTCCTCTTCATCCTGGAGAAGAGTGACTAGTGGGGTGCCACAGGGTTCTGTTTTGGGCCCGGTCTTATTCAACATCTTTATCAACAACTTGGATGATGGACTCAAGGGCATCCTGATCAAATTTGCAGATGACACCAAACTGGGAGGGGTGGCTAACACCCCAGAGGACAGGATCACACTTCAAAATGACCTTGACAGATTAGAGAACTGGGCCAAAACAAACAAGATGAATTTTAACAGGGAGAAATGTAAAGTATTGCACTTGGGCAAAAAAAATGAGAGGCACAAATACAAGATGGGTGACACCTGGCTTGAGAGCAGTACATGTGAAAAGGATCTAGGAGTCTTGGTTGACCACAAACTTGACATGAGCCAACAGTGTGACGCGGCAGCTAAAAAAGCCAATGCAATTCTGGGCTGCATCAATAGGAGTATAGCATCTAGATCAAGGGAAGTAATAGTGCCACTGTATTCTGCTCTGGTCAGACCTCACCTGGAGTACTGTGTCCAGTTCTGGGCACCACAGTTCAAAAAGGACACTGACAAACTGAAACGTGTCCAGAGGAGGGCAACCAAAATGGTCAAAGGCCTGGAAACGATGCCTTATGAGGAACGGCTAAGGGAGCTGGGCATGTTTAGCCTGGAGAAGAGGAGGTTAAGGGGTGATATGATAGCCATGCTCAAATATATAAAAGGATGTCACATAGAGGAGGGAGAAAGGTTGTTTTCTGCTGCTCCAGAGAAGCGGACACGGAGCAATGGATCCAAACTACAAGAAAGAAGATTCCACCTAAACATTAGGAAGAACTTCCTGACAGTAAGAGCTGTTCGACAGTGGAATTTGCTGCCAAGGAGTGTGGTGGAGTCTCCTTCTTTGGAGGTCTTTAAGCAGAGGCTTGACAACCATATGTCAGGAGTGCTCTGATGGTGTTTCCTGCTTGGCAGGGGGTTGGACTCGATGGCCCTTGTGGTCTCTTCCAACTCTATGATTCTATGATTCTATGATTCATTCCAGGTGGGTGGTGAGTTACAGATTGCACCACCACTCCACTCAGGCTTTCATAGCTGAAGTGGTTGGTGCACACGCCTTTATACAGTTCTCACAAGCCATCAATTCCATAAGAACTAGCCCAGGCTACTTTGCAGTACTTTGTTTCCTTCATTGTGTTCACACTAGATGTCAGCACCTATCCATACCTGGAAACTGTAAGCTCACATCATGGCAGTAGAAAGGGTTATGCTGTTCTTAAAATTAAAGCTGAATTAAAATCCCTCCCAGGGCACTTCCAGATGAAGACAAATGCCCTTTGGGAGGGTGGTTCCCATGACCAGGAGATATGCAAGCAGCTCTGGAGGGTTCGCCCAGGTGTCCTTTGCATCTAGGATTTCCTTTTGACAGCTCTGCCTGATTGGCCAGCTATGGCTGCTCCTGGACAGGGAAAGTCTGGCCGCATATTGGAAACCTTGAGGCTGGATTACAGCAATGTGATGTATGTGGGGCTGCCCTTCGGTCTCATTTCAAAGCTCCAGTTGGTGCAAAAGTGTGACAGAATTGTTAAAAGGTCTACACTGGCTGCACATCTACTACCGAGCCAAGTTCATTGTCTTTGTATTAAGATAATTTACAAGTCCAAAATACCTAAGGGCATCCTAACATCTCATCTGTCAGCTTAAACACTTAGATCATCTGGAGGAGCATCATGTCTTGTCCCCGGAGTTGGTGAGGCTCATCTGACAACAAGAATTCAAACCTTTAGCAATTTCCCCAGTCCTAAGGACTGCTCAGCCAACAGAGATTCAGCAGGCTGTGAATCTTTAAAGGCCTGCTGAAAACATTTTTACTTAATGGTTAGTTGATGTTCTCTGATCTAATTTTTTTAACATGTTTTATTGTATATGTAGATAATGTAAATCACTTTGATACTTAGAAGATATAGCAGCATATAAATATTTTTGTAACTAAAATCATCTAAGCTCCCCACAAAGAAATAGTAAGCCATAGAAGACACTTAACAGCATTAATGTGGATTTAATAGCAGATGAATTAATGTGGACAAAACCCCATACTCAAGAACCAGAATACATAGGATGCTGAACTACTGTTGCACTTATTCAGAATATTCAGCTGAGGTGAATGGAAGGACATCTATCGATTGGCAGGACATCTGGAATTTAGCTGTTGTCTTCTTTCACGTGAGCAGGGGGCATTTTTGAGGATGCCAAAATATTACTCGTCTTTCACTACTGTGGAAGAAAGAGAGAATCTTTGTGGTGGATCAAAAGATACAAAGAAGAAGAAGAAGAAGGAGAAGAAGAAGAAGAAGAAGAAGAAGAAGAAGAAGAAGAAGAAGAAGAAGAAGACGACGACGACAAATTATATCTCCCCGTCCCCCTTCGTCTCCCAGAGAGCCCATGGCAGCCCACAGCAAAGGTGCAGCATTAGGAAGAAGGTAAAAGCACAGGACACAGTACCGTATTTTTTGCTCTATAAGACTCACTTTTTCCCTCCTAAAAAGTAAGGGGAAATGTGTGTGCATCTTATGGAGCGAATGCAGGCTGCGCAGCTATCCCAGAAGCCAGAACAGCAAGAGGGATTGCTGCTTTCACTGCGCAGCGATCCCTCTTGCTGTTCTGGCTTCTGAGATTCAGAATATTTTTTTTCTTGTTTTCCTCCTCCAAAAACTAGGTGTGTCTTGTGGTCTGGTGCGTCTTATAGAGCGAAAAATACGGTATATCTCAGGGGCGACTCAAGGTGATAAGAGGTGAGCAGATCTTCCTTCAGAAACAGATGCCATTGTTCATTTTCCTTTCAAGGGATGATATCGTCAAGCATTGTGAGTTTTATGGGTGCAGAACTTTCTTGAATGTTCTCAAATACAAGCTTGCAGCAGTTGTTTATCTCGTGAGTCTGTGGGGCTCATGTTTAACGCTCAGAGGCAGATGATATATTTCCTGCCTACAGAGCAGTTCTGTGTCTTTTTCTATGCTTTCTGTTATACTGTCTGTTTCTTTGCTTCTGTAACTGGATGAGGTCCTAGGAGCTGAACCCGAGGTACCACTGTACTTAACCCGAGGTACCACTGTAATGGTACACATTATTTTATTTTAATTGATTTTTATCTTCTCAGACATTCTGTTTGTCATTGTGCTAAGATACCTTGAGAAAGGTAAGCCAAAGGCTTTTTGACCATAAGTCTTGTTCAGTGGTCTCAAATAAAATTTGCAATATGTAAAATGTACCAAAAATCATTTCAAACAATGCTTTTTGTTTAGTTGTGTTTAGGTTTTAAGGGGACAGGATGCTGCCTTTCTGGGTATGGAGGGGTTTGGAGAGAGAGATAATAATATTGTACTTGGAGGCCTTTCATGTTTTCAAGAAAAGGGGACATGCACCCATCAGAGTTTCTCAAATTTTGAAATGTGACCATTTGCCCCCAAATGTTCACAGTTCCAGCCCTAAATTAGCAAGTTATTTGTTCTTACCAAAGCGTCCACATTCCTGATAGCATTCATTTTCATTCAGAAAGTTATTTGCATTCTCTTTACAGCCACCGAAAATGAACTCCTCACACTTCAGGGTTTCAATATTGAAGAAAAAACGTGGAAAACTTCCTCTGCATCTTCCTACTTTCTTAGGGAGTTTGCATATATCTTTTTTTTTTTTTTTTTTTTATAATATATTTATTAAAGTTTTCAAATAAAGCATATATTAGATAAGCACTTATCATTGTCCATTTAACATCTCTCAATTGTAACATGGGACTCCCCCACACCTCCCGCATACACTTACATCATTATTAAATTAGTTTCAAACAAATTATCATTTAATTCATCTTAATTAATAATCTTAATTTGGTTTGACATATAATTCAACCTTAAATCTAATTTAATGGTAGACAATTGTCTGCACTGGCATCCAATTCAGCACTCAGCCAAATTACAATATTTTTGTAAATAAATCTTAAATTTCCTCCAGTCTTCTTCCATCCTTTCTTCTCCCTGGTCTCGAATTCTGCCGGTCATCTCGGCTAATTGCATATAGTCCATCAGTTGCATCTGCCATTCTTCCACAGTGGGTAGCTCCTGAGTTTTCCAATTCTTGGCAATTAATATTCTTGCTGCTGTTGTTGCGTACAAAAAGAATGTTCTGTCCTCTTTTAACACACTCTGGCCGACAATACCCAGGAGAAAGGCCTCTGATTTCTTAGTGAAGGTGTATTTAAACACCTTTTTTAATTCATTATATATCTTCTCCCAAAAGGCCTTCACTCTAGGGCAGGTCCACCAGAGGTGAAAAAATGTTCCTTCATTTTCCTTACATTTCCAACATTTGCTATCAGACGAATGGTATATTTTAGCCAGTTTAACAGGGGTCATGTACCATCTATACATCATTTTCATCACATTTTCCTTCAACGCATTACATGCAGTGAAGTTCAGCCCAGAGGTCCACAACCTTTCCCAATCTTCAAACATAATATTATACCCAATATCCTGCGCCCATTTTATCATTGTTGATTTTACCATTTCGTCATGTGTGTTCCATTTCAGCAGCAAGTTATACATTCTTGAAAGTACCTTAGTCTTAGGTTCTAACAGTTCAGTTTCTAACTTTGACTTTTCCACTTGGAATCCTAGCTTTTTGTCATTTTTAAACACTTCTTTAATCTGAGCATAGTGTAACCAGTCTCGCACTTTGTCTCTCATCTTTTCTAAACTCTGCAATTTCCAGTTGTCACCATCCTTTTCTATTATCTCCCAATATTTTGGCCAGTTGGCCTCCATATTGGCTCTTTTCCGAGCCTTAGCCTCCAGGGGTGACAGCCACCTCGGAGTTTTATTCTCCAGTAAGTCTTTATATTTTGTCCAGACATTAAAGACTGATTTTCTGACAATATGGTTCTTGAAGGCCTTATTTATCTTAGCTTTATCATACCATAAATATGCATGCCATCCAAACGCATTATTAAAACCTTCCAAATCCAAGACATCCGTATCTTCAAGAAGTAACCAATCTTTTAACCAGCAGAAAGCTGCAGCTTCATAATACAACTTTAAATCTGGCAGGGCAAAGCCCCCTCTTTCTTTCGCATCTGTTAATATTTTAAATTTGATTCTGGGCTTTTTACATACATTACAGAAGGAGGTAGTCTACAGCAGAAATCCTGTTTGCCAGGATATCTGTTAATGGTCACTGATTGCTTTACCTGGACAACCTGGCCATTCTTTTGTGATAGTAAATACTTCAGTTTCTGAGTCCCAGGTCACAGGCTCACCCTGTTCATACTCAAATCCACCCTTAAGACAGGATTTGTAAGCAAAAAGACAAAGGGGAGGCTTTCTCCATTTCCTACCTTCTTGCAGAGAAATATATTGAGGTCAATTTGGGAGAGTCAAAATGACTTCAGGATTGCTCTCCTGTACTATTTCAGACAAAAAAACCAAACACATCTGCTAACATAATATGCTTTTGTTGTCTTTGCCACTCTGGGAGACTTCCAACAAAAATATAGAGTGAAAGTCAAAATCACTTCAGGATTGCTCTCCTGTACTCGTTCAGATTGAGGGCACAAGGAGAAGGGGGCGACAGAGGTTGAGATGGTTGGACAGTGTTCTCGAAGCTACAAACATGAGTTTGAGCAAACTGCGGGAGGCAGTGGAAGACAGGAGTGCCTGGCGTGCTCTGGTCCATGGGGTCACGAAGAGTCGGACACGACTAAACGACTAAACAACAACAACACTATTTCAGACATGTGGTATATATACTTATGTATGTGTTTCCTTGTACATTTATGAACATTTATTTTATATTTGGGACCATAGGATTCTTATAACATCAGGAACAATGTACAGTATTACAATAAGGCTGTGCTCAGTTTCCTATCACTTCTCCATAATTAAACTATACCATTTAACATACAAAATATTATTCTATGTTATTGTAATGAATGTTGAATGTTATTTTATTTGCATATTGTATGTTGTATTGTGCATATTGTCTTATTTATATGATGTAAGCCACTCTGAGGCTGGCTTTGGCCTGGGAGGGCGGGATACAAATAAAATGTATTATTATTATTATTATTATTATTATTATTATTATTATTATTAAAACATACAAAAAACCAAACACATTTGCTAACATAATATGCTTTTGTTGTCTCAGCCACTCTGGGAGGCTTCCAACAAAAATATTGTGTTCTTTAAGGAAATGGAAGCAGTCATCTGGGCATGAAAAAGCAATATCTAGGGACAATCTGGATCTACTCTATTAATTACAAGGTAATTTTCTGTTCTCAATAAAGTATTCTTCTACCTCAGCTCAGGACATGTTGGAGCTATGAATTATATCCACAGAAGACTGAAACAGCCTGGAAGGATTTCAGTTCTGTGACATGGTATTGATACACCGTAAATCTGTTCCTTTGTCATGCAGCGCCCATGCCCTTCTGTTCCTCTCTGGTGTGGGTGCTGTGGAGTAATGGGTAGATTAGTCAGGACAGGTTAAGGTAGGAAAAGAAATATACTGTAAATATCCAGCCACTCTTATTAAGACCATCATATAAGTGCCTGGTACATTCAACTTTTATTGTAGCAATAAAGTTTGGTTTATTCTCACCACGTCTCAGATTTGGCTAAGTCAGTGGTTTTCAACCAGTGTGCCATGGCACCTTGGGGCGCCTTGAATGATAGTCAGAGTACCCCAGGCAACACTGGCCTCTGTCCCTCTTTCCTTCTTTCCCTTCTCTGATGCCCTCTCACGTCTCTGCCTCCCAAAGGCTAACACGGCTGTTCATTGCAGCAGCCCTGGCTACAAACTCCCCAGGCAAATGGTGCCTCTGGAGCTGCCTAAGCTGTCAAGTCTGTGAAAAAGTGACATCAGAGTTTATAAGTTAGCAGGAGAATGATAGTTGTTAGGAGATTGCTTAAAGTGTTGGAAGCCCAGAGCTTGGAGCACCATAACACGGGGGCGTGGGGGTGAGCAGTGAATAGAATTAAAGTTTCCTCTTGCTCCTACATGGTGAGCTTGGGTTGGGAAGGGTACGACAGGGTTCAGTTTTGGGGGAACACTGTGAAAGGAAGAGCGGTATTTTACTGAGGAATGATATAAAAGCCAGTGTTATAGAAAAAACCTGCTCCTTTTCCCTTATGGGGTATCCAAGAGCCCATATAGAGTCTTTAAGTGGGTTACCTATCCGTAGGAGAAAACAACAGAGGCCAGCCAGAGAATATTGAGAAGCAAAGCAGCTAGTAAGCCTGATCTTTATTAAACTGTTGCAACAGGGTCCTCACTCACCATACGCAGGAGAGAGCAGGAACCCAGAACAATGGTGCACAAGCACCTACATAGACTTTTGAAATTGCCCACCCTGTAGACCAGGCTTCCTCAACCTTGGCCCTCCAGATGTTTTGAGACTGCAATTCCCATCATCCCCATCCACTGGTCCTGCTAGGTAGGGATCATGGGAGTTGTAGGACAAAAACATCTGGAGGGCCGAGGTTGAGGAAGCCTGCTTTAGACCAAGACCACCCCCAAAACATCATACATACATTACAGAAGGAGGTGGTCTACAGCAGAAATCCTGTTTGCCAGGATATCTGTTAATGGTCACTGATTGCTTTACCTGGGCAACCTGGCCATTCTTTTGTGATGGTAAATACTTCAGTTTCTGAGTTTCAGGTCACAGGCTCACCCTGTTCATACACAAATACACTCTTAAGACAGGATTTGTAAGCAAAAAGACAAAGGGGAGGCTTTCTCCATTTCCTCCCTTCTTGCAGAGAAATATATTGAGGTCAATTTGGGAGAGTCAAAATGACTTCAGGATTGCTCTCCTGTACTATTTCAGACAAAAAAACCAAACACATTTGCTAACATAATATGCTTTTGTTGTCTTTGCCACTCTGGGAGACTTCCAACAAAAATATAGAGTGAAAGTCAAAATGACTTCTGGATTGCTCTCCTGTACTATTTCAGACATGTGGTTTATATACTTATGTATGAATTTCCTTGTACATTTATGAATATTTATTTTATATTTGGGACCATAGGATTCTTATAACATCAGGAACAATGTACAGTATTACAATAAGGCTGTGCTCAGTTTCCTATCACTTCTCCATAATTAAACTATACCATTTAACATACAAAATATTATTCTATATTATTGTAATGAATGTTGAATGCTATTTTATTTGCATATTGTATTAAGCATATTGTCTTATTTATATGATGTAAGCCACTCTGAGGCTGGCTTTGGCCAGGGAGGGCGGGATACAAATAAAATGTATTATTATTATTATTATTATTATTATTATTATTATTATTAAAACATACAAAAAACCAAACACATTTGCTAACATAATATGCTTTTGTTGTCTCAGCCACTCTGGGAGGCTTCCAACAAAAATATTGTGTTCTTTAAGGAAATGGAAGCAGTCATCTGGGCATGAAAAAGCAATATCTAGGGACAATCTGGATCTACTCTATTAATTACAAGGTAATTTTCTGTTCTCAATAAAGTATTCTTCTACCTCAGCTCAGGACATGTTGGAGCTATGAATTATATCCACAGAAGACTGAAACAGCCTGGAAGGATTTCAGTTCTGTGACATGGTATTGATACACCATAAATCTGTTCTTCTGTCATGCAGCGCCCATGCCCTTCTGTTCCTCTCTGGTGTGGGTGCTGTCGAGTAATGGGTAGATTAGGCAGGACAGGATAAGATAGGAAAAGAAATATAAATATCCAGCAACTCTTATTAAGACCATCATATAAGTGCCTGGTACATTTAGCTTTTATTGTAGCAATAAAGTTTGGTTTATTCTCACCACATCTCATATTTGGCTAAGCCAGTGGTTTTCAACCAGTGTGCCATGGCACCCTGGGGTGCCTTGAATGATAGTTAGAGTACCCCGGGCCACACTGGCCTCTGTCCCTCTTTCCTTCTTTCCCTTCTCTGATGCCCTCTCACGTCTCTGCCTCCCAAAGGCTAACACGGCTGTTCATTGCAGCAGCCCTGGCTACAAACTCCCCAGGCAAATGGTCCTCTGGGGCTGCCTAAGCTATCAAGTCTGTGAAAAAGTGACATCAGAGTTTATAAGTTAGCAGGAGAATGATAGTTGTTAGGAGATTGCTTAAAGTGTTGGAAGCCCAGAGCTTGGAGCACCATAACACGGGGGCGTGGGGGTGAGCAGTGAATAGAATTAAAGTTTCCTCTTGCTCCTACATGGTGAGCTTGGGTTGGGAAGGGTACGACAGGGTTCAGTTTTGGGGGAACACTGTGAAAGGAGGAGCGGAATTTTACTGAGGAATGGTATAAAAGCCAGTGTTATAGAAAAAACCTGCTCCTTTTCCCTTATGGGGTATCCAAGAGCCTGTATAGAGTCTTTAAGTGGGTTACCTATCGGTAGGCGAAAACAACAGAGGCCAGCCAGAGAATATTGAGAAGCAAAGCAGCTAGTAAGCCTGATCTTTATTAAACTGTTGCAACAGGGTCCTCACTCACCATACGCAGGAGAGAGGAGGGACCCAGAACAATGGTGCACATATATCTGTCTACTCCTGTAGATAGCTGTTTTATTGGACACCTTTATATACAGGCACCCCCCCCATTTGCATGAGGGTGGTGTTCCAGGTCATTGTGCATGTCACCAGGATGTGCGTAAGCTTGCCCTGCCCTGTTCTGCCCTTGCCCTGTTTCACCCCCGTTCTGCTCCATGCTGAAAACGGCATCCCCTCCAACATTTCTCTGATGAAAATACAGATGTCCCATTCCATAATGATAATTTTACTATTAACTGATGTAAAGGAAAGAGGTGGATTTGCCCTGCCAGACCTTAAACTCTATTATGAATCAGCAGCATTCTGCTGGTTGAAAGAATGGCTGCTTCTTGAGAACACAGACATTTTGGATTTAGAAGGTTTTAATAATGTTTTTGGGTGGCATGCATATTTGTGGTATGACAAGGTCAAAGCACACAAAGCATTTAAAAACCATATTGTCAGGAAAGCATTGTTTAATGTCTGGACAAGATATAAGGACTTACTTGAAAACAAAACCCCAAGGTGGTTGTCACCGATGGAAGCAAAGGCTCAGAAAGAGCTCAATATGGAGGCCAAATGGCCGAAATATTGGGAAATTTTGGAACAAGAAGGAGACAAATTGAAATTGCAGAGTTTTGAGAAATTAAAAGATAAAGTGCGAGACTGGCTTCACTATTATCAAATAAGGGAGGCTTATAATTTGGACAAAAAAATTGGCTTCCAGGTGGAAAAATCAAAATTGGAAACAGAACTGTTAGATCCCAAAACAAAGATACTTTCAAGAATGTATAACTTGCTGTTGAAATGGAATACTCAGGATGAAACGGTTAAATCTGCTATGATTAAATGGGCACAAGATGTTGGACACAACATTATGTTTGCTGATTGGGAACAGTTGTGGACCACAGGTATGAAATTTACGGCATGTAATGCCCTAAGAGAGAATATTATGAAAATGATATACAGGTGGTACATGACACCAGTCAAGCTTGCAAAAGTCTATCATTTGCCCGATAATAAATGTTGGAAATGTAAAGAAAATGAAGGTACATTCTTTCACCTTTGGTGGACGTGCCCAAAGATTAAGGCTTTCTGGGAGATGATCTATAATGAAATGAAAAAGTTATTTAAATATACCTTCCTCAAGAAACCAGAGGCCTTCCTCCTGGGCATAGTCGGCCAATTGGTGCCAAAGAAGGATAGAACTTTCTTTATGTATGCTATAACAGCAGCAAGAATACTCATTGCAAAGTATTGGAAGACACAAGATCTACCCACCCTGGAAGAGTGGCAGATGAAGGTGATGGAATATATGGAACTGGCGGAAATGACTGGCAGAATCCGAGACCAGGGAGAAGAGTCGGTGGAAGAAGATTGGAAGAAATTCAAAGACTATTTGCAGAAATATTGTAAAATTAATGAATGTTAAAATGATGTTGGATTGACATTAAGCGGCCTTAGCAACAAGGTCAATAAGAATATGTAAAAAAGGATTGATAACGGATGAAAATATATAGTTATAATATGTTGAGATATAGAGTTAAGATAAATGAAAGAGGGTAAGGATTTGCTGAACTAACCATGTGAATAGGAATACAAAAAAGGGAGGTGTGAGGAGGTCAGGGAAATAAGCAAACGAAATTTAAGATATGAAAAAATTGATTTGTTTTTAATTTTTTCTATTTACTTTTTCTGTATTTTGTATCTTTTTTTCTATGTATTTTAGTATTTTTTGTATTTTTTGTATTTTTCTCCTCTTGTTTTCTTTTTATTCTGTAGTTTTCTTCTTTTTGTAAAACTTCAATAAATATCTTTCAAAAAAACAAACAAAAAAACCCCATAATGATAATTTTACTATTCATACCCCACACATCCTAAAGGGTTGCCCCAGCACTCTGGGCAGCTTCCAACATATATAAAAAACATAATAAAACATTAAACATTCAGAATACATCCCTATACAGGATTGCCTTCAGACAGTTCAGGGGTTGCATAAAGCGGGACATTCTGGGACGCAATTCAAAACTGGGACAGCTTCTCTAAATCAGGGAAGTCCCTGGAAAATAGGGACACTTGGAGGGTCTGAAACTGTGCACACATCTGTGGTTGCACACATGCCAATCGCACACAAATGGGGGTTTGCCTGTATATAAGAAAAACAATTCAAATAATTATCCACCACTTTTTGGTAGTCACACCCACCCTCCTGGCAGATGTCAAAGAGTTAAACGACTACATAACCTTTTGTAGACATCTGAAGGCAGCCCTGATTTGGGAAGCTTTTAATGTTTGATGTGTGTGTGTTTTCTTTCACTCTATATTTTTGTTGGAAGCCTCCCAGAGTGGCTGAGACAACAAAAGCATATTATGTTAGCAAATGTGTTTGGTTTTTTTGTATGTTATAATAATAATAATAATAATAATAATAATAATAATAATAATAATAATAAATTTTATTTGTATCCCGCCCTCCCCGGCCAAAGCCAGGCTCAGAGTGGCTTACATCATATAAATAAGACAATATGCACAATACAACATACAATATGCAAATAAAATAACATTCAACATTCATTACAATAACATAGAATAATATTTTGTATGTTAAATGGTATAGTTTAATTATGGAGAAGTGATAGGAAACTGAGCACAGCCTTATTGTAATACTGTACATTGTTCCTGATGTTATAAGAATCCTATGGTCCCAAATATAAAATAAATGTTCATAAATGTACAAGGAAACACATACATAAGTATATAAACCACATGTCTGAAATAGTGTTGTTGTTGTTTTGTAGCACCCTGCTTGTGGTTAACGCTTAGCTGGAATGAAATATTCAATGCAGCAATAGAGAAATTAAAATAATAATTTATTTGTCAGACAAATAAATGATAGGCACAGTGGTATCTGGTTACCAAAGCTCTGCCCCCTTCCAGCCCTGATGGCCAACACTTATATTTCCTCAGCCTTCCCCCCCCCCCCTTGCTCCTCCTTTGGCTGCCTCTGTCCAATCAGCCTGGTTGAAATTCCTATTGGCTGTTTGCTAGAACCAATCATAAAAGATACACCCATTTCCTATTACCTTTTATGGGAGAAAAGAGCTATATTTCCTTCTATCCATAAATGGCAGACAAGTAGCCATATATCTTACATTTGCCTCGACAAGGCACCTTAAATTACCAGATCACCTTTTGCCCCTGTTGCCCCTGCATTCCAAAACAAATGGCTAAAACAAATGGCTCGTGGTATTAAATTCTATCTAAACAGAGATCTTGGGTTCACATTCTCACACACCATCAATGAAACAAGAATCTCACATAAGAATCTAACATTTCTTACTTTCTAAATCCTTTGCCTAATTACATTAAGCCAACAAATCTCATACATAACATAGATAGCTTTTTAGAAGAAAAGGCCTTTGCAAAGTAAAAAGGAACTCAGTAAAAAACAGCTTCAAAAGAAGCCTCTTCAGTTTACACCCCCCCTTTCCCCAGCCAGCTGCTTTTCCCATTAGCTCTTCCCAAAATTTATTGCCCTTTAACTCTCTCAGTATACCTTAAACCTTAGGAAAATATGGCTAGAGTCTAATGAGAGGCACATGGTATTATTTTCTGTTAAACAATAAATCTTACTATTTACCAACTCTTAATTAGTGTTTTTGCAGCTTGATTGTGAATATGTAGGGTCAGTGTAACCTTTGCTCCCAGCCTGTAATTCCCTTTTACAACTTTGAGAAACTTGTCTCCTGCTATGGTTATAAATCAGGGGGGCCCTTGTTCAGGAGAGCAGGAAGATAAACAACCGCCAAAGTACTTAGCCAGATGGTTTCTGCCTGGCATGAAACATACAAACATTTGCAAATATATCTTTAAGCTCATTTTAAAATACAGGCCTTGATCAGATGCCTCAGTTTAGTCGTTTAGTCGTGTCCGACTCTTCGTGACCCCATGGACCAGAGCACGCCAGGCACTCCTGTCTTCCACTGCCTCCCGCAGTTTGCTCAAACTCATGTTTGTAGTTTCGAGAACACTGTCCAACCATCTCAACCTCTGTCGCCCCCTTCTCCTTGTGCCCTCAATCTGAACGAGTACAGGAGAGCAATCCTGAAGTCATTTTGACTCTCCCAAATTGACCTCAATATATTTCTCTGCAAGAAGGGAGGAAATGGAGAAAGCCTCCCCTTTGTCTTTTTGCTTACAAATCCTGTCTTAAGGGTGTATTTGTGTATGAACAGGGTGAGCCTGGGACCTGGGACTCAGAAACTGAAATATTTACCATCACAAAAGAATTGCCAGGTTGCCTAGGTAAAGCAATCAGTGACCATTAACAGATATCCTGGCAAACAGGATTTCTGCTGTAGACCACCTCCTTCTGTAATGTTTGCACAATGTTTTGGGGGGTGGTCTTGGTCTACAGCAGGCTTCCTCATTCTTGGCCCTCCAGATGTTTTTGGCCTACAACTCCCATGATCCCTAGCTAGCAGGACCAGTGGGTGGGGATGACAGGAATTGTAGTCTCAAAACATCTGGAGGGCCAAGGTTGAGGAAGCCTGGTCTACAGGGTGGGCAATTTCAAATGTCTATATATGGGCTTGTGCACCATTGTTCTGGGTTCCTCCTCTCTCCTGCGTATGGTGAGTGAGGACCCTGTTGCAACAGTTTAATAAAGATCAGGCTTACTAGCTGCTTTGCTTCTCAATATTCTCTGGCTGGCCTCTGTTGTTTTCTCCTACCGATAGGTAACCCACTTAAGTACACTATACGGGCTCTTGGATACCCCATAAGGGAAAAGGAGCAGGTTTTTTCTATAACACTGGCTTTTATACCATTCCTCAGTAAAATACCGCTCTTCCTTTCACAGTGTTCCCCCAAAACTGAACCCTGTCGTACCCTTCCCAACCCAAGGTCACCACGTAGGAGCAAGAGGAAACTTTAATTCTATTCACTGCTCACCCCCACGCCCCCGTGTTATGGTGCTCCAAGCTCTGGGCTTCCAACACCTTAAGCAATCTCCTAACAACTATCATTCTCCTGCTAACTTATAAACTCTGATGTCACTTTTTCACAGACTTGATAGCTTAGCCAGCTCCAGAGGACCATTTGCCTGGGGAGTTTGTAGCCAGGGCTGCTGCAATGAACAGCCGTGTTAGCCTTTGGGAGGCAGAGACGTGAGAGGGCATCAGAGAAGGGAAAGAAGGAAAGAGGGACAGAGTCCAGTGTTGCCTGGGGTACTCTGACTATCATTCAAGGCGCCCCAAGGTGCCATGGCACACTGGTTGAAAACCACTGGCTTAGCCAAATATGAGACGTGGTGAGAATAATCCAAACTCTACCAGGCACTTATATGATGGTCTTAATAAGAGTTGCTGGATATTTATATTTCTTTTCCTATCCTATCCTGTCCTGCCTAATCTACCCATTACTCCACAGCACCCACATCAGAGAGGAACAGAAGGGCATGGGCGCTGCATGACAGAAGAACCGATTTACGGTGTATCAATACCATGTCACAGAACTGAAATTCTTCCAGGCTGTTTCAGTCTTCTGTGGATATAATTCATAGCTCCAACATGTCCTGAGCTGAGGTAGAAGAATATTTTATTGAGAACAGAAAATTTCCTTGTAATTAATAGAGTAGATCCAGATTGTCCCTAGATATTGCTTTTTCATGCCCAGATGACTGCCTCTATTTCCTTAAAGAACACAATATAGCTTCCCTTCCCTTGGCACTGGACATTCCCATTGAAGAGTCGCCATGCAGTGTGGTCCCTTCATCCTCCTGTCTCTCATCGTGGGCCTTTTCGCACCCTGGCCTGAGCTGCTGGGCATCTCTGCGTCAGATACAGGTATGAGCTCTCTCTCCTCTTACAACTTCTAAATCTTATGTGTATCATGGCTGTACCTCCCTCTCTACATAGGGTTGCCCCCTTCCATAAGGCCCAAGTGATGTGGAGCTTGCTTTTTTGTAGGCAACACATGCACCCAATGATATTGATCACGCTATGGGAGTTTGAGGAGCTTGTGTGCCTACAAAGATTCCCTGGGCTGACTTTGCCCAGTGAGTGAACATGTGACCTTGAAATGAGCTCAATGGTGGCTCAAAATGAAGAGCTGTGGAGTTGTATCCAACATATTTCTACTCAGAGTAGATCCATGACTCTACGTTAAACACAACAATTCATTTCAATGCCTCTATGCCAAGTATGACAACGTTGTATACCAGCTGTGGTCCTTGCTTGGGATCAGTGTCAGCACCTGGAATTCTATGTTCCCGGGGAAGGAACATTCTGGGAACTACAGTGGTACCTCGGGTTAAGTACTTAATTCGTTCCGGAGGTCCGTTCTTAACCTGAAACTGTTCTTAATCTGAAGCACCACTTTAGCTAATGGGGCCTCCTCTGCTGCCGCACCACCGGAGCACGATTTCTTTTCTCATCCTGAAGCAAAGTTCTTAACCCGAGGTACTATTTCTGGTTTAGCGGAGTCTGTAACCTGAAGCGTATGTAACCTGAAGCGTATGGAACCCGAAGTACCACTGTATCAGATTTGGAGTACACCTACCCTTGAATAGTCTGATCTCTCTCTTCAGCAAGTTTTGCCAACTAAACTCAGGGCTCAGGGTGTGGACATAGGAGTCTTGTTCATGGTTAGTGTTGACTTCTGGCAGGTGGTACTCACCAGAGTGGCAGAGAGCGGCATGTTGTTTGGCCCATATTGTTTTGTTTGATTTTTGGTTCATAGATAGACAACTTGGCTTCTTCCAGAAGTCTTGGATTTCAATTTCCCAGCTGACACCCAATGCTAAACTATTGAGAACAGGAAAGTGACTCTCAGCTAGAACTGGATACAGCCCAGTGGTGGGGATGTAAGGTTATTAAAAGCTTCTGGGTAATGATCTATAATGAACTGAAGAAAATGTTTAAACTAACTTTTGTTAAAAAACCTGAAGCTTTTTTACTAGGACTGATAGGAACTGAACTCCCCAAAGAAGATAAGAAAATATTTTTGTATGCTACAACAGCTGCCCAAATATTGTTAGCCCAAAGATAGAAGGACGAAAAGGTAGCAACGAAAGAAGAATGGCAAATCAAGCTAATGGACTATGCAGAAATGGCAAAATTAATGGCAAAGCTCAGAGACTATGACAATGAGAAGTTTAAAAAAGAGTGGGAATCATTTATTATTTATGTGCAAAAATACTGTAAGTATAAGTAAAGCATTTAAGTAAATGCTTGCAACTAGCAGAAAATTAGATAAAATTAAGGGAAATAATAATTGAAAAGGTTTAAGAATGGATATGCAGAAGAACTTAGTTAATATAAGGAACCAGAAGAGGGTATGGAGGGAAGTCCAGAGATTTAGGGAATCTCAAAGAGAAGGTTTGTGAAAACATATTTGTATTAATTACGTCTGGTAGAAATGTGAGTTAATTACTGTTTTTATTTGTGAGGTGGAGTCACATGGTCAATGTCATTGCTTTCTGTGTTTCAGACTTTGATATAATGTTTATATGAGGCTTGCCTTTCTTTGCTTTTACCCACCAGATGGTCTACCTGATATATGCAAACTCCCTAAGAAAGTAGGAAGATGCAAAGGAAGTTTTCCACGTTTTTTCTTCAATATTGAAACCCTGAAGTGTGAGGAGTTCATTTTCGGTGGCTGTAGAGAGAATGCAAATAACTTTCTGAATGAAAATGAATGCTATCAGGAATGTGGACGCTTTGGTAAGAACAAATAACTTGCTGTTGTAGGGCAGGAGCTGTGAACATTTTGGGGCAAATGGGCACATTTCAAAATTTGAGAAACTCTGATGGGTGCATGTCCCCTTTTCTTGAAAACATGAAAGGCCTCCAAGTACAATATTATTATCTCTCTCTCCAAACCCCTCCATACAAACCCAGAAAGGCAGCATCCTGTCCCCTTAAAACCTAAACACAACTGAACAAAAAGCATTGTTTGAATTGATTTTTGGTACATTTTACATATTGCAAATTTTATTTGAGACCACTGAACAAGACTTATGGTCAAAAAGCCTTTGGCTTACTTTTCTTAAGGTATCTTAGCACAATGACAAACAGAATGTCTGAGAAGATAAAAATCAATTAAAATAAAATAATGTGTACCATTACAGTGGTACCTCGGGTTAAGTACTTAATTCGTTCCGGAGGTCCGTTCTTAACCTGAAACTGTTCTTAACCTGAAGCACCACTTTAGCTAAAGGGGCCTCCCTCGGCTGCCACGCCGATCTGACACGCCGATTTCTGATCTCATCCTGAAGCAAAGTTCTTAACCCGAGGTACTATTTCTGGGTTAGTGGAGTCTGTAACCTGAAGCAACTGTAACCTGAAGCGTATGTAACCTGAGGTACCACTGTACTCAATAACAGCCGAACTCAATGTCTGTTCTCAGTTGCTTTTTGACTGACCAGTCTTCTCCAGTAGAAGATAAACCACACAGAATACAGTAATATCAACTTCAGTATAGCTGCAAATAATATTATATATTCTATGATGTGCTGCAACATAAGTATCTTTCCAGCTTTTCAAACCGAGAAATCTAAAGTACTGAGCCTACTCTCAGGCAGCCATGGCCAGACTCCAGAAGGGATTCTTTCTTCAGGTAGAAAATATCTGACAGGGCTGGTGCAAAATCTAGTCACTCCCTGTCTCCATGGCTCTTTAGCGCAACTCCAGGGCATGGGCAGATAGCAACAGATTGCAATTGCATGAACTGCAACTGCTGCAAGCTTGTATTTGAGAACATTCAAGAAAGTTCTGCACCCATAAAACTCACAATGCTTGACGATATCATCCCTTGAAAGGAAAATGAACAATGGCATCTGTTTCTGAAGGAAGGTCTGCTCACCTTGAGTCGCCCCTGAGATATACTGTGTCCTGTGCTTTTACCTTCTTTCTAGTGCTGCACCTTTGCTGTGGGCTGCCCTGGGCTCTCTGGGAGACGAAGGGGGACGGGGGGATATAATTTGTCTTCTTCTTCTTCTTCTTCTTCTTCTTCTTCTTCTTCTTCTTCTTCTTCTTCTTCTTCTTTGTATCATTTGATCCACCACAAAGATTCTCTCTTTCTTCCACAGTAGTGAAAGAGGAGTAATATTTTGGCATCCTCAAAAATGCCCCCTGCTCATGTGAAAGAAGACAACAGCTAAATTCCAGATGTCCTGCCAATCGACAGATGTCCTTCCATTCACCTCAGCCGAATATTCTGAATAAGTGCAACAGCAGTTCAGCATCCTCTGTATTCTGGTTCTTGAGTATGGGGTGTTGTCCACATTAATTCATCTGCTATTAAATCCACATTAATGCTGTTAAGTGTCTTCTATGGCTTACTATTTCTTTGTGGGGAGCTTAGATGATTTTAGTTACAAAAATATTTATATGCTGCTATATCTTCTAAGTATCAAAGTGATTTACATTATCTACATATACAATAAAACATGTTAAAAAAATTAGATCAGAGAACATCAACTAACCATTAAGTAAAAATGTTTTCAGCAGGCCTTTAAAGATTCACAGCCTGCTGAATCTCTGTTGGCTGAGCAGTCCTTAGGACTGGGCAAATCGCTAAAGGTTTGGATTCTTGTTGTCAGATGAGCCTCACCAACTCCGGGGACAAGATATGAAGCTCCTCCAGATGATCTAAGTGTTTGAGCTGACAGATGAGATGTTAGGCTGCCCTTAGTTATTTTGGACTTGTAAATTACCTTAATACAAAGACAACGAACTTGGCTCGGTAGTAGATGCACAGCCAGTGTAGACCTTTTAACAATTCTGTCACCCTTTTGCACCAACTGGAGCTTTGACATGAGGCCGAAGGACAGCCCCACATAGATCACATTGCTGTAATTCAGCCTCAGGGTTACAAACATGCGGCGAGACTTTCCCTGTCCAGGAGCAGCCATAGCTGGCCAATCAGGCAGAGCTGTCAAAAGGAAATCCTAGATGCAAAGGACACCTGTTCGAACCCTCCAGAGCTGCCTAGCGTATCTCCTGGTCATGGGAACCACCCTCCCAAAGGGCATTTGTCTTCATCTGGAAGTGCCCTGGGAGGGATTTTAATTCAGCTTTAAGAACAGCATAACCCTTTCTACTGCTTACAGTTTGCAGGAAGGGATAGGTGACTAACACAACTTGAGTGCTGACATCTAGTGTGAACACAATGAAGGAAACAAAGTACTGCAAAGTAGCCTGGGCTAGTTCTTATGGAATCGATGGCTTGTGAGAACTGTATAAAGGCGTGTGCACCAACCACTTCAGCTATGAAAGCCAGAATGGAGTGGTGGTGCAGTCTGTAACTCACCACCCACCTGGAATGTGTGGATAAAAAGCACAGGGGGAGCAACACAGTTGGACAGCAAGCATTCACACGTTACACCCCTCCCCATTAGGAGTCTGTGGTCACACCCACACTAGACATCTAAAACAGACTTGTACCATGTTGCCAGTCCTGGCTTCCCCCAAAGAGTACCAGGAACCCTAGTTTTTTAAGGGTGCCGAGAGTGGTTAGGAGAGCCCACACTGAGAAATAATTTTGAGAGCCCTTAAGCAACTCCATGTCCCAGGATTCTTTGTGGAAAGGGCTTGGTGGTGACAAAGAATGAGGACATAATGCCTGCTGGACATTTTCAGTGTCAGCACTTGGAATTCTTGGGGAGATGCTGGCATCAGAACAGCTTACAGTGGTACCTTGGGTTAAGTACTTAATTCGTTCCGGAGGTCCGTACTTAACCTGAAACTGTTCTTAACCTGTTGACGACTCTTAACGACTGCAATAGGTCTTACAGGAAAAAGCAAGGGGTGAGAAGGTGAAAAATGGCTTTGTCATGTATAATGAGATAAGAATCCAATGTCTTTGTTCAGACCAGGTCTCTCCATGGTTTTAAGTTTGGTAATGAGTTGCAATTCAGCAGCTTCTCTTTCCAGTCTATTTCTGAAATTCCTTTGTAGTAAAACAGCTACTTTGAGATCTTGTATAGAATGTCCTGGGAGATTGAAGTGTTCTCCTACTGGTTTCTCTGTCTTGTGATTCTTGATGTCCGATTTATGTCCGTTTATTCTTTGGCGTAAGGTTTGGCCTGTTTGTCCAATATAGAGAGCTGAGGGACACTGTTGGCATTTGATGGCATATACAATGTTAGACGATGAGCAATTAAATAGTCCCGAGATGGTATGTGTGATGTTGTTGGGGCCAGTAATGGTGTTGTCCGGGTGTATGTGGCAGCAAAGTTGGCATCTGGGTTTATTGCAGGCTCTGGTGCCAGTGTCCGTGTTACGTCTGGTTGTAGTATTATTGTGGGTTAGGAGTTGTTTAAGATTGGGTGGCTGTCTGTAGGCAATGAAAGGTCTTCCTCCCAGAGCTTGAGAAAGAGAACTGTCATTGTCCAGGAGAGGTTGTAGATCTCTGATGATGCGTTGTACTGTTTTAACTTGGGAGCTGTATGTGATGACTAGAGGTGTTCTGTTATTTTCTTTTTTGGGTCTGTCTTGCAGCAAGTTCTCTCTGGGTATCAGTCTGGCTCTGTTGATCTGTTGTCTAACTTCATCTGCTGGGTATTTTAGTTCTAAAAAGGTTTGCTGTAGATCTCTTAGGTGAGAGTCTCTGTCTGTAGAATTGGAACAGATACGGCTGTAACGTAGTGCCTGGCTATATACAATGGACTGTTTGGTATGTTTGGGATGGTAGCTAGAGGCATGTAGATATGTTTGTCGGTCAGTTGGTTTACGGTATAAGGTGGTGTCTATGTGCCCATCCTGTATTTTTATAGTAGTGTCCAAAAAATGTATTTCTTGCATAGATTGATTCATTGTTAGGTTGATTGTGGGGTGAAAATCATTGAATTTCTGGTGGAAGGTGTCCAGGGTCTGTTGACCATGTGTCCAGATGATAAAAATATTGTCAATGTATCGCAGGTACAAGAGAGGTTTGAGTGGGTAGGAGTTTAGGAAACGTTGTTCTAAATCTGCCATGAAGATGTTGGCATACTGTGGGGCCATGTGGGTGCCCATTGCTGTGCCGCTGATCTGAAGGAACAGGTCATCACCGAATTTGAAGTTGTTGTGGGTAAGGACAAATTGGCAGAGTTTGGTGGCAAAGTCCGCTGTGGTTTTATCTGAAATGGTGTTCCTTATAGCTTGTAAACCATCGTTGTGTGGGATGTTGGTATACAAAGATATTGTATGAACTTCATGTTTGCATTGACATTGAGAGTCTGTGGACCAACCTTCACCAATCTGAGCTGGCAGGGGCTGGTGGGAGTTGTAGTTTAATACATCTGCAGGGCACCAAGTTGGCGAACACTGCTGTCGACCGTAAGCACTCTTATGATCTGTTATCAGGCCTTGCTATATGCAAGGAAAGAAAAGAAAAAACCGGAAGAAGGCCATAAACTTTGCATGACCAAGATCAGGTTTGTATCAACATCATATCGCGGAACTGAAACATTTGAGAGTTCCAATGTGTCCCTATTTGATGTGGAAGAATACTTTAATGTCTGAAATAGTACAGGAGAGCAATCCTGAAGTCATTTTGACTCTCCCAAATTGACCTCAATATATTTCTCTGCAAGAAGGGAGGAAATGGAGAAAGCCTCCCCTTTGTCTTTTTGCTTACAAATCCTGTCTTAAGGGTGTATTTGTGTATGAACAGGGTGAGCCTGGGACCTGGGACTCAGAAACTGAAGTATTTACTATCACAAAAGAATGGCCAGGTTGCCCAGGTAAAGCAATCAGTGACCATTAACAGATATCCTGGCAAACAGGATTTCTGCTGTAGACCACCTCCTTCTGTAATGTATGTATGATGTTTTGGGGGTGGTCTTGGTCTAAAGCTGGCTTCCTCATGCTCGGCGCTCCAGATGTTTTTGCCCTACAACTCCCATGATCCCTAGCTAGCAGGGTCAGTGGTTGGGGATGACGGGAATTGTAGTCTCAAAACATCTGGAGGGCCGAAGTTGAGGAAGCCTAGTCTACAGGGTGGGCAATTTCAAAATTCTATATATGGGCTTGTGCACCATTGTTCTGGGTTCCTGCTCTCTCCTGCGTATGGTGAGTGAGGACCCTGTTGCAACAGTTTAATAAAGATCAGGCTTACTAGCTGCTTTGCTTCTCAGTATTCTCTGGCTGGCCTCTGTTGTTTTCTCCTACGGATAGGTAACCCACTTAAGGACTCTATACGGGCTCTTGGATACCCAATAAGGGGAAAGGGGCAGGTTTTTTCTATAACACTGACTTTTATACCATTCCTCAGTAAAATTCCGCTCTTCCTTTCACAGTGTTCCCCCAAAACTGAACCCTGTCGTACCCTTCCCAGCCCAAGCTCACCATGTAGGAGCAAGAGGAAACTTTAATTCTATTCACTGCTCACCCCCACGCCCCTGTGTTATGGTGCTCCAAGCTCTGGGCTTCCAACACTTTAAGCAATCTCCTAACAACTATCATTCTCCTGCTAACTTATAAACTCTGATGTCACTTTTTCACAGACTTGATAGCTTAGCCAGCTCCAGAGGCACCATTTGCCTGGGGAGTTTGTAGCCAGGGCTGCTGCAATGAACAGCCGTGTTAGCCTTTGGGAGGCAGAGACGTGAGAGGGCATCAGAGAAGGGAAAGAAGGAAAGAGGGACAGAGTCCAGTGTTGCCCGGGGTACTCTGACTATCATTCAAGGCGCCCCAAGGTGCCATGGCACACTGGTTGAAAACCACTGGCTTAGCCAAATATGAGACGTGGTGAGAATAAACCAAACTCTACCAGGCACTTATATGATGGTCATAATAAGAGTTGCTGGATATTTATATTTCTTTTCCTGTCTTATCCTGTCCTGACTAATCTACCCATTACTCCACAGCACCCACACCAGAGAGGAACAGAAGGGCATGGGCGCTGCATGACAAAAGAACAGGTTTATATCAATACCATGTCACGGATCTGAAATCCTTCCAGGCTGTTTCAGTCTTCTGTGGCTATAATTCATAGCTCCAACATGTCCTGAGCTGAGGTAGAAGAATACTTTATTGAGAACAGAAAATTTCCTTGTAATTAATAGAGTAGATCCAGATTGTCCCTAGATATTGCTTTTTCATGCCCAGATGACTGCTTCCATTTCCTTAAAGAACACAATATAGTGTCCCTTCCCTTGGTACTGGACAGTCCCATTGAAGAGTCACAATGCAGTGTGGTCCCTTCATCCTCCTGTCTCTCATCGTGGGCCTTTTCGCACCCTGGCCTGAGCTGCTGGGCATCTCTGCGTCAGATACAGGTATGAGCTCTCTCTCCTCTTACAACTTCTAAATCTTATGTGTATGATGGCTGTACCTTGCCCTATTTCTCTCCAATTCTTTAATCTGCCTCTCTACATTGGGTTGCCCCCTTCCATAAGGCCCAAGTGATGTGGGGCTTTCTTTCTTGTAGGCAACACATGGACCCAATTATATTGATCATGCTATGGGAGTTTGAGGAGCTTGTGTGCCTACAAAGATTCCCTGGGCTGACTTTGCCCAGTGAGTGAACATGTGACCTTGAAAGGAGCTCAATGGATTCTCCATGGTGGCTCAAAATGAAGAGCTGTGGAGTTGTATCCAACAAATTTCTACTCAGAGTAGATCCATTCAAATAGATGACTCTAAGTTAAACACAACAATTCATTTCAATGCCTCTATGCCAAGTATGACAGCGTTGTATACCAGCTGTGGTCCTTGTTTGGGATCAGTGTCAGCACCTGGAATTCTCAGAAGTTGCTGGCATTCTAGCACCCTGTCCAAGGCCACAGTAGATCAGTGATACTCTGGTTGTTCTGTGAGTCACTCTTTAAAGTTTACACTATGTTCCCGGGGAAGCAACATTCTGGGAACTACAGTGGTACCTCGGGTTAAGTACTTAATTCGTTCCAGAGGTCCGTTCTTAACCTGAAACTGTTCTTAACCTGAAGCACCACTTTTGCTAATGGGGCCTCCTGCTGCTGCCACACCACCGGAGCACGATTTCTGTTCTCATCCTGAAGCAAAGTTCTTAACCCGGGGTACTATTTCTGGGTTAGCAGAGTCTGTAACCTGAAGCATATGTAACCTGAAGTGTATGGAACCCGAAGTACCACTGTATCAGATTTGGAGTACACCTACCCTTGAATAGTCTGATCTCTCTCTTCAGCAATCTTTGCCAACTAAGCTCAGGGCTCAGGGTGTGGACATAGGAGTCTTGTTCATGGTTAGTGTTGACTTCTGGCATCCTCAGGAATATGTGTTGTTTCACTACGCCAGCCAAGATACCTTGCAGGTGGTACTCACCAGAGTGGCAGAGAGCGGCATGTTGTTTGGCCCATATTGTTTTGTGTGATTTTTGGTTCATAGATAGACAACTTGGCTTCTTCCAGAAGTCTTGGATTTCAGTTTCCCAGCTGACACCCAATGCTAAATTATTGAGAACAGGAAAGTGACTCTCAGCTAGAACTGGATACAGCCCAGTGGTGGGGATGTAAGGTTATTAAAAGCTTCTGGGTAATGATCTATAATGAACTGAAGAAAATGTTTAAACTAACTTTTGTTAAAAAACCTGAAGCTTTTTTTACTAGGACTGATAGGAACTGAACTCCCCAAAGAAGATAAGAAAATATTTTTGTATGCTACAACAGCTGCCCAAATATTGTTAGCCCAAAGATAGAAGGACGAAAAGATAGCATTGAAAGAAGAATGGCAAATCAAGCTAATGGACTATGCAGAAATGGCAAAATTAACGGCAAAGCTCAGAGACTATGACAATGAGAAGTTTAAAAAAGAGTGGGAATCATTTATTATTTATGTGCAAAAATACTGTAAACAGGTTGATGCCTATAAGTAAAGCATTTAAGTAAATGGTTGCAACTAGCAGAAAATTAGATAAAATTAAGGGAAATAATAATTGAAAAGGTTTAAGAATGGATATGCAGAAGAACTTAGTTAATATAAGGAACCAGAAGAGGGTATGGAGGGAAGTCCAGAGATTTAGGGAATCTCAAAGAGAAGGTTTGTGAAAACATATTTGTATAAATTTAGATCTGGTAGAAATGTGAGTTAATTACTGTTTTTATTTGTGAGGTGGAGTCACTTGTCAATGTCATTGCTTTCTGTGTTTCAGACTTTGATATAATGTTTATATGAGGCTTGCCTTTCTTTGCTTTTACCCACCAGATGGTCTACCTGATATATGCAAACTCCCTAAGAAAGAAGGAATGTGCAAAGCAAATATGCCACATTTTTTCTTTAGTATAAGAACCATGCAGTGTCAGCAGTTCATTTATGGTGGATGTCAAGCGAATGCAAATAAATTTCCGAATGAAAATGAATGCTATCAGCAAAGTCCAGTTCTTTAACCCGCCTCTCTATTTAGGGTTGCCCCCCTCCTTAAGGTCCAAGGGACATGGAACTTGATTTTTCCCAAGCAACAAATGTGCCCACTTATATTGATATTTCTATAACAGTTGGAGGCCCAAGCAACAACCTGAATTTGCCCAGTGAGCAATTACATCAGCTTGATCAAATCTGGATCTTCAAAGGAGCTCCATGGCTTCTCCATGGCTTGGTGACTTAAATCTGTGGTGGCTCAAGATGAAGACATGTGGGGTTGTAACCAACGACGGTTCACTCAGAGTAGATCCATTCAAAGAGATGACTCTATAAGTTAAACAAGACAATTAATTCCAATGCATTTTTGGATAGTTGAATTTCATGACATGGAATCCTCAGAAAGATGCTGGCATTCTAGCACTCTGCCCAAGACCATAGTAGACCAGTGATACTCTGGTTGTTCTGTGAGTCACTCTTTTAAACTTTATACTATGTTCCCAGGGAAGCAAAATTCTGGGAATGCTCAGATTTGGAGTAAACCTACCCTTGAATAGTCTGATCTCTCTCTTCAGCAATCTTTGCCAACTAAGCTCAAATCAGCCATGGTTCAGGGTGTGGACATTTGAGCTTTGTTCATGGTTAGTGTTGACTTCTGGCATCCTCAGGAATATCGTGCTGTGTCACTGCATCAGCCAAGATACCTTGCAGGATGTATTCACGAGAGTGGCAGAGAGCAGCATGATGTTTGGCCCATATTGGTTTTGGTACAATGACTCCTAAGAGGCACAATGTGGGTCTCTTTGGGAAACTCTCAGATTTGGAATCAACTTATCCTTGGCTCTGCTGCTCCCTTCAGTTATCTGTCTCAGCCTGTTCAAAGGACTGGATCAGAGCTTTTATGGAATCCTGCTCTTCTCAATACAGGATCTGTGGTTTTATTTTGTTTTTGGTTTTTGGTCACTGGGTAGACAACTTGGCTTCTTCCAGAAGTCTTGGATTTCAGTTTCCCAGCTGACACACAATGCTAAACTATTGAGAAGAGGAAAGTAACTCTCAGCTGGAACTGGACACAACCCTATCCTCCTTCATTCAGCCAGATGCTGAATAACCAAATTATAGCACCGGAAGAGAAGTTTTTTGTTTTTGTGGGGTGGTGATGGTGGTCATCTAGCCCAAAGTTGAAGCAACCTCATACTCTCCATTTGAAGTAACTTTCATCTAGACAGAGTAGCTCCAGACTATCTATTCTTGTTAAACTTTCTCCTCAGAACAAACTATATCCCTTTATAATCCTGGTCCCTCTATTTTCCTCGGTGACTCTCCAGTTTGTCAATCTCATTCTTAATATTTGGCTTTCAGAAGTGGACACAGCCCTAACATTCTTCACTCAGCCAAATGCTGAACCACTGAATTATAGCACTGGAAGAGAATTTGGGATTTGTTGAGTCTAAAGTTGTGGCAAGCTCATACTTTCCATCTGAGTTGGAATGTTCCTATAGGTTTGTAGGATTTCAGGGTGATGGTCTGTCAAACCTTTCTCTTACCATGTATCTCAGTGGTCTGAGTTAGCTCTGTAGCCCCAAGCCCCAAGAGATTTCCACTCAAATTTACTATGGTTGTAATTATGCTAAATCCATTTAAAGGGTTACGGAGAAATCACAACAAGCACCGAAGTTTCAACTGGGCTGCTGGTCTGTTACCATAACTATTAGATCCTCATTCAGAAGTTCCTCATTGTATACTTAGGAGGGCTATCTTCAGGACTCACATGGTCAATGTCGTTGCTTTCTGTGTTTCAGGCTTCGATATAATGTTAATATGAGACTTGCCTTTGTTTTCTTTTACCCACCAGATACTCTACCTGATATATGCAAACTCCCTGTAAGTATAGGAAGCTGCAGAGGTAGTATTCCACGTTTTTTCTTCAATACTGAAACCATGAAGTGTGAGCAGTTCATTTTTGGTGGATGTGAACCGAATGCAAATAACTTTTTGAAGTATGCTTCTTGCTATCAGGAATGTGGACGCTTTGGTAAGAACAAATAACTTGCTAATTTAGGGATGGAACTGTGAACATTTTGGGGCAAATGGGCACATTTCAAAATTTGAGAAACTCTGATGGGTGCATGTCCCCTTTTCTTGAAAACATGAAAGGCCTCCAAGTACAATATTATTATCTCTCTCTCCAAACCCCTCCATACAAACCCAGAAAGGCAGCATCCTCTCCCCTTAAAACCTAAACACAACTGAACAAAAAGCATTGTTTGAAATGATTTTTGGTACATTTTACTTATTGCAAATTTTATTTGAGACCACTGAACAAGATTTATGGTCAAAAAGCCTTTGGCTTACTTTCCTCAAGGTATCTTAGCACAATGACAAACAGAATGTCTGAGAAGATAAAAATCAATTAAAATAAAATAATGTGTACCATTACAGTGGTACCTTGGGTTAAGTACTTAATTCGTTCCGGAGGTCCGTTCTTAACCTGAAACTGTTCTTAACCTGAAGCACCACTTTAGCTAATGGGGCCTCCCTCGGCTGCCACGCCGCCAAAGCAAGATTTCTGATCTCATCCTGAAGCAAAGTTCTTAACCCGAGGTACTATTTCTGGGTTAGTGTAGTCTGTAACCTGAAGCAACTGTAACCTGAAGCGTATGTAACCTGAGGTACCACTGTACTCAATAACAGCCAAACTCAGTGTCTGTTCTCAGTTGCTTTTTGACTGACCAGTCTTCTCCAGTAGAAGATAAACCATATAGAATACAGTAACATCAACTTCAGTATAGCTGCAAATAATATCATATATTTTATGATGTGCTGCAACATAAGTATCTTTCCAGTTTTTCAAACTGAGAAATCTAAAGTACTGAGCCTACTCTCAGGCAGCCATGGCCAGACTCCTGAAGGGATTCTTTCTTCAGGTAGAAAATATCTGACAGGGCTGGTGCAAAATTTAGTCACTCCCTGTCTCCATGGCTCTTTAGCGCAACTCCAGGGCATGGGCAGATAGCAACAGAGTTGCAATTGCATGAACTGCAACTCCCGTGCAGAGTTCCAAAGGAAAAACACACACTAAGGCAGCAGAATTCTTCAGTTATAGTTTACTGAGGTTTAAAAGCATACAGGATCTTACTGGATCCCCAGTAAAGTCCCAAAACTTCAGCTCCTAAGACCTCATCCAGTTACAGAAGCAAAGAAACAGACAGTATAACAGAAAGCATAGAAAGAGACACAGAACTGCTCTGTAGGCAGGAAATATATCATCTGCCTCTGAGCATTAACCATGAGCCCCACAGACTCACGAGATAAACAACTGCTGCAAGCTTGTATTTGAGAACATTCAAGAAAGTTCTGCACCCATAAAACTCACAATGCTTGACGATATCATCCCTTGAAAGGAAAATGCACCATGGCATCTGTTTCTGAAGGAAGGTCTGCTCACCTCTTATCACCTTGAGTCGCTCCTGAGATATACTGTGTACTGTGCTTTTACCTTCTTCTTAATGCTGTACCTTTGCTGTGGGCTCCCCTGGGCTCTCTGGGAAAGGAAGGGGGATGGGGGGATATTCTTCTTCTTCTTCTTCTTCTATTTCTTCTTCTTCTTCTTTGTATCATTTGATCCACCACAAAGATTCTCTCTTTCTTCCACAGTAGTGAAAGACGAGTAATATTTTGGCATCCTCAAAAATGCCCCCTGCTCATGTGAAAGAAGACAACAGCTAAATTCCAGATGTCCTGCCAATCGACAGATGTCCTTCCATTCACCTCAGCTGAATATTCTGAATAAGTGCAACAGTAGTTCAGCATCCTCTGTATTCTGGTTCTTGAGTATGGGGTTTTGTCCACATTAATTCATCTGCTATTAAATCCACATTAATGCTGTTAAGTGTCTTCTATGGCTTACTATTTCTTTGTGGGGAGCTTAAGGGTGCCGAGAGTGGTTAGGAGAGCCCACACTGAGAAATAATTTTGAGAGCCCTTAAGCAACTCCATGTCCTCATTCTTTGTGGAAAGGGCTTGGTGGTGACAAAGAATGAGGACATAATGCCTGCTGGACATTCTCAGTGTCAGCACTTGGAATTCTTGGGGAGATGCTGGCTTCGGAACAGCTTACTTCCAGACATGCTCATGTGGCCACCCAGAGATTAAATTACAATCTTTTCCAGCCAAGCCAAGACTGTTCTTTTTCTCTGGCTGAATTAAAAATGGAATAAATGGTTCCAAATCTATCCCCCCGCCATGAGGTATGTGTGTATAACATATTGCATGAACTTCATGTTTGTATTGACATTGAGAGTCTGTGGACCAAGCTTCACCAATCTGAACTGGCAGGGGCTGGTGGGAGTTGTAGTTCAATACATCTGCAGGGCACCAAGTTGGCGAACACTGCTGTCGACCGTTAGTACTCTTATGATCTGTTATCAGGCCTTGCTATATGCAGTTGAAAGAAAAGAAAAAACCGGAAGAAGGCCATAAACGTTGCATGACCAAAGATCAGGTTTCTATCAACATCATATCACGGAACTGAAACATTTGAGAGTTCCAATGTGTCCCTATTTGATGTGGAAGAATACTTTAATGAGAACAGGAAATTACATTGGAATCATCAGAGTAGATCCAGAGTGTCCCTAGAGATTGGTAATTCATTTTTTCATGCCCAATTGATGGGCTCCATTTCCTTGAAGAACATGATATAGCATCCCTTCCCCTGGCACGGGACATTCTTATCGAAGAGTCGCCATGCAGTGTGGTCCCTTCATCCTCCTGTCTCTCATTGTGGGCCTTTTCGCACCCTGGCCTGAGCTGCTGGGCATCTCTGCGTTGGATACAGATATAATAATAATAATGATGATGATGATGATGATGATGATGATGATAATAATGATAAATTTTATTTATATCCCGCCCTCCTCAGCCGAAGCCAGGCTCAGGGCGGCTAACAACACTAAAATAGTGCAACATTCTAAAAACATTATAAAAATTAATTAAAATCAAAATTGATGGCAACCATAAACTAAAGTTCTGTAAAGATTGCCAAAGGAGAGGGTCAGGCTGTGCCCTGACCAAAGGCCTGGTGGAACAGCTCTGTCTTGCAGGCCCTGTGGAAAGATGTCAAGTCCTGCAGGGCCCTTGTCTGTTGTGACAGAGCGTTCCACCAGGTTGGAGCCACAGCCGAAAAAGCCCTGGCTCTAATTGAGGCCAGCCTAACCTCTCTGTGGCCTGGGACCTTCAAGATGTTTTTATTTGAATATTGTAAGTTCCTCTGTGGGGCATACCAGGAGAGGCGGTCCCGTAGGTACGAGGGTCCTAGGCTGTATAGGGCTTTGAAGGTTAAAAGCAGCACCTTAAACCTGATCCTGTACTCCACCGGGAGCCAGTGCAGCTGGTATAGCACCGGGTGAATGTGATCTCGCAGCGAGGATCACAGTAGCTAGGTCAGGGCGAGAGAGGTAAGGGCCAACTGCTTAGCTTGGCGGAGATGAAAAAATGCCACCTTTGTTATAGCTGCAATCTGCACCTCCATGGAGAGGGAGGTATCGAAGATTACACCCAAACTCATAACGGACGGTGCTGGCACTAATTGCACCCCCGCAAGAGATGGGACTTGCCCCCTCAATCCCATATCGTCCCGTCCCAGCCAGAGGACCTCTGTCTTCGAAGGATTTAACTTCAACCGGCTCCCACGTAACCATCCAGCCACAGCTTCCAAACATCTGATCAGTGTGTCTGGGCGAGGGGGGGCATAAAGATGTTAAAAAGCATCGGGGAGAGTATCGCACCCTGAGGCACTCCACACACCAAGGAGTGGTGCGACGACAATTCCCCCCCCCAAGCGCCACCCTCTGTCCCCGACCAGAGAGAAACGAGCACATCTTTTGTGTATCATGGCTTTACCTCCCCCTATCTCTTTCCAGTTCTTTAACCCGCCTCTCTACCTAGGGTTGCCCCCCTCCTTAAGGTCCAAGGGACATGGAATTTGATTTTCCCCAAGCGACAAATGTACCAACTCATATTGATATTTCTATAACAGCTGGAGGCCCAAGCAACAACCTGAATTTGCCCAGTGAGCAATTACGTGTGCTTGATCAAATCTGGATCTTCAAAGGAGCTCCATGGCTTGGTGGCTTAAATCTGTGGTGGCTCAAGATGAAGACATGTGGGGTTGTAACCAATGACGGTTCACTCAGAGTAGATCCATTCAAATAGATGACTCTATAAGTTAAACAAGGCAATTAATTCCAATGCATTTTTGGATAGTTGAATTTCATGACATGGAATCCTCAGAAAGATGCTGGCATTCTAGCACTCTGCCCAAGACCATAGTAGACCAGTGATACTCTGGTTGTTCTGTGAGTCACTATTTAACCTTTATACTATGTTCCCAGGGAAGCAAAATTCTGGGAAGACTCAGATTTGGAGTAAACCTACCCTTGAATAGTCTGATCTCTCTCTTCAGCAATCTTTGCCAACTAAGCTCAAATCAGCCATGGTTCAGGGTGTGGACATATGAGCTTTGTTCATGGTTAGTGTTGACTTCTGGCATCCTCAAGAATATGGTGTTGCGTCACTGCACTAGCCAAGATACCTTGCAGGTGGTACTCACCGGAGTGGCAGAGAGCAGCATGATGTTTGGCCCATATTGGTACTGGCCCTTGCCCACTAAAGGACGCAAGAAAGTTCCTGTGCTTAAGACCAAAAGCCAGTGGCCCTTTCTTCATACACACGGATAGCTCTCGCCTGTCAAAGCACCAGTTCACGAGGGTTATGAGCAAGGCAATCGCTGCCATGGGGCTCCCATCTGAGGAGTACGCCGCACATTCTTTCCGCATCGGGGCTGCAACCACTGCCGTGCACATGGGTTTACTGGCGGAGAGGATAATGGATATGGGACGGTGGAAGTCGAACGCTTACAGGGGATACATCCGGAAACCATGCTAATGTTCCCTCCCCATCAGCCCCCTGACCCGGCTCTCTTACTCTTTTATTTTCAGGTGTCGGGGTGGTGCGTCTGTGGATCATCGGCCACTGCATTGTCCACTGGGCGAGATTGCGTGCAGTCACCAGGGGCTGGGGCGGCGATCTGCAGCTCCCAAACAATGTTGAAGTTTCCTGGATTGCGCATCGTGGAATGCGTTGGGAGGAGTTCTTCCCAGCAGTAACAAAAAGAATTGCCGTTGAAGGCCCACCGGAGGCGGCGGTTATCCAACTGGGCGAGAACGACCTAGCTTACAGAAAGGGGGTGGACTTAATGTGGCATATCTTCAACGAACTGGGGGAGTTGCGGGCCTCCTATCCGAATCTATTTTTTTTTTATTTTTTTATAAATGATATTTATTAAGATTTCAAAAAAGGTTACAAAAGTAGTGAAAAAAGGTAAAAAAGAAAAGAGAACAAAAAATACAAAATACAGAAAAAATAAAAACAATTAAAAATAAATCCCTCTTTCTATGTCTTGCCTTTCATTTACTTGTTTCCATGACTTCCTCACACCTCCCTTTTTTGTATTCCAGTTCAAATGGTTAATTCAGCAAATCCTTTCCCTCTTTGTTTTTATCTTAATTCTTTATCTTAACATATTATAACATTATATTTTCATCTGTTATCAATCCATTTTTACATATTCCTTTTTAACCTTATTACTAAAACCGCTTCATTTCATTCCGACATCATTTTAACATTCATTAATTTTACAATGTTTCTGTAAGTAGTCTTTGAATTTCTTCCAATCTTCTTCCACCAACTCTTCTCCCTGGTCTCGGATTCTGCCAGTGATTTCCGCCAATTCCATATAGTCCATCACCTTCATCTGCCATTCTTCCAGGGTGGGTAGATCTTGTGTCTTCCAATACTTTGCAATGAGTATTCTTGCTGCTGTTGCGGCGTACATAAAGAAAGTTCTATCCTTCTTTAACAGCGATGGGTGGGCGGGTCATTGAGCACCCAGGCATCCAGTTTAGCAAGGAGGCCCTCTACTGCGGGGATGGCGTGCATCTCTCCGATGCTGACATTTTCCAGGGGATCAGGGATTGGTTACAGGCCTGAGGGTATTGGCGGCGAGCCTGGCTCATGTGGTGATTAGGCATTGGCAGGGGTATTATTATGCAAATGAGTTGGGGGGGAGGACTGCCATCACCTCCCCCAAATGTTGAAGGGTAGTTCGTTAAAGGACTCCGGGGGGCGTTGCCTCGTCCAAAACCTATGGAGGCTAGGCCTAAAGCACGCTCCTGAGCGGTAACCCCTCGGGGAGCGCCTAGGGATGTGCATCTCGGGGGCTCCCCCTGTTGGTGCTTAACCCTTCCCAGTTTTATTTTTTTTTTTTTAATAGTATTTTTTATTGCGTTTCTTTCCAAATTTTGTACATTGCAAGCAAATGAGGAGTTTACAAGAAACCATTTTTTTTTTTTTTTTTTTTTATAACAAACCAATAAAAATCAAAACAAAAATAAATCCCAACTTGGACTTCCCCACCCCTTCCGATTCTGCGTTCTTTATATTAACCTTGTCAGCAATTTATTACCTTATGTCCTACCTTATTGTAACTTTTACATGTTATGTATCTAAATTCAATATATTATATCACAATTTTTATACCTTTAAAATAAACGTAACATGTTCAATTCATATTATCTCCTTTTCTCTTTTATCACTTGATTTACTATTTACTTAATCATGATTGCTAAAGCGTATCCTTTCCAAATCATGCACAATCTTAAGATTCATACAGTTTATAATACTTTTGCAGGTAGTCTTTAAACTTTTTCCAGTCCGCCTCAATTGTTTCTACATCCAAATCTCGGATTCTGCCGGTCAGTTCAGCTATCTCCATGTAGTCCATCAACTGCGTCTGCCATTCCTCCAGCGTGGGTAAATCTTGTGTCTTCCAGTTCTTTGCAATGAGTATTCTTGCTGCTGTACTAGCATACATAAACAAAGCTCTGTCCTTCTTTAACACTTTCTGGTCCACCATGCCCAACAGGAAGGCCTCTGGTTTCTTGGGAAAGGTATACCTAAATACCTTTTTCAACTCATTATAAATCATTTCCCAGAAAGCCTTAACCTTTGGGCATGTCCACCAGAGGTGAAAGAAAGTCCCCTCTGCTTCCTTACACTTCCAACATTTATTGTCAGACAGGTGATGTATCTTAGCTAACTTGACTGGGGTCATGTACCACCGGTATATCATTTTCATAATGTTTTCCTTCAAGGCAGTACTTGCCGTGAATTTCATTCCGGTGTTCCATAACCTTTCCCAGTCTTCAAACATAATGTTGTGTCCAACATCGTGTGCCCATTTAATCATAGCAGATTTAACTGTCTCATCCTGTAAATTCCACATAAGCAGCAAGTTATACATTCTAGATAACAGCTTTGTCTTTGGTTCTAACAATTCTGTCTCTAGTTTCGACTTTTCCACCTGGAAACCAACTTTTTTATCCATTTTGAAAACCTCTTGAATTTGAGCATAATGTAGCCAATCTCGCACCTTATTTTTTAGTTTATCCTGGCTCTGCAACTTCCAATTGTCTCCAATTTTTTCAGTTAGTTCCCAATATTTCGGCCAGTAGGCCTCCATATTGGGTCTTTTTCGGGCCTTGGCCTCCACTGGTGATAACCACCTCGGAGTTTTACTCTCTAGTAAGTCTTTATATTTCATCCAGACTGCAAAAATTGCTTTTCTGACAATGTGGCTTTTAAACAATTTATGTGCTTTAACCTTGTCGTACCATAAGTATGCGTGCCAACCAAAAGCATTATTAAAACCTTCCAGATCTAGGACATCAGTGTTTTCCAACAAGAACCAATCTTTCAACCAGCAGAAGGCTGCAGCTTCATAGTACAACCTCAGGTCCGGCAGGGCAAACCCCCCTCTTTCTTTTGAATCTGTTAATATTTTGAACTTTATTCGGGGCTTTTTGCCCTGCCAGATAAATCTAGATATATCCTTCTGCCATTTTCCAAAGCAATCCACTCTGTCCACGATCTGTAAGGTTTGAAACAAAAATAACATTTTCGGCAACACATTCATTTTTATAGCTGCGATTCTTCCCAACAAGGAAAGTTTCAATCTTGACCAAATTTCTAAATCCTTTTTAACTTCCAACCAACATTTCTCATAATTATCCTTAAATAAATTCAAATTTTTGGAGGACAAATAGATCCCAAGGTATTTCACTTTTTTAACCACATTCAGCTCTGTTTCTCTCTGAAACCCCTCTATTTCTGTAATTGTTAAATTTTTGGTCAGAACCTTAGTTTTTTGTTTATTCAACCTAAATCCCGCCACCCGACCAAATTCAGATATAAGTTCAAGAACTTTTTTTGTACTGGATTCTGGCTCCTGCAGTGTCAAAACTAGGTCATCTGCAAAAGCTTTCAGTTTATATTGTTTCACTCCGACCTCTATCCCTTGTACCAACCGGTCCTCTCTGATCATATTCAGTAGCACCTCCAGGACTGAAATAAATAACAGAGGGGATAGAGGGCACCCTTGTCGTGTCCCTTTTTCAATTTTAAATTCCTCCGTCACCACATTGTTCACTATTAATTTAGCTTTTTGTTCTGAATAGATTGCATGTAATCCATTCTCAAACCCCCGTCCTACTCCCATCCCTTCCAAGTTCTTCTTCATAAACATCCAAGATATGTTGTCAAAAGCTTTCTCCGCATCAATAAAAATTAACACCGCCCTTGTGTTCCTGTTAGTCTGCAAAAGTTCTAAAATGTCAATGATGTTTCTAGTGTTCTCATATAAATGTCTACCAGGGAGAAAGCCTGCTTGGTCTTTATGAATTACTTCATTTAAAACTTTTTTAAGTCTATTTGCCAAAATGTCTGCAAATATTTTGTAATCCACATTTAGGAGTGAGATAGGACGGTAGTTTTTAAGCTGAGTCTTTTCAGATTCTGACTTAGGTATCAATGTGATGAAGGCTTCTTTCCACGTTTCTGGTGCCCTCTTCCCATCCATGATCTGGTTGCATACCTCCAACAAAGGTTGTATCAAATAGTCCTTCAGAACCTTATAATATTTGGAGGTAAGCCCATCCGGGCCTGGAGATTTGCCTAGTTGCATGTTCTGAATGGCACCTTCAATTTCCTGTGAGGTTATTGTAGAGTTCAAGATTGATCTTTTATCTTGAGTTATTTTTGATAGTCCATTTATCTTTAAAAATTGATCTATCTCTGATTCTTTCTGGGGCCCCTGTGCATACAGTTCTTTGAAGTATCTGTGGAAACACTTCCTAATTTCTTCTGGTTTCTGTACTATCCTTCCATCAATCTCTAGATTTGTTATCGTATTTCGCTTTTGTCTTTTTTTCAGCTGCCAAGCTAGCAGCTTTCCACATTTATTTGCTGATTCAAAGGATCTTTGCTTCATCTGTTTTATTTTCCATTCAATCTCCTGATTGATCAATTTTGAGTATTCTGCTTGGTGGAATTTAATTTCTCTCAGCACCTCCTTGGACTTTGGTTTGGTTCTCAGTTTTTTCTCTCCTTGGTGTATTTTCTCCAGTATTTTGTCCTTCTTTCCTTTCCAGAGTTTTTTCTTAATTATATTCTGTTGTATCAGAAACCCTCTCATAACAGCTTTGCTTGCATCCCAAATCGTTCTTTTTTCAACTGTAGTATTCAGATTTATCTCAAAATAATCCTTTAATGTTTTTTGGGCCTTTTTCACAATCTCTTGATCTCTTAGTAGTGTGTCATTCATTCTCCATCTGAAGGAACCGGGTTGAGTTAATCTAAGTTCTATTTTCAAGGCGTTGTGGTCGGAGCATGTTTTTGGGCAGATTTCCACCTTTTTAGTCTTAGGTGCCAGCCCCCTGGAAGTCCAGATTTGGTCGATCCTTGACCAGGACAGGTGGGCCTCAGAGAAAAAAGTTCCTTCTTTACCTAGGGGGTTCTTTGTCCTCCATATGTCGATCAAATCCAGATTGTCAGTCAATTCGAAAAAAGTTTTAGGCAGTCTGCCGTCTGATGTTAAGTTCTGGTTGTAAGACTTATCCATATGTGTAGACACCACTCCATTCATATCTCCCATCATTATGATGTTAGCATAATCCAGATAGTCCAGCAGCGTCTCATGCAGCTTCTTGAAAAATTCTAATTTCCCGTCATTTGGGGCATAAATTCCTAATATCAATATTTTTTCTCCTTGGGTTTGAATTTCAATTGCCAAAATTCTTCCTTGTTCATCCTTAAATAAAAATTTTGGTGTCAGGCTCTCCTTGGCATAAATCACCACTCCTCTTTTCTTTACTTTGTCAGACGAAATAAATTCCCAGTTTTATACCGGTTAGTCTGATAGGGGCAAGGCCTAAAGCCAATACCGCTCTTACCTGTAATCAATAAAGTTGTGGCCATTTTTCGCCCATTAACCTAAATTCTGGTGTCCTGTGTCTTTATTTATTCCATCTGTGGGAGGGGGCGGGAATCGCCACGCAATCAACATTTCTCTCCTCCTCCCCCTGTCCAATGCCTGCTATTTCAGCTTTACAACCTCTTCTACATTCCTAAAACATTAGTGCAAAAAACCCCAAAACCACAGGCTAATCTGAGGTTGGTTTTTTTTAGTACAATACTTTGAGCATCTGCAGTTTCATAATTTCAACTCAGTTAAATTATAGCACCAGCACGAGCACAGGAATAAAACGGGGTTCGCTTCTCCTGGCCTATACATATATATATATATATATATATATATGTATGTAAACATAAGAAAATGAGCATCTGCAATTATGTCCATGCCTACCAGGTCATCTTCCGACAATACAGTGCTTTTTAAAATAAGAAGAAAGGAAGGATGCTCTAGTGAACAGTGCCAGGAGGACAGCAGATGATGGGAGGCTTGTTTGCTGCTGCCCCCATTATCTGCCACTCTCTGGGCTTCCAGACACTCCAAATGTCCTATTTTCCAGGAACAGTCCTGGATTTACAGAAGCCATCCCAGTTCTGATCCCAGGATCTCCTGCTTTATCCTTAAAGGTAAAGGTAAAGGGACCCCTGACCATTAGGTGCAGTCGTGACCGACTCTGGGGTTGCGGCACTCATCTCCCTTTATTGGCCGACCTTCTGATTGGCAATTCCTAGGCTCTGTGGTTTAACCCACAGCGCCACCCATGTTCCTCGCTTTGTCCTTAGGATGTCCCTATTTTCACTGAGAAATGTTGGAGGGTATGGAGTTTTGCGATCCCTGAGCCAAGGAGATAAGTAACTATACAACCTTTAGGAGACATCTAAAGCCAACCCTGTATAGAGAAGGTTTTTTTTAAAAAAATGCTAAATGTTTTATTATAGTTTTATATATGTTGGAACCTGCCCAGAATGGTTGGGGCAGCCCAGCCAGATGGGTGGGGTATAAATAATAAAATTATTATGATTATGATTATGGAATAGGACAACCTGCAGAAATTTTGAAGGGTATGGGCTTCTGCCTCAAGGTCTAATCCTAGCTGCCCTACTGAAGCAGTCAGTTAAGGTTTCTGGTACACAGCACAATCTACATGAAATATAAGGGAAAAATGGGGAAATGGTGCTCTCTGCTACCCCATTCTCTCAACTGCACTATTATTTAATAAGTGTTGGGGAGAGATTCTCCACACCCCATATCTTCTTACTTGTGTCGGAATCAAGCCTTCATTCAGAGGAATTGGCCACTCTCCGGGTGCCCGGCTTGGATTCCTTGTTGATCTCCCCCGTCAGCGACTCCCGGCAAGACAAGGCGAGATCCCGGCGATCCTCCTCAAACGTGAGAAGAACACAACCATCCCTCCTCCCCTGCCATTCCCAGGGAGGGGAGAGAGACAGACAGAAATGTATTTACATGCCTTTATTTCTGTCTTTCCAGCAGTACAGAGAAAACATGTCTGCACTCTCTCAACACCAACAGCAGAGAAAGAATAACTCCTCCCATGTACTTCCAGTACAGGGTCATGTGACACTCTGAGCTAATATCCGGTGCTCAGTGCACATAATAGACTGTCCCTTGTTCCCACGGTACAGTCCCAAAACATCAACATCCTGTTTGGCTTTCCAGCCATCTGGAGCACTCAGCAGCATTGCTCCTTTTTCGTAACAACTTGTTCATCAAAGCTCTATTCCTTGGGTGATTTCATGTAGGCTGGGCACATCAACTGAATCCATTGACACCACTGAGCATTGTTTTCTGTCCTGAATTCGGAAGCCGATCAGACGCTAGGAACAAAGCAGGAAGCAGAGAAGATTTGGGGATAAATTAAGGAATGCCCTCCTCCAAGTGTGCAGCTGGTACTGTGGCGTTATATGTCAGGGATGTGTATACCTGTGAAGAGATCCAAGATTTAGAACCTCAAAGCCAAAGTGAGAGCATTTGGGTCAAAATTAAGGGAGAGAAGAATAACAGTGACCTCATTGTGGGAGTTTGCTATAGATCCCCAAGCCAAACGGAGGACATAAATGATACCTTCCTGGAACAGATGGCCAAGCATGCAAAAGGAAGGGAGATAGTAGTAATGGGGGACTTCAATTACCCGGATATTTGTTGGATGTCAAACTCAGCCAAGAGCATAAGGTCAAACAGATTCCTCACTGGCCTTGCAGACAACTTCATTGTCCAGAAAGTGGGAGAAGCAACAAGAGGAACAGCCATTTTAGATCTGGTCCTAAGCAATGTTGATGACCTGGTTAGTGGGGTAGAAGTGGAAGGATAATTAGGCGCGAGTGATCATGCTCTTCTGAAGTTTACTATACAGCGGAAAGGAGCAGCCAAGCATACTAGGACTCAATTTCTTGACTTTAAGAAAGCCGACTTCATAAAACTTAGGGAAGTGCTGGGTGAGATCCCATGGACAGTAATACTAAAAGGAAAGGGAGTTCATGATGGCTGGGAGTTTGTTAAGAGGGAGATAGTAAAAGCACAACTTCAGGCAATACCAGTGAGACAGAAACATGGAAGGTACCTAAAGAAGCCAGGGTGGCTATCTAAAGAACTTTTAACTGAGTTAAGATTAAAAAAGGATGTGTACAAAAAATGGAAAAGGGGGGAACCACCAAAGAGGAATTCAAACAAATAGCCAGCACGTGTAGACACAAAGTCAGAAAAGCTAAAGCACAGAATGAACTCAGGCTTGCTAGAGAGGTTAAAAGCAACAAAAAAGGCTTTTATGGGTATGTTCGTAGCAAAAGGAAGAACAAAGAAACAGTGGGGTCACTCAGAGGAGAAGATGGTGAAATGCAAACAGGGGACACAGAAAGGGCTGAACTCCTCAATGCCTTCTTTGCCTCAGTCTTCTCCGATAAAGAAAACAATGCCCGACCTGAAGAATTTGGAGCAAATGATTCAGCAGAGGAAACACAGCCCAGAATAACTAAGGAGATAGTACAAGAATACTTGGCTAGTCTAGATGTATTCAAGTCTCCAGGGCCAGATGAACTGCATCCAAGAGTATTAAAAGAACTGGCAGATGTGATCTCAGAACCACTGGCAGTCATCTTTGAGAATTCCTGGAGAACAGGCGAAGTCCCGGCAGACTGGAGGAGGGCAAATGTTGTCCCTATTTTCAAAAAGGGGAAAAGAGAGGACCCAAATAATTACCGCCCAGTCAGTCTGACATCAATACCAGGGAAGATTCTGGAGCAGATCATTAAGCAAACAGTCTGTGAGCACCTAGAAAGGAATGCTGTGATCACCAATAGTCAGCATGGATTTCTGAAAAATAAGTCATGTCAGACTAACCTGATCTCGTTTTTTGACAGAATTACAAGCCTGGTAGATGAAGGGAACGCAGTGGATGTAGCCTACCTTGATTTCAGCAAGGCATTTGACAAGGTGCCCCATGATATTCTTGTAAAGAAGCTGGTAAAATGCGGTCTTGACTATGCTACCACTCAGTGGATTTGTAACAGGCTGACTGACCAAACCCAAAGGGTGCTCATCAATGGTTCCTCTTCATCCTGGAGAAGAGTGACTAGTGGGGTGCCACAGGGTTCTGTTTTGGGCCCGGTCTTATTCAACATCTTTATCAACAACTTGGATGATGGACTCAAGGGCATCCTGATCAAATTTGCAGATGACACCAAACTGGGAGGGGTGGCTAACACCCCAGAGGACAGGATCACACTTCAAAATGACCTTGACAGATTAGAGAACTGGGCCAAAACAAACAAGATGAATTTTAACAGGGAGAAATGTAAAGTATTGCACTTGGGCAAAAAAAATGAGAGGCACAAATACAAGATGGGTGACACCTGGCTTGAGAGCAGTACATGTGAAAAGGATCTAGGAGTCTTGGTTGACCACAAACTTGACATGAGCCAACAGTGTGACGCGGCAGCTAAAAAAGCCAATGCAATTCTGGGCTGCATCAATAGGAGTATAGCATCTAGATCAAGGGAAGTAATAGTGCCACTGTATTCTGCTCTGGTCAGACCTCACCTGGAGTACTGTGTCCAGTTCTGGGCACCACAGTTCAAGAAGGACACTGACAAACTGGAACGTGTCCAGAGGAGGGCAACCAAAATGGTCAAAGGCCTGGAAACGATGCCTTATGAGGAACGGCTAAGGGAGCTGGGCATGTTTAGCCTGGAGAAGAGGAGGTTAAGGGGTGATATGATAGCCATGCTCAAATATATAAAAGGATGTCACATAGAGGAGGGAGAAAGGTTGTTTTCTGCTGCTCCAAAGAAGCGGACACGGAGCAATGGATCCAAACTACAAGAAAGAAGATTCCACCTAAACATTAGGAAGAACTTCCTGACAGTAAGAGCTGTTCGACAGTGGAATTTGCTGCCAAGGAGTGTGGTGGAGTCTCCTTCTTTGGAGGTCTTTAAGCAGAGGCTTGACAACCATATGTCAGGAGTGCTCTGATGGTGTTTCCTGCTTGGCAGGGGGTTGGACTCGATGGCCCTTGTGGTCTCTTCCAACTCTATGATTCTATGATTCTATGATTCATTCCAGGTGGGTGGTGAGTTACAGATTGCACCACCACTCCACTCAGGCTTTCATAGCTGAAGTGGTTGGTGCACACGCCTTTATACAGTTCTCACAAGCCATCAATTCCATAAGAACTAGCCCAGGCTACTTTGCAGTACTTTGTTTCCTTCATTGTGTTCACACTAGATGTCAGCACCTATCCATACCTGGAAACTGTAAGCTCACATCATGGCAGTAGAAAGGGTTATGCTGTTCTTAAAATTAAAGCTGAATTAAAATCCCTCCCAGGGCACTTCCAGATGAAGACAAATGCCCTTTGGGAGGGTGGTTCCCATGACCAGGAGATACGCAAGGCAGCTCTGGAGGGTTCACCCAGGTGTCCTTTGCATCTAGGATTTCCTTTTGACAGCTCTGCCTGATTGGCCAGCTATGGCTGCTCCTGGACAGGGAAAGTCTGGCCACATGTTGGTAACCTTGAGGCTGGATTACAGCAATGTGATGTATGTGGGGCTGCCCTTTGGTCTCATTTCAAAACTCCAGTTGGTGCAAAAGTGTGACAGAATTGTTAAAAGGTCTGCACTGGCTGCACATCTACTACCGAGCCAAGTTCATTGTCTTTGTATTAAGGTAATTTACAAGTCCAAAATACCTAAGGGCAGCCTAACATCTCATCTGTCAGCTTAAACACTTAGATCATCTGGAGGAGCATCATGTCTTGTCCCCGGAGTTGGTGAGGCTCATCTGACAACAAGAATCCAAACCTTTAGCGATTTGCCCAGTCCTAAGGACTGCTCAGCCAACAGAGATTCAGCAGGTTGTGAATCTTTAAAGGTCTGCTGAAATCATTTTTACTTAATGGTTAGTTGATGTTCTCTGATCTTATTTTTTTTAACATGTTTTATTGTATATGTAGATAATGTAAATCACTTTGATACTTAGAAGATATAGCAGCATATAAATATTTTTGTAACTAAAATCATCTAAGCTCCCCACAAAGAAATAGTAAGCCATAGAAGACACTTAACAGCATTAATGTGGATTTAATAGCAGATGAATTAATGTGGACAAAACCCCATACTCAAGAACCAGAATACAGAGGATGCTGAACTACTGTTGCACTTATTCAGAATATTCAGCTGAGGTGAATGGAAGTACATCTGTCGATTGGCAGGACATCTGGAATTTAGCTGTTGTCTTCTTTCACATGAGCAGGGGGCATTTTTGAGGATGCCAAAATATTACTCCTCTTTCACTACTGTGGAAGAAAGAGAGAATCTTTGTGGTGGATCAAATGATACAAAGAAGAAGAAGAAGAAGAAGAAGAAGAAGAAGAAGAAGAAGAAGAAGAAGAAGACGACAAATTATATCTCCCCGTCCCCCTTCGTCTCCCAGAGAGCCCATGGCAGTCCACAGCAAAGGTGCAGCATTAGGAAGAAGGTAAAAGCACAGGACACAGTACCGTATTTTTTGCTCTATAAGACTCACTTTTTCCCTCCTAAAAAGTAAGGGGAAATGTGTGTGCATCTTATGGAGCGAATGCAGGCTGCGCAGCTATCCCAGAAGCCAGAACAGCAAGAGGGATTGCTGCTTTCACTGCGCAGCGATCCCTCTTGCTGTTCTGGCTTCTGAGATTCAGAATATTTTTTTTCTTGTTTTCCTCCTCCAAAAACTAGGTGTGTCTTGTGGTCTGGTGCGTCTTATAGAGCGAAAAATACGGTATATCTCAGGGGCGACTCAAGGTGATAAGAGGTGAGCAGATCTTCCTTCAGAAACAGATGCCATTGTTCATTTTCCTTTCAAGGGATGATATCGTCAAGCATTGTGAGTTTTATGGGTGCAGAACTTTCTTGAATGTTCTCAAATACAAGCTTGCAGCAGTTGTTTATCTCGTGAGTCTGTGGGGCTCATGTTTAACGCTCAGAGGCAGATGATATATTTCCTGCCTACAGAGCAGTTCTGTGTCTCTTTCTATGCTTTCTGTTATACTGTCTGTTTCTTTGCTTCTGTAACTGGATGAGGTCTTAGGAGCTGAACCCGAGGTACCACTGTACTTAACCCGAGGTACCACTGTAATGGTACACATTATTTTATTTTAATTGATTTTTATCTTCTCAGACATTCTGTTCATCATTGTGCTAAGATACCTTGAGAAAGGTAAGCCAAAGGCTTTTTGACCATAAGTCTTGTTCAGTGGTCTCAAATAAAATTTGCAATATGTAAAATGTACCAAAAATCATTTCAAACAATGTTTTTTGTTTAGTTGTGTTTAGGTTTTAAGGGGACAGGATGCTGCCTTTCTGGGTATGGAGGGGTTTGGAGAGAGAGATAATAATATTGTACTTGGAGGCCTTTCATGTTTTCAAGAAAAGGGGACATGCACCCATCAGAGTTTCTCAGATTTTGAAATGTGCCCATTTGCCCCCAAATGTTCACAGTTCCAGCCCTAAATCAGCAAGTTATTTGTTCTTACCAAAGCGTCCACATTCCTGATAGCATTCATTTTCATTCAGAAAGTTATTTGCATTCTCTTTACAGCCACCGAAAATGAACTCCTCACACTTCAGGGTTTCAATATTGAAGAAAAAACGTGGAAAACTTCCTCTGCATCTTCCTACTTTCTTAGGGAGTTTGCATATATCAGGTAGACCATCTGGTGGGTAAAAGCAAAGAAAGGCAAGCCTCATATAAACATTATATCAAAGTCTGAAACACAGAAAGCAATGACATTGACAAGTGACTCCACCTCACAAATAAAAACAGTAATTAACTCACATTTCTACCAGATCTAAATTTATACAAATATGTTTTCACAAACCTTCTCTTTGAGATTCCCTAAATCTCTGGACTTCCCTCCATACCCTCTTCTGGTTCCTTATATTAACTAAGTTCTTCTGCATATCCATTCTTAAACCTTTTCAATTATTATTTCCCTTAATTTTATCTAATTTTCTGCTAGTTGCAAGCATTTACTTAAATGCTTTACTTATAGGCATCAACCTGTTTACAGTATTTTTGCACATAAATAATAAACGATTCCCACTCTTTTTTAAACTTCTCATTGTCATAGTCTCTGAGCTTTGCCGCTAATTTTGCCATTTCTGCATAGTCCATTAGCTTGATTTGCCATTCTTCTTTCGTTGCTACCTTTTCGTCCTTCTATCTTTGGGCTAACAATATTTGGGGAGTTCAGTTCCTATCAGTCCTAGTAAAAAAGCTTCAGGTTTTTTAACAAAAGTTAGTTTAAACATTTTCTTCAGTTCATTATAGATCATTACCCAGAAGCTTTTAATAACCTTACATCCCCACCACTGGGCTGTATCCAGTTCTAGCTGAGAGTCACTTTCCTGTTCTCAATAGTTTAGCATTGGGTGTCAGCTGGGAAACTGAAATCCAAGACTTCTGGAAGAAGCCAAGTTGTCTATCTATGAACCAAAAATCACACAAAACAATATGGGCCAAACAACATGCCGCTCTATGCCACTCTGGTGAGTACCACCTGCAAGGTATCTTGGCTGGCGTAGTGAAACAACACATATTCTTGAGGATGCCAGAAGTCAACACTAACCATGAACAAGACTCCTATGTCCACACCCTGAGCCCTGAGCTTAGTTGGCAAAGATTGCTGAAGAGAGAGATCAGACTATTCAAGGGTAGGTGTACTCCAAATCTGATACAGTGGTACTTCGGGTTCCATACGCTTCAGGTTACATACGCTTCAGGTTACAGACTCCGCTAACCCAGAAATAGTACCCCGGGTTAAGAACTTTGCTTCAGGATGAGAACAGAAATCGTGCTCCGGTGGTGCGGCAGCAGCAGGAGGCCCCATTAGCAAAAGTGGTGCTTCAGGTTAAGAACAGTTTCAGGTTAAGAACGGACCTCCGGAACGAATTAAGTACTTAACCCGAGGTACCACTGTAGTTCCCAGAATGTTCCTTCCCCGGGAACATAGAATTCCAGGTGCTGACACTGATCCCAAGCAAGGACCACAGCTGGTATACAACGTTGTCATACTTGGCATAGAGGCATTGAAATGAATTGTTTTGTTTAACATAGAGTCATGGATCTACTCTGAGTAGAAATATGTTGGATACAACTCCACAGCTCTTCATTTTGAGCCACCATTGAGCTCATTTCAAGGTCACATGTTCACTCACTGGGCAAAGTCAGCCCAGGGAATCTTTGTAGGCACACAAGCTCCTCAAACTCCCATAGCGTGATCAATATCATTGGGTGCATGTGTTGCCTACAAAAAAGCAAGCTCCACATCACTTGGGCCTTATGGAAGGGGGCAACCCTATGTAGAGAGGGAGGTACAGCCATGATACACATAAGATTTAGAAGTTGTAAGAGGAGAGAGAGCTCATACCTGTATCTGACGCAGAGATGCCCAGCAGCTCAGGCCAGGGTGCGAAAAGGCCCACGATGAGAGACAGGAGGATGAAGGGACCACACTGCATGGCGACTCTTCAATGGGAATGTCCAGTGCCAAGGGAAGGGACGCTATATTGTGTTCTTTAAGGAAATGGAAGCAGTCATCTGGGCATGAAAAAGCAATATCTAGGGACAATCTGGATCTACTCTATTATTTACAAGGTAATTTTCTGTTCTCAATAAAGTATTCTTCTACCTCAGCTCAGGACATGTTGGAGCTATGAATTATATCCACAGAAGACTGAAACAGCCTGGAAGGATTTCAGTTCCGTGACATGGTATTGATATAAACCTGTTCTTTTGTCATGCAGCGTCCATGCCCTTCTGTTCCTCTCTGGTGTGGGTGCTGTGGAGTAATGGGTAGATTACTCAGGACAGGTTAAGGTAAGAAAAGAAATATACTGTAAATATCCAGCCACTCTTATTAAGACCATCATATAAATGCCTGGTACATTCAGCTTTTATTGTAGCAATAAAGTTTGGTTTATTCTCACCACGTCTCATATTTGGCTAAGCCAGTGGTTTTCAACTAGTGTGCCATGGCACCCTGGGGTGCCTTGAATGATAGTTAGATTACCCCGGGCCACACTGGCCTCTGTCCCTCTTTCCTTCTTTCCCTTCTCTGATGCCCTCTCACGTCTCTGCCTCCCAAAGGCTTCCACGGCTGTTCATTGCAGCAGCCCTGGCTACAAACTCCCCAGGCAAATGGTGCCTCTGGAGCTGCCTAAGCTATCAAGTCTGTGAAAAAGTGACATCAGGGTTTATAAGTCAGCAGGAGAAGGATAGTTGTTAGGAGATTGCTTAAGGTGTTGGAAGCCCAGGCGTGGGGGCGAGCAGTGAATAGAATTAAAGTTTCCTCTTGCTCCTACATGGTGAGCTTGGGCTGGGAAGGGTACGGCAGGGTTCAGTTTTGGGGGAACACTGTGAAAGGAAGAGCGGTATTTTACTGAGGAATGGTATAAAAGTCAGTGTTATAGAAAAAACCTGCTCCTTTTCCCTTATGGGGTATCCAAGAGCCCGTTTAGAGTCTTTAAGTGGGTTACCTATCGGTAGGAGAAAACAACAGAGGCCAGCCAGAGAATATTGAGAAGCAAAGCAGCTAGTAAGCCTGATCTTTATTAAACTGTTGCAACAGGGTCCTCACTCACCCTACGCAGGAGAGAGGATGAACCCAGAACAATGGTGCACAAGCCCATATATAGACTTTTGAAATTGCCCACCCTGTAAACCAGGCTTCCTCAACTTCGGCCCTCCAGATGTTTTGAGACTACAATTCCCATCATCCCCATCCACTGGTCCTGCTAGGTAGGGATCATGGGAGTTGTAGGACCAAAACATCTGGAGGGCCAAGGTTGAGGAAGCCTGCTTTAGACCAAGACCACCCCCAAAACATCATACATACATTACAGAAGGAGGTGGTCTACAGCAGAAATCCTGTTTGCCAGGATATCTATTAATGGTCACTGATTGCTTTACCTGGACAACCTGGCCATTCTTTTGTGATAGTAAATACTTCAGTTTCTGAGTCCCAGGTCACAGGCTCACCCTGTTCATACTCAAATACACCCTTAAGACAGGATTTGTAAGCAAAAAGACAAAGGGGAGGCTTTCTCCATTTCCTTTTTTTTTTTATATATATAAATTTTTATTAAATTTTTCTTTTACAAATTATTCAGCACATCCTAATCGCATGTTTCACATTTTTTGTACTTCCACCAGCTCCTCCATCAATCATCCATATTATCTATTCATTACACATTTTCCATTTCTCATACTGCCGGTTAGTGCTCACTTATCAGATTATTTTTTCTTTTACAGTACGTCTTTAACATTCACAAAGCTTCTTTAAAACCCACTAACGTTGTCTGTACATCACATATACTGGCTTTCTCCATTTCCTACCTTCTTGCAGAGAAATATATTGAGGTCAATTTGGGAGAGTCAAAATGACTTCAGGATTGCTCTCCTGTACTATTTCAGACAAAAAAACCAAACACATTTGCTAACATAATATGCTTTTGTTGTCTTTGCCACTCTGGGAGACTTCCAACAAAAATATAGAGTGAAAGTCAAAATGACTTCAGGATTGCTCTCCTGTACTCGTTCAGATTGAGGGCACAAGGAGAAGGGGGCGACAGATGTTGAGATGGTTGGACAGTGTTCTCGAAGCTACAAACATGAGTTTGAGCAAACTGCGGGAGGCAGTGGAAGACAGGAGTGCCTGGCGTGCTCTGGTCCATGGGGTCACGAAGAGTCGGACATGACTAAACGACTAAACAACAACACTATTTCAGACATGTGGTTTATATACTTATGTATGTGTTTCCTTGTACATTTATGAACGTTTATTTTATATTTGGGACCATAAGATTCTTATAACATCAGGAACAATGTACAGTATTACAATAAGGCTGTGCTCAGTTTCCTATCAGTTCTCCATAATTAAACTATAACATTTAACATACAAAATATTATTCTATGTTATTGTAATGAATGTTGAATGTTATTTTATTTGCATATTGTATGTTGTATTGTGCATATTGTCTTATTTATATGATGTAAGCCACTCTGAGGCTGGCTTTGGCCAGGGAGGGCGGGATACAAATAAAATGTAGTATTATTATTATTATTATTATTATTATTATTATTATTATTATTATTAAAACATACAAAAAAACCAAACACATTGGCTAACATAATATGCTTTTGTTGTCTCAGCCACTCTGGGAGGCTTCCAACAAAAATATTGTGTTCTTTAAGGAAATGGAAGCAGTCATCTGGGCATGAAAAAGCAATATCTAGGGACAATCTGGATCTCCTCTATTAATTACAAGGTAATTTTCTGTTCTCAATAAAGTATTCTTCTACCTCAGCTCAGGACATGTTGGAGCTATGAATTATATCCACAGAAGACTGAAACATCCTGGAAGGATTTCAGTTCTGTGACATGGTATTGATACACCGTAAATCTGTTCTTTTGTCATGCAGCGCCCATGCCCTTCTGTTCCTCTCTGGTGTGGGTGCTGTGGAGTAATGGGTAGATTAGTCAGGACAGGTTAAGGTAGGAAAAGAAATATACTGTAAATATCCAGCCACTCTTATTAAGACCATCATATAAGTGCCTGGTACATTCAACTTTTATTGTAGCAATAAAGTTTGGTTTATTCTCACCACGTCTCAGATTTGGCTAAGTCAATGGTTTTCAACTAGTGTGCCATGGCACCCTGGGGTGCCTTGAATGATAGTTAGATTACCCCGGGCCACACTGGCCTCTGTCCCTCTTTCCTTCTTTCCCTTCTCTGATGCCCTCTCACGTCTCTGCCTCCCAAAGGCTTCTACGGCTGTTCATTGCAGCAGCCCTGGCTACAAACTCCCCAGGCAAATGGTGCCTCTGGAGCTGCCTAAGCTGTCAAGTCTGTGAAAAAGTGACATCAGAGTTTATAAGTTAGCAGGAGAATGATAGTTGTTAGGAGATTGCTTAAAGTGTTGGAAGCCTAGAGCTTGGAGCACCATAACACGGGGGTGTGGGGTGAGCAGTGAATAGAATTAAAGTTTCCTCTTGCTCCTACATGGTGAGCTTGGGTTGGGAAGGGTACGACAGGGTTCAGTTTTGGGGGAACACTGTGAAAGGAAGAGCGGTATTTTACTGAGGAATGGTATAAAAGCCAGTGTTATAGAAAAAACCTGCTCCTTTTCCCTTATGGGGTATCCAAGAGCCCGTATAGAGTCTTTAAGTGGGTTACCTATCCATAGGAGAAAACAACAGAGGCCAGCCAGAGAATATTGAGAAGCAAAGCAGCTAGTAAGCCTGATCTTTATTAAACTGTTGCAACAGGGTCCTCACTCACCATACGCAGGAGAGAGCAGGAACCCAGAACAATGGTGCACAAGCACCTACATAGACTTTTGAAATTGCCCACCCTGTAGACCAGGCTTCCTCAACCTTGGCCCTCCAGATGTTTTGAGACTACAATTCCCATCATCCCCATCCACTGGTCCTGCCAGGTAGGGATCATGGGAGTTGTAGGACAAAAACATCTGGAGGGCCGAGGTTGAGGAAGCCTGCTTTAGACCAAGACCACCCCCAAAACATCATACATACATTACAGAAGGAGGTGGTCTACAGCAGAAATCCTGTTTGCCCGGATATCTGTTAATGGTCACTGATTGCTTTACCTGGGCAACCTGGCCATTCTTTTGTGATGGTAAATACTTCAGTTTCTGAGTTTCAGGTCCCAGGCTCACCCTGTTCATACACAAATACACTCTTAAGACAGGATTTGTAAGCAAAAAGACAAAGGGGAGGCTTTCTCCATTTCCTCCCTTCTTGCAGAGAAATATATTGAGGTCAATTTGGGAGAGTCAAAATGACTTCAGGATTGCTCTCCTGTACTATTTCAGACAAAAAAACCAAACACATTTGCTAACATAATATGCTTCTGTTGTCTTTGACACTCTGGGAGACTTCCAACAAAAATATAGAGTGAAAGTCAAAATGACTTCAGGATTGCTCTCCTGTACTATTTCAGACATGTGGTTTATATACTTATGTATGAATTTCCTTGTACATTTATGAATATTTATTTTATATTTGGGACCATAGGATTCTTATAACATCAGGAACAATGTACAGTATTACAATAAGGCTGTGTTCAGTTTCCTATCACTTCTCCATAATTAAACTATACCATTTAACATACAAAATATTATTCTATATTATTGTAATGAATGTTGAATGCTATTTTATTTGCATATTGTATTATGCATATTGTCTTATTTATATGATGTAAGCCACTCTGAGGCTGGCTTTGGCCAGGGAGGGTGGGATACAAATAAAATGTATTATTATTATTATTATTATTATTATTATTATTATTATTAAAACATACAAAAAAACAAACACATTTGCTAACATAATATGCTTTTGTTGTCTCAGCCACTCTGGGAGGCTTCCAACAAAAATATTGTGTTCTTTAAGGAAATGGAAGCAGTCATCTGGGCATGAAACAGCAATATCTAGGGACAATCTGGATCTCCTCTATTAATTACAAGGTAATTTTCTGTTCTCAATAAAGTATTCTTCTACCTCAGCTCAGGACATGTTGGAGCTATGAATTATATCCACAGAAGACTGAAACAGCCTGGAATGATTTCAGTTCTGTGACATGGTATTGATACACCATAAATCTGTTCTTCTGTCATGCAGCGCCCATGCCCTTCTGTTCCTCTCTGATGTGGGTGCTGTGGAGTAATGGGTAGATTAGGCAGGACAGGATAAGATAGGAAAAGAAATATAAATATCCAGCAACTCTTATTAAGACCATCATATAAGTGCCTGGTACATTCAGCTTTTATTGTAGCAATAAAGTTTGGTTTATTCTCACCACATCTCATATTTGGCTAAGCCAGTGGTTTCCAACCAGTGTGCCATGGCACCTTGGGGCGCCTTGAATGATAGTCAGAGTACCCCGGGCCACACTGGCCTCTGTCCCTCTTTCCTTCTTTCCCTTCTCTGATGCCCTCTCACGTCTCTGCCTCCCAAAGGCTTCCACGGCTGTTCATTGCAGCAGCCCTGGCTACAAACTCCCCAGGCAAATGGTGCCTCTGGAGCTGGCTAAGCTATCAAGTCTGTGAAAAAGTGACATCAGAGTTTATAAGTTAGCAGGAGAATGATAGTTGTTAGGAGATTGCTTAAGGTGTTGGAAGCCCAGAGCTTGGAACACCATAACACGGGGGCGTGGGGTGAGCAGTGAATAGAATTAAAGTTTCCTCTTGCTCCTACGTGGTGACCTTGGGTTGGGAAGGGTACGACAGGGTTCAGTTTTGGGGGAACACTGTGAAAGGAGGAGCGGAATTTTACTGAGGAATGGTATAAAAGCCAGTGTTATAGAAAAAACCTGCTCCTTTTCCCTTATGGGGTATCCAAGAGCCTGTATAGAGTCTTTAAGTGGGTTACCTATCGGTAGGCGAAAACAACAGAGGCCAGCCAGAGAATATTGAGAAGCAAAGCAGCTAGTAAGCCTGATCTTTATTAAACTGTTGCAACAGGGTCCTCACTCACCATACGCAGGAGAGAGGAGGGACCCAGAACAATGGTGCACATATATCTGTCTACTCCTGTAGATAGCTGTTTTATTGGACACCTTTATATACAGGCACCCCCCCATTTGCATGAGGGTGGTGTTCCAGGTCATTGTGCATGTCACCAGGATGTGCGTAAGCTTGCCCTGCCCGGTTCTGCCCTTGCCCTGTTTCACCCCCGTTCTGCCCCATGCTGAAAACGGCATCCCCTCCAACATTTCTCTGATGAAAATACAGGTGTCCCATTCCATAATGATAATTTTACTATTAACTGATGTAAAGGAAAGAGGTGGATTTGCCCTGCCAGACCTTAAACTCTATTATGAATCAGCAGCATTCTGCTGGTTGAAAGAATGGCTGCTTCTTGAGAACACAGACATTTTGGATTTAGAAGGTTTTAATAATGTTTTTGGGTGGCATGCATATTTGTGGTATGACAAGGTCAAAGCACACAAAGCATTTAAAAACCATATTGTCAGGAAAGCATTGTTTAATGTCTGGACAAGATATAAGGACTTACTTGAAAACAAAACCCCAAGGTGGTTGTCACCGATGGAAGCAAAGGCTCAGAAAAAGCTCAATATGGAGGCCAAATGGCCGAAATATTGGGAAATTTTGGAACAAGAAGGGGACAAATTGAAATTGCAGAGTTTTGAGAAATTAAAAGATAAAGTGCGAGACTGGCTTCACTATTATCAAATAAGGGAGGCTTATAATTTGGACAAAAAATTTGGCTTCCAGGTGGAAAAATCAAAATTGGAAACAGAACTGTTAGATCCCAAAACAAAGATACTTTTAAGAATGTATAACTTGCTGTTGAAATGGAATACTCAGGATGAAACGGTTAAATCTGCTATGATTAAATGGGCACAAGATGTTGGACACAACATTATGTTTGCTGATTGGGAACAGTTGTGGACCACAGGTATGAAATTTACGGCATGTAATGCCCTAAGAGAGAATATTATGAAAATGATATACAGGTGGTACATGACACCAGTCAAGCTTGCAAAAATATATCATTTGCCCGATAATAAATGTTGGAAATGTAAAGAAAATGAAGGTACATTCTTTCACCTTTGGTGGACGTGCCCAAAGATTAAGGCTTTCTGGGAGATGATCTATAATGAAATGAAAAAGTTATTTAAATATACCTTCCTCAAGAAACCAGAGGCCTTCCTCCTGGGCATAGTCGGCCAATTGGTGCCAAAGAAGGATAGAACTTTCTTTATGTATGCTACAACAGCAGCAAGAATACTCATTGCAAAGTATTGGAAGACACAAGATCTACCCACCCTGGAAGAGTGGCAGATGAAGGTGATGGAATATATGGAACTGGCGGAAATGACTGGCAGAATCCGAGACCAGGGAGAAGAGTCGGTGGAAGAAGACTGGAAGAAATTCAAAGACTATTTGCAGAAATATTGTAAAATTAATGAATGTTAAAATGATGTTGGATTGACATTAAGCGGCCTTAGCAACAAGGTCAATAAGAATATGTAAAAATGGATTGATAACGGATGAAAATATATAGTTATAATATGTTGAGATATAGAGTTAAGATAAATGAAAGAGGGTAAGGATTTGCTGAACTAACCATGTGAATAGGAATACAAAAAAGGGAGGTGTGAGGAGGTCAGGGAAATAAGCAAACAAAATTTAAGATATGAAAAAATTGATTTGTTTTTAATTTTTTCTATTTACTTTTTCTGTATTTTGTATCTTTTTTTTCTATGTATTTTAGTATTTTTTGTATTTTTTGTTTTTTTTTTCTTGTTTTCTTTTTATTCTGTCGTTTTCTTCTTTTTGTAAAACTTCAATAAATATCTTTCAAAAAAACAAACAAAAAAAACACACCATAATGATAATTTTACTATTCATACCCCACACATCTTATAGGGTTGCCCCAGCACTCTGGGCAGCTTCCAACATATATAAAAAACATAATAAAACATTAAACATTCAGAATACTTCCCTATACAGGATTGCCTTCAGACAGTTCAGGGGTTGCATAAAGCGGGACATTCTGGGACGCAATTCAAAACCGGGACAGCTTCTCTAAATCAGGGAAGTCCCTGGAAAATAGGGACACTTGGAGGGTCTGAAACTGTGCACACATCTGTGGTTGCACACATGCCAATCGCACACAAATGGGGGTTTGCCTGTATATAAGAAAAACAATTCAAATAATTATCCACCACTTTTTGGTAGTCACACCCACCCTCCTGGCAGATGTCAAAGAGTTAAACGACTATATAATCTTTTGTAGACATCTGAAGGCAGCCCTGATTTGGGAAGCTTTTAATGTTTGATGTGTGTGTGTTTTCTTTCACTCTATATTTTTGTTGGAAGCCTCCCAGAGTGGCTGAGACAACAAAAGCATATTATGTTAGCAAATGTGTTTGGTTTTTTTGTATGTTATAATAATAATAATAATAATAATAATAATAATAATAATAATAATAAATTTTATTTGTATCCCGCCCTCCCCGGCCAAATCCAGGCTCAGAGTGGCTTACATCATATAAATAAGACAATATGCACAATACAACATACAATATGCAAATAAAATAACATTCAACATTCATTACAATAACATAGAATAATATTTTGTATGTTAAATGGTATAGTTTAATTATGGAGAAGTGATAGGAAACTGAGCACAGCCTTATTGTAATACTGTACATTGTTCCTGATGTTATAAGAATCCTATGGTCCCAAATATAAAATAAATATTCATAAATGTACAAGGAAACTCATACATAAGTATATAAACCACACGTCTGAAATAGTGTTGTTGTTGTTTTGTAGCACCCTGCTTGTGGTTAACGCTTAGCTGGAATGAAATATTCAATGCAGCAATAGAGAAATTAAAATAATAATTTATTTGTCAGACAAATAAATGATAGGCACAGTGGTATCTGGTTACCAAAGCTCTGCCCCCTTCCAGCCCTGATGGCCAGCACTTATATTTCCTCAGCCTTCCCCCCCCCTTGCTCCTCCTTTGGCTGCCTCTGTCCAATCAGCCTGGTTGAAATTCCTATTGGCTGTTTGCTAGAACCAATCATAAAAGATACACCCATTTCCTATTACCTTTTATGGGAGAAAAGAGCTATATTTCCTTCTATCCATAAATGCCAGACAAGTAGCCATATATCTTACATTTGCCTCGACAAGGCACCTTAATTACCAGATCACCTTTTGCCCCTGTTGCCCCTGCATTCCAAAACAAATGGCTAAAACAAATGGCTCGTGGTATTAAATTCTATCTAAACAGAGATCTTGGGTTCACATTCTCACACACCATCAATGAAACAAGAATCTCACATAAGAATCTAACATTTCTTACTTTCTAAATCCTTTGCCTAATTACATTAAGCCAACAAATCTCATACATAACATAGATAGCTTTTTAGAAGAAAAGGCCTTTGCAAAGTAAAAAGGAACTCAGTAAAAAACAGCTTCAAAAGAAGCCTCTTCAGTTTACACCCCCCTTTCCCCAGCCAGCTGCTTTTCCCATTAGCTCTTCCCAAAATTTATTGCCCTTTAACTCTCTCAGTATACCTTAAACCTTAGGAAAATATGGCTAGAGTCTAATGAGAGGCACATGGTATTATTTTCTGTTAGACAATAAATCTTACTATTTACCAACTCTTAATTAGTGTTTTTGCAGCTTGATTGTGAATATGTAGGGTCAGTGTAACCTTTGCTCCCAGCCTGTAATTCCCTTTTACAACTTTGAGAAACTTGTCTCCTGCTATGGCTATAAATCAGGGGGGCCCTTGTTCAGGAGAGCAGGAAGATAAACAACTGCCAAAGTACTTAGCCAGATGGTTTCTGCCTGGTATGAAGCATACAAACATTTGCAAATATATCTTTAAGCTCATTTTAAAATACAGGCCTTGATCAGATGCCTCAGTTTAGTCGTTTAGTCGTGTCCGACTCTTCGTGACCCCATGGACCAGAGCACGCCAACCATCTCAACCTCGGTCGCCCCCTTCTCCTTGTGCCCTCAATCTGAACGAGTACAGGAGAGCAATCCTGAAGTCATTTTGACTCTCCCAAATTGACCTCAATATATTTCTCTGCAAGAAGGGAGGAAATGGAGAAAGCCTCCCCTTTGTCTTTTTGCTTACAAATCCTGTCTTAAGGGTGTATTTGTGTATGAACAGGGTGAGCCTGGGACCTGGGACTCAGAAACTGAAGTATTTACCATCACAAAAGAATGGCCAGGTTGCCTAGGTAAAGCAATCAGTGACCATTAACAGATATCCTGGCAAACAGGATTTCTGCTGTAGACCACCTCCTTCTGTAATGTTTGCACAATGTTTTGGGGGGGTGGTCTTGGTCTACAGCAGGCTTCCTCATTCTTGGCCCTCCAGATTGTTTTTGGCCTACAACTCCCATGATCCCTAGCTAGCAGGACCAGTGGGTGGGGATGACAGGAATTGTAGTCTCAAAACATCTGGAGGGCCAAGGTTGAGGAAGCCTGGTCTACAGGGTGGGCATTTCAAATGTCTATATATGGGCTTGTGCACCATTGTTCTGGGTTCCTCCTCTCTCCTGCGTATGGTGAGTGAGGACCCTGTTGCAACAGTTTAATAAAAATCAGGCTTACTAGCTGCTTTGCTTCTCAATATTCTCTGGCTGGCCTCTGTTGTTTTCTCCTACCGATAGGTAACCCACTTAAGTACACTATACGGGCTCTTGGATACCCCATAAGGGAAAAGGAGCAGGTTTTTTCTATAACACTGGCTTTTATACCATTCCTCAGTAAAATACCGCTCTTCCTTTCACAGTGTTCCCCCAAAACTGAACCCTGTCGTACCCTTCCCAACCCAAGCTCACCATGTAGGAGCAAGAGGAAACTTTAATTCTATTCACTGCTCACCCCCACGCCCCCGTGTTATGGTGCTCCAAGCTCTGGGCTTCCAACACCTTAAGCAATCTCCTAACAACTATCATTCTCCTGCTAACTTATAATCTCTGGTGTCACTTTTTCACAGACTTGATAGCTTAGCCAGCCCCAGAGGACCATTTGCCTGGAGAGTTTGTAGCCAGGGCTGCTGCAATGAACAGCTGTGTTAGCCTTTGGGAGGCAGAGATGTGAGAGGGCATCAGAGAAGGGAAAGAAGGAAAGAGGGACAGAGGCCAGTGTGGCCCGGGGTACTCTAACTATCATTCAAGGCACCCCAGGGTGCCATGGCACACTGGTTGAAAACCACTGACTTAGCCAAATCTGAGACGTGGTGAGAATAAATAAAATCCTGTCCTGCCTAATCTACCCATTACTCCACAGCACCCACATCAGAGAGGAACAAAAGGGCATGGGCACTGCATGACAGAAGAACCGATTTACGGTGTATCAATACCATGTCACAGAACTGAAATTCTTCCAGGCTGTTTCAGTCTTCTGTGGATATAATTCGTAGCTCCAACATGTCCTGAGCTGAGGTAGAAGAATATTTTATTGAGAACAGAAAATTTCCTTGTAATTAATAGAGTAGATCCAGATTGTCCCTAGATATTGCTTTTTCATGCCCAGATGACTGCCTATATTTCCTTAAAGAACACAATATAGCTTCCCTTCCCTTGGCACTGGACATTCCCATTGAAGAGTCACCATGCAGTGTGGTCCCTTCATCCTCCTGTCTCTCATCGTGGGCCTTTTCGCACCCTGGCCTGAGCTGCTGGGCATCTCTGCGTCAGATACAGGTATGAGCTCTCTCTCCTCTTACAACTTCTAAATCTTATGTGTATCATGGCTGTACCTCCCCCTATTTCTCTCCAATTCTTTAACCTGCCTCTCTACATAGGGTTGCCCCCTTCCATAAGGCCCAAGTGATGTGGAGCTTGCTTTTTGTAGGCAACACATGCACCCAATTATATTGATCACGCTATGGGAGTTTGAGGAGCTTGTGTGCCTACAAAGATTCCCTGGGCTGACTTTGCCCAGTGAGTGAACATGTGACCTTGAAATGAGCTCAACTGGGGGGGGGGCACTAGGTGGCGCATCGGAAGATGGCTGACAATAACATCTCTCCGACCCACACGAGGTAATTTGGAAGCTATGATGTGGGTAATTAGCCTCCTTAACCCCCCCAGGATGGTGGTGGGGGGGGACGGCCCTTGCCTGCTGTGCCCTATACCACCCCCGAATTTGTGGGGGTGGGGGCACTAGGCACAAAGCCCTCCTGTGGGATTTCGGCACTCCTGAACGCCGTCCCTGATTCGCGCCGCTAGTTGCAAGCATCTTCAAAAGAAACAATTTGGACGAGATAAATTGCACATGCTTCAAGGAAAAAGGGGAGTAAAGACTGCTGACAGAAGAGATCTCTGATAACAAGACAAGAATAAAATATGAGAAGATACGTCAAGATACGGTATGACTTGAGGGGGGAGGGAAAAAAAAACACACCTGCCTTTCATTATGTGATTTAACAAGAATCCCCTCCCCAAATGAGTCAGGAACTAAGGACTTAAGCTGTGGATTTAAGGCTGTGTGGAGATAAACTTTCGAACCAAAGCAATGTTTCAAGACGAAGCTGGAAAGCTAAGAGTTTTGGAATGACGCAGTTAAAAATGCCGTCGCCATTTTGGGAGGCATTGTTGGAGCTCTTGGGTCTGGGAGGAGAAAGAGAGAAATAGAGTTGTTTACATACGTCTCGGTGGGACTCAAGAGTGAAAAATGCCAAATTTATGATGGAAAGAGCGATGTTATCTACGAAGGAGATATATGGAAACCATCTGGACTTAGTGGAGGAACGGGAAATCCACACAGAATTATTATTTTGCTTATCAGCTTAAGGAGACTAACAGAAGAGATCGTAAAGGAAAAATAGAAATTATATGAACAAGATATGATGTGAAAACACCAAGATAAGACTGAATAGAATTATGAATTTCGTTTGGACTGATTGGGACTGATTTGGACATTAACGCAGTAATAAGAAGATGATCTGAATCCCCCTTTGGATCTTGAAGTATGGGTTCCCCCAACAAAATTTAAAAATTTGGCTTTGTAATTTGGAATCTATGTGATGTGATTTAATTTGATGTGATTGGCCAGTTAATAAAAATTATTTTAAAAAAAATATGAAATGAGCTCAACTGATTCTCCATGGTGGCTCAAAATGAAGAGCTGTGGAGTTGTATCCAACATATTTCTACTCAGAGTAGATCCATTCAAATTGATGACTCTAAGTTAAACACGACAATTCATTTCAATGCCTCTATGCCAAGTATGACAACGTTGTATACCAGCTGTGGTCCTTGCTTGGGATCAGTGTCAGCACCTGGAATTCTCAGAAGTTGCTGGCATTCTAGCACCCTGTCCAAGGCCACAGTAGATCAGTGATACTCTGGTTGTTCTGTTAGTCACTCTTTAAACTTTACACTATGTTCCCGGGGAAGCAACATTCTGGGAACTACAGTGGTACCTCGGTTTAAGTACCTAATTTGTTCCGGAGGTCCGTTCTTAACCTGAAACTGTTCTTAATCTGAAGCACCACTTTAGCTAATGGGGCCTCCTCTGCTGCCGCACCACCGGAGCACGATTTCTGTTCTCATCCTGAAGCAAAGTTCTTAACCCGAGGTACTATTTCTGGGTTAGCGGAGTCTGTAACCTGAAGCGTATGTAACCTGAAGCGTATGGAACCCGAAGTACCACTGTATCAGATTTGGAGTACACCTACCCTTGAATAGTCTGATCTCTCTCTTCAGCAATCTTTGCCAACTAAGCTCAGGGCTCAGGGTGTGGACATAGGAGTCTTGTTCATGGTTAGTGTTGACTTCTGGCATCCTCAGGAATATGTGTTGTTTCACTACGCCAGCGAAGATACCTTGCAGGTGGTACTCACCAGAGTGGCAGAGAGCGGCATGTTGTTTGGCCCATATTGTTTTGTGTGATTTTTGGTTCATAGATAGACAACTTGGCTTCTTCCAGAAGTCTTGGATTTCAGTTTCCCAGCTGACACCCAATGCTAAACTATTGAGAACAGGAAAGTGACTCTCAGCTAGAACTGGATACAGCCCAGTGGTGGGGATGTAAGGTTATTAAAAGCTTCTGGGTAATGATCCATAATGAACTGAAGAAAATGTTTAAACTAACTTTTGTTAAAAAACCTGAACTTTTTTACTAGGACTGATAGGAACTGAACTCCCCAAAGAAGATAAGAAAATATTTTTGTATGCTACAACAGCTGCCCAAATATTGTTAGCTCAAAGATAGAAGGACGAAAAGGTAGCAGTGAAAGAAGAATGGAAAATCAAGCTAATGGACTATGCAGAAATGGCAAAATTAATGGCAAAGCTCAGAGACTATGACAATGAGAAGTTTAAAAAAGAGTGGGAATCGTTTATTATTTATGTGCAAAAATACTGTAAACAGGTTGATACATATAAGTAAAGCATTTAAGTAAATGCTTGCAACTAGCAGAAAATTAGATAAAATTAAGGGAAATAATAATTGAAAAGGTTTAAGAATGGATATGCAGAAGAACTTAGTTAATATAAGGAACCAGAAGAGGGTATGGAGGGAAGTCCAGAGATTTAGGGAATCTCAAAGACAAGTGTAATGGTTCTAGGGGTTGCTCGTGCGTAAACTGGCGCCACACCTGGCTGGGTTGCCTGAGTGAACCTTTTCTGTCTGGACAGCCACTCGCCCGTGGCTGTCTCAATCGCTGGCAGAATCCGTCAGTGGGCGTTTCTTGAACTTCTTCCAGGAAGGAAGCTCTTTGACGCCTAGTCTCCGCCTACTCTCCCTGCGCGGAAGCCTTCTGCGCAAGGAGGGTGTGGGCAGCGGAGGACCCTTACTCTCCCTGCTGGTCCCCGGCAAGGAGTCATGGGACCGTCTTGCCGATTCCCCCATCTGCCCCCCTTCTCCACTGATGCTACGCTGATTCCCTTCCCCAGAAGATGGGCTGCCTCTCCCCATCCCGGGACGCTCTCTGGAATCCCTCTGGAGCCCGTTCTCTCCCTCCGGCCCTGATGGCAGTTCTCTGACATCCACCTTCTCCCCAGGACCCCCTCCACCCCCGGCGCGATTTTCCGATACAACCTCCTCTCTCTCCTCGGCCGACGATGCGGGGAATCCCCTGAAGGAGCTGTCATCATCCTCTGAGGATTCAAAACCAGCCTCCCATCCGCTCACATCTCTTCCTGCAGGTTGAACCTCCCAGTCTGATTCTTCTCCCTCGGACACCTCCTCTCCCTCCTCTTCAGAGGCAGGAAAACCCACAAAGTCCCCTTCATCGTCTGTGGGTCCAAATTTTTCCTCTCAGAATCTAGCTAGTGGTTTTGGCTTATCTGGGAACAAACTGTGGAATTCTTCCACCAGATACCCGTCATTGCTTGATTCAGCGGGGACCCACGTGTTTTCCGACCTGGGTTCTCCCTCCCAAGCTACCAAGTACTCCACCTGGCGACCTTGCCACCTTGAATCGAGTATTTCCGTGGCTTGGTTACAGTGTTCCCTCTCCTCTACCCGCGGGTGGGTGGTGACTCCTCCCTCCCGCCCTGGAAATTCCCACCCCTCCCTGTACGGTAAAAGTAGGGACCTATGGAACACCGGATGTATCTTCATGCTGTCAGGCAACTTGAGTTTGAATGCCACTGGGTTCACCTGCTGTATTACCTCAAAAGGCCCCAGCCACCTCGGCTGCAACTTCTTGCACCCTCCCTTCAGGGGTAACCCTTGGGTTGACAACCACACCCGGTCTCCCACCCGTATGGCCACCCCCTCCCGATGGTGCCTGTCCGCCTGCCTCTTGTAAACTTCCTTGGCCCGCTCCAAGTTCATCCTGAGTTGCTGGTGCAAGGCCTCCATTTCCTCCACAAATTGCTCAGCCGCAGGTACACTCCATCCTTCCTCCCCCCTCCCCGGGAAGGCCCTGGGGTGACACCCATAATTGGCCATGAAAGGGCTCATTCCCGTGGACACATGTTCAGCGTTATTGTACGCAAATTCAGCCAAAGCTAATTTCTCTACCCAGGCGTTCTGTCTCTCGCTGACGTAGCAGCGTAGGTATTGCTGGAGTATACTGTTCGCTCTTTCTGCTTGTCCGTTGGTTTCTGGGTGCCTCGCCGTCGAGAAACCCACCTCGACCTGTAGCAAGCTCATGAGCTTCCTCCAGAACTGGGAAGTAAATTGTTTCCCGCGATCTGAGATTACCCTCAAGAGAAGCCCATGCAGTCTAAAAATGTGATCCACAAACAGCCTGGCTGTCTCCTCTGCCGTTGCCGCATGTGAGCAAGCTACGAAATGGCACATTTTTGTCAGTAGATCGACTACTACCATGACTGCTGTCTTCCCCCTTGACTTGGGCAGATCTGTCATAAAATCAATGGACACCACCTCCCAGGGCTTTCCCGGTGTAGGTAAGGGTTCCAGTAACCCTGCGGGGGCAGCCCTCTCCCCCTTAGCCCTCTGGCATCGGTTGCACCCTCGTACATATTCTCGTACGTCTTCCCTCACCTTTGGCCACCAGAACTGCCTGGTGACAAGCAGCATGGTCTTGTGCTGTCCAAAGTGCCCAGCTGTTGGGTTGTCGTGGAGTTGTTTAAGTACCTTCCCCCTCAAAGTCTCCCCCGGTATATACAGTGCCCCCTTATATTATAGTAGCCCTTCCTTTTCCTCAAACCCTCCATTGTCTTCCCTTCCGTCTCGGAGTTCCCTGATTTTTGTCTGAGCGAACGCATCGTCTCTAGTAAGCCCTGCCAGTTCTCGTTTCCCAACCAACGCTCCCCCACACACCCACCGGTCCTCGGGGAACACGTGTCGGGTCTCCGGTGGTCCCTTTCCTTCCATATACTCCGGTTTCCGGGAGAGAGCATCTGCCCTTACGTTCTCCTCTCCTGGCACGTATCTGATCTCGAAGGAAAACTTGGCAAACTCCTGGGCCCATCGAATCTGTCTCTGGTTGAGCACTTGCGCGGTCCGCCAGTATTCCAAGTTCTTGTGGTCAGTTCAGACCTGGATCTTTTGCCGCGCCCCTATCAATAGATGTCTCCATCGCCGCAACGCCGCATAGTTCGCAAGCAGTTCTCGGTCATACACTGTGTAGTTTTGCTCTGACTTGCTCAGCTTCCTTGAGAAAAAGGCACACGGCCTCCAGCTCTGCTTGGCCCTGGGCTGCAAAAGGACCACTCCAATGGCTCGGTCAGATGCGTCCGTCTCCAGTCTCATGGGCTTCTCCAGATCCACGTGCAGGAGCTGCTCTTCCAAGGCGAATGCCTTCTTCAGCCTTTCAAAGGATTGCTGTGCACTCTCTGTCCACGCGAACTTCTTTTTGCTACTAAGACAATCCGTTTTGGCTGCTGTCAAGTGAGCGAAGTTCTTTATGAACTTCCTGTAGAAGTTGCTGAAGCCTAGGAACCTCTGCACATCCTTTCAGTTTTTGGGGGCTTTCCATTCCAGCACTGCCTTCACCTTGCCTGGGTCCATAGCTAGGCCTTTGTCCGACAACTTGTACCCCAGAAACTCGACCTCCCTGGCGTGGAATTGGCATTTTTCCAGCTTGACCCACAACTGATGCTTCTGCAATCTCTGTAGCACCTCCCTGACGTCTCTGACGTGTTGCTTCTCATTGTCCGAATAGATTAAGACGTCATCCAAAAAGGCTACGCAATTCTTGTACAGCAGGGGCCCCAACACATGGTGCATGAAGGCTTGAAAACAGGTGGACCCCGATTGTAATCCAAATGGCATGACTAAGTACTCAAAAGCCCCCAGGGGGGGTGAACATGGTTGTTTTCCATTCATCCCCCTCCCTTATCCTAATCAAATTGTATGCTCCCCTGAGGTCCAGCTTGGTAAAAATCTTCCCCTGCCTCACACGTGTTAAAATGTTGTCAATCCTGGGCATTGGGAAAGTCACGGGTTCTGACACCAGGTTCAGGGCCCGGTAATCCATGACTAGCCTGGGCTGATTAGTCTCTTTTTTGTCCACAAAGAACACCGGACTGCCCCCCACCGCCTTTGATTCCCTTATGAACCCTCTCTTCAGGTTCTTGTCAATAAACTGCCACAACTCCTGCATCTCCCAGTCGGACATGGCATACAGCTTACCCACCGGCAACTGAGCCCCTGGGAGTAGGTTGATTTGGCAGTCAAAGGGCCTGTGTGTGGGGGTAGTCTATCTGCCTCCCTCTCGCTGAAGACCTCCTTCAAGTCAGCATATTGTGGTGGCACCTCCCCTTTTTGTTCCAAGGCCAGCCCAGCCACCCTGGCCACCGTCATTCTTGGTTCCTTCCCTCCCAGACAGTGTTCTAAGCAGTAAGCTGACCCAAAGGTGACTGACCGCCGATGCCATGACACTACTGGATCATGCATTGCCAGCCAGCTCATTCCCAGTATTATTGGGGGTCCTGCCAGCGTGGCCACATGAAAGGCAATGGTTTCCGTGTGCCTGGAGACCCTCATTCGCATTGGTGGTGTCTGGTGTGTCACTTCCCCTCCCAGAAGTTCCCTGCCATCGATCGTGGTCACCTGCAAGGGAAAATCTAGTGGTAACAGGTGGAGTTGGTGCTCCAGAGGGAAGTCTCTGCTGAAGAAATTACACGAGCTGCCCGAATCTAGCAGTCCCTTCACTTTGACGGGGTGCCCATTCGGGAGTTCTAGCACCACTTCTATGGCTATAGCTGCCTTGGGGGGGTCAGGCTGGGGCACTTCTATTGGTCGCTGGCCTGGCTGCTGCCCCTGCTGGTTGTCAGCCAGGCGTTGTCGTTTCCCTGCACCTGCCCTTCCTCCCCCTTCTCGTTGTGGCCTGCAGCCCCCACCATCCCTTGCCAGGCTTTTCGTTGCGGGCAGACCTTAGCAAAATGTCCCGGTCGTTGACAGAGGAAACACTTCTTGGTAGTTTTCCACTCCTTTCCCTCCCTTTTCTGACCTTCACCAGCATTTGAAACTTCGCGCGCGCACGCGCCATCAATTTCCATCGGCTCCGCCGCCTGGGAAGGCTCCCTCGGCATCTCAGGAATGCGGTTGTCATGGAAACGCTCCCCTCTTATCTCCCGCTTCTCCTGAGCCCGCGCTTCCTGGCGTACGCCGATTGCAAGCACAGCCTTTGTGAGTTCATCCATCGACCGCGGCCGGGGCGCTCTGGACAACTCGTCCTTCACTTCGGGGGATAAACCCGCCTCAAACAACATTTGTATCGGTTCAGAGTCCAGATCCCACCCGAGCCTGTGGACTAACATCACAAAACGCGACCAGTAGTTCCTGACGGACTGGCCCCCCTGCTTGCACCCCATCAGTTCCCGCCGTGTCACGCTTTGCTCAACCTCGCTGGAAAACATCGCGTCCATTGCCTGGTAGAATTTCTTAAGGTCCTTCAAGGCATCATTCTGCGTCGCCATTAGGGGCCTGATCCATTCGCGCAGATGTCCCACAATGAAAGCCACCCTCTCCCCGTCATCAGCAAAGTCATTTTTCTGCAATTCCAAAGCGTACTGAACTTCCGTTCGGAAAGCATTGTAGTCTTGGGGCTTTCCCCCAAATTGTGTACCAGCCCCGGTACCTTCCTTGCGATGGGGGTGGTTCTGACCTGTGCATCCTGAGCCCGTCTCTCCTCCAGCTGCGCCGTCAGGGTAGCTACATGCGCCTCCAGGTCTCGGTTCCTCTTGACCAGACCTTGCACCATGGCTTCTTGCTCCGTCTCTCCAGCTGTCCCTGTTTGGCTCATCGTGCTGCCTCTCCGGGGCTGCACACAAGCAACGTTAGAGACTGAGGGATTGCTGTAATGGTTCTAGGGGTTGCTTGTGCGTAAACCGGCGCCACACCTGGCTTGGTTGCCTGAGTGAACCTTTTCTGTCCGGACAGCCACTCACCCGTGGCTGTCTCAATCGCTGGCAGAATCCGTCAGTGGGTGTTTCTTGAACTTCTTCCAGCAAAGAAGCTCTTTGACGCCTAGTCTCCGCCTACTCTCCCTACGCGGAAGCCTTCTGCGCAAGGAGGGTGTGGGCAGCGGAGGACCCTTACTCTCCCCGCTGGTCCCCGGCAAGGAGTCATGGGACCGCCTCGCCGATTCCCCCATCTGCCCCCCTTCTCCACTGGTGCTACGCTGATTCCCTTCCCCAGAAGATGGGCTGCCTCTCCCCATCCCGGGACGCTCTCTGGAATCCCTCTGGAGCTCACTCTCTCCCTCCGGCCCTGATGGCAGTTCCCTGACAAGAAGGTTTGTGAAAACATATTTGTATAAATTTAGATCTGGTAGAAATGTGAGTTAATTACTGTTTTTATTTGTGAGGTGGAGTCACATGGTCAATGTCATTGCTTTCTGTGTTTCAGACTTTGATATAATGTTTATATGAGGCTTGCCTTTCTTTGCTTTTACCCACCAGATGATATATCTGATATATGCAAACGCCCTAAGAAAGTAGGAAGATGCGAAGCACGTTTACCACGTTTTTTCTTCAATATTGAAACGCTGAAGTGTGAGGAGTTCATTTTCAGTGGCTGTGGAAATAATGCAAATAACTTTCTGACAGAAAGTCAATGCTATCAGGAATGTGGACGCTTTGGTAAGAACAAATAACTTGCTGTTTTAGGGCAGGAGCTGTGAACATTTTGGGGCAAATGGGCACATTTCAAAATTTGAGAAACTCTGATGGGTGCATGTCCCCTTTTCTTGAAAACATGAAAGGCTTCCAAGTACAATATTATTATCTCTCTCTCCAAACCCCTCCATACAAACCCAGAAAGGCAGCATCCTCTCCCCTTAAAACCTAAACACTACTGAACAAAAAGCATTGTTTGAAATGATTTTTGGTACATTTTACATATTGCAAATTTTATTTGAGACCACTGAACAAGACTTATGGTCAAAAAGCCTTTGGCTTACTTTTCTTAAGGTATCTTAGCACAATGACAAACAGAATGTCTGAGAAGATAAAAATCAATTAAAATAAAATAATGTGTACCATTACAGTGGTACCTCGGGTTAAGTACTTAATTCGTTCCGGAGGTCCGTTCTTAACCTGAAGCTGTTCTTAACCTGAAGCACCACTTTAGCTAATGGGGCCTCCTGCTGCTTCCGCACCACTGGAGCACGATTTCTGTTCTCATCCTGAAGCAAAGTTCTTAACCTGAGGTACTATTTCTGTGTTAGCGGAGTCTGTAACCTGAAGCGTATGTAACCTGAAGCGTATGGAACCTGAGGTACAACTGTATCAGATTTGAAGTACACCTACCCTTGAATAGTCTGATCTCTCTCTTCAGCAATTTTTGCCAACTAAACTCAGGGCTCAGGGTGTGGACATAGGAGTCTTGTTCATGGTTAGTGTTGACTTCTGGCATCCTCAGGAATATGTGTTGTTTCACTACGCCAGGCAAGATACCTTGCAGGTGGTACTCACCAGAGTTGCAGAGAGCGGCATGTTGTTTGGCCCATATTGTTTTGTTTGATTTTTGGTTCATAGATAGACAACTTGGCTTCTTCCAGAAGTCTTGGATTTCAGTTTCCCAGCTGACATCCAATGCTAAACTATTGAGAACAGGAAAGTGACTCTCAGCTAGAACTGGATACAGCCCAGTGGTGGGGATGTAAGGTTATTAAAAGCTTCTGGGTAATGATCTATAATGAACTGAAGAAAATGTTTAAACTAACTTTTGTTAAAAAACCTGAAACTTTTTTACTAGGACTGATAGGAACTGAACTCCCCAAAGAAGATAAGAAAATATTTTTGTATGCTACAACAGCTGCCCAAATATTGTTAGCCCAAAGATAGAAAGACGAAAAGATAGCAACGAAAGAAGAATGGCAAATCAAGCTAATGGACTATGCAAAAATGGCAAAATTAATGGCAAAGCTCAGAGACTATGACAATGAGAAGTTTAAAAAAGAGTGGGAATCATTTATTATTTATGTGCAAAAATACTGTAAGTATAAGTAAAGCATTTAAGTAAATGCTTGCAACTAGCAGAAAATTAGATAAAATTAAGGGAAATAATAATTGAAAAGGTTTAAGAATGGATATGCAGAAGAACTTAGTTAATATAAGGAATCAGAAGAGGATATGGAGGGAAGTCCAGAGATTTAGGGAATCTCAAAGAGAAGGTTTGTGAAAACATATTTGTATAAATTTAGATCTGGTAGAAATGTGAGTTAATTACTGTTTTTATTTGTGAGGTGGAGTCATATGGTCAATGTCATTGCTTTCTGTGTTTCAGACTTTGATATAATGTTTATATGAGGCTTGCCTTTCTTTGCTTTTACCCACCAGATGGTCTACCTGATATATGCAAACTCCCTAAGAAAGTAGGAAGATGCAAAGCAAGTATGCGACGTTTTTTCTTTAGTATAACAACCATGCAGTGTCGGCAGTTCATTTATGGTGGATGTCAAGCGAATGCAAATAACTTTCCGAATGAAAATGAATGCTATCAGAAATGTGGACGCTTTGGTAAGAACAAATAACTTGCTGTTTTAGGGCAGGAGCTGTGAACATTTTGGGGCAAATGGGCACATTTCAAAATTTGAGAAACACTGATGGGTGCATGATAACCTGAAGCACCGCTTTAGCTAATGGGACCTCCCTCAGCTGCCACGTCGCCAAAGCAAGATTTCTGATCTCATCCTGAAGCAAAGTTCTTAACCCGAGGTACTATTTCTGGGTTAGTGGTGTCTGTAACCTGAAGCATCTGTAACCTGAAGCGTATGTAACCTGAGGTACCACTGTACTCAATAACAGCCGAACTCAATGTCTGTTCTCAGTTGCTTTTTGACTGACCAGTCTTCTCCAGTAGAAGATAAACCACACAGAATACAGTAACATCAACTTCAGTATAGCTGCAAATAATATCATATATTTTATGATGTGCTGCAACATAAGTATCTTTCCAGCTTTTCAAACTGAGAAATCTAAAGTACTGAGCCTACTCTCAGGCAGCCATGGCCAGACTCCAGAAGGGATTCTTCCTTCAGGTAGAAAATATCTGACAGGGCTGGTGCAAAATCTAGTCACTCCCTGTCTCCATGGCTCTTTAGCGCAACTCCAGGGCATGGGCAGATAGCAACAGAGTTGCAATTGCTTGAACTGCAACTCCCGTGCAGAGTTCCAAAGGAAAAACACACACTAAGGCAGCAGAATTCTTCAGTTATAGTTTACTGAGGTTTAAAAGCGTACAGGATCTTACTGGATCCCCAGTAAAGTCCCAAAACTTCAGCTCCTAAGACCTTATCCAGTTACAGAAGCAAAGAAACAGACAGTATAACAGAAAGCATAGAAAGAGACACAGAACTGCTCTGTAGGCAGGAAATATATCATCTGCCTCTGAGCGTTGACCATGAGCCCCACAAACTCACGAGATAAACAACTGCTGCAAGCTTGTATTTGAGAACATTCAAGAAAGTTCTGCACCCATAAAACTCACAATGCTTGACGATATCATCCCTTGAAAGGAAAATCTGTTTCTGAAGGAAGGTCTGCTCACCTCTTATCACCTTGAGTCGCCCCTGAAATATACTGTGTCCTCTGCTTTTACCTTCTTCCTAATGCCGCAGCTTTGCTGTGGGCTGCCATGGGCTCTCTGGGAGACGAAGGGGGACGGGGGGATATAATTCTTCTTCTTCTTCTTCTTCTTCTTCTTCTTCTTCTTCTTCTTCTTCTTCTTCTTTGTATCATTTGATCCACCACAAAGATTCTCTCTTTCTTCCACAGTAGTGAAAGACGAGTAATATTTTGGCATCCTCAAAAATGCCCCCTGCTCACGTGAAAGAAGACAACAGCTAAATTCCAGGTGTCCTGCCAATCGACAGATGTCCTTCCATTCACCTCAGCTGAATATTCTGAATAAGTGCAACAGTAGTTCAGCATCCTATGTATTCTGGTTCTTGAGTATGGGGTTCTGTCCACATTAATTCATCTGCTATTAAATCCACATTAATGCTGTTAAGTGTCTTCTATGGCTTACTATTTCTTTGTGGGGAGCTTAGATGACTTTATTTACAAAAATATTTATATGCTGCTATATCTTCTAAGTATCAAAGTGATTTACATTATCTACATATACAATAAAACATGTTAAAAAAATTAGATCAGAGAACATCAACTAACCATTAAGTAAAAATGTTTTCAGCAGGCCTTTAAAGATTCACAGCCTGCTGAATCTCTGTTGGCTGAGCAGTCCTTAGGACTGGGGAAATTGCTAAAGGTTTGAATTCTTGTTGTCAGATGAGCCTCACCAACTCCGGGGACAAGACATCATGCTCCTCCAGATGATCTAAGTGTTTAAGCTGACAGATGAGATGTTAGGCTGCCCTTAGGTATTTTGGACTTGTAAATTATCTTAATACAAAGACAATGAACTTGGCTCGGTAGTAGATGTGCAGCCAGTGTAGACCTTTTAACAATTCTGTCACACTTTTGCACCAACTGGAGCTTTGAAATGAGACCGAAGGGCAGCCCCACATACATCACATTGCTGTAATCCAGCCTCAAGGTTTCCAATATGCGGCCAGACTTTCCCTGTCCAGGAGCAGCCATAGCTGGCCAATCAGGCAGAGCTGTCAAAAGGAAATCCTAGATGCAAAGGACACCTGGGCGAACCCTCCAGAGCTGCCTTGCATATCTCCTGGTCATGGGAACCACCCTCCCAAAGGGCATTTGTCTTCATCTGGAAGTGCCCTGGGAGGGATTTTAATTCAGCTTTAATTTTAAGAACAGCATAACCCTTTCTACTGCCATGATGTGAGCTTACAGTTTCCAGGTATGGATAGGTGCTGACATCTAGTGTGAACACAATGAAGGAAACAAAGTACTGCAAAGTAGCCTGGGCTAGTTCTTATGGAATCGATGGCTTGTGAGAACTGTATAAAGGCGTGTGCACCAACCACTTCAGCTATGAAAGCCAGAGTGGAGTGGTGGTGCAGTCTGTAACTCACCACCCACCTGGAATGTGTGGATAAAAAGCACAGGGGGAGCAACACAGTTGGACAGCAAGCATTCACACGTTACACCCCCTCCCCATTAGGAGTCTGTGGTCACACCCACACTAGACATCTAAAACAGACTTGTACCATGTTGCCAGTCCTGGCTTCCCCCAAAGAGTACCAGGAACCCTAGTTTTTTAAGGGTGCCAAGAGTGGTTAGGAGAGCCCACACTGAGAAATAATTTCGAGAGCCCTTAAGCAATTCCATGTCCCAGGATTCTTTGTGGAAAGGGCTTGGTGGTGACAAAGAATGAGGACATAATGCCTGCTGGACATTCTCAGTGTCAGCACTTGGAATTCTTGGGGAGATGCTGGCTTCGGAACAGCTTACTTCCAGACATGCTCATGTGGCCACCCAGAGATTAAATTACAATCTTTTCCAGCCAAGCCAAGACTGTTCTTTTTCTCTGGCTGAATTAAAAATGGAATAAATGGTTCCAAATCTATCCCCCCGCCATGAGGTATGTGTGTATAACATATTGCATGAACTTCATGTTTGCATTGACATTGAGAGTCTGTGGACCAACCTTCACCAATCTGAACTGGCAGGGGCTGGTGGGAGTTGTAGTTCAATACATCTGCAGGGCACCAAGTTGGCGAACACTGCTGTCGACCGTAAGCACTCTTATGATCTGTTATCAGGCCTTGCTATATGCAGTTGAAAGAAAAGAAAAAACCGGAAGAAGGCCATAAACTTTGCATGACCAAAGATCAGGTTTGTATCAACATCATATCACGGAACTGAAACATTTGAGAGTTCCAATGTGTCCCTATTTGATGTGGAAGAATACTTTAATGAGAACAGGAAATTACATTGGAATCATTAGAGTAGATCCAGAGTGTCCCTAGAGATTGGTAATTCATTTTTTCATGCCCAATTGATGGGCTCCATTTCCTTGAAGAACATGATATAGCATCCCTTCCCCCGGCACGGGACATTCTTATCAAAGAGTCGCCATGCAGTGTGGTCCCTTCATCCTCCTGTCTCTCATTGTGGGCCTTTTCGCACCCTGGCCTGAGCTGCTGGGCAGCCCTGTGTTGGATACAGGTATGAGCTCTCTCTTTTTACAACTTCTAAATCTTTTGTGTATCATGGCTTTACCTCCCCCTATTTCTCTCCAGTTCTTTAACCCACCTCTCTACTTAGGGTTGCCCCCTTCCATAAGGCCCAAGTGATGTGGAGCTTGATTTTTCCCAAGCAACAAATGTGCCCACTTATATTGATATTTCTATAACAGCTGGAGGCCCAAGCAACAACCTGAATTTGCCCAGTTAGCAATTACATCAGCTTGATCAAATCTGGATCTTCAATGGAGCTCCATGGCTTCTCCATGGCTTGGTGGCTTAAATCTGTGGTGGCTCAAGATGAAGACATGTGGGGTTGTAACCAATGACGGTTCACTCAGAGTAGATCCATTCAAAGAGATGACTCTATAAGTTAAACAAGACAATTAATTCCAATGCATTTTTGGATAGTTGAATTTCATGACATGGAATCCTCAGAAAGATGCTGGCATTCTAGCACTCTGCCCAAGACCATAGTAGACCAGTGATACTCTGGTTGTTCTGTGAGTCACTCTTTTAAACTTTATACTATGTTCCCAGGGAAGCAAAATTCTGGGAATGCTCAGATTTGGAGTAAACCTACCCTTGAATAGTCTGATCTCTCTCTTCAGCAATCTTTGCCAACTAAGCTCAAATCAGCCATGGTTCAGGGTGTGGACATTTGAGCTTTGTTCATGGTTAGTGTTGACTTCTGGCATCCTCAGGAATATCGTGCTGTGTCACTGCATCAGCCAAGATACCTTGCAGGCGGTACTCACGAGAGTGGCAGAGAGCAGCATGATGTTTGGCCCATATTGGTTTTGGTACAATGACTCCTAAGAGGCACAATGTGGGTCTCTTTGGGAAACTCTCAGATTTGGAATCAACTTATCCTTGGCTCTGCTGCTCCCTTCAGTTATCTGTCTCAGCCTGTTCAAAGGACTGGATCAGAGCTTTTATGGAATCCTGCTCTTCTCAATGCAGGATCTGTGGTTTTATTTTGTTTTTGGTTTTTGGTCACTGGGTAGACAACTTGGCTTCTTCCAGAAGTCTTGGATTTCAGTTTCCCAGCTGACACACAATGCTAAACTATTGAGAAGAGGAAAGTAACTATCAGCTGGAACTGGACACAACCCTATCCTCCTTCATTCAGCCAGATGCTGAATAACCAAATTATAGCACCGGAAGAGAAGTTTTTTGTTTTTGTGGGGTGGTGATGGTGGTCATCTAGCCCAAAGTTGAAGCAACCTCATACTTTCCATTTCAAGTAACTTTCATCTAGACAGAGTAGCTCCAGACTATCTATTCTTGTTAAACTTTCTCCTCAGAACAAACTATATCCCTTTATAATCCTGGTCCCTCTATTCTCCTCGGTGATTCTCCAGTTTGTCAATCTCATTCTTAATATTTGGCTTTCAGAAGTGGACACAGCCCTAACATTCTTCACTCAGCCAAATGCTGAACCACTGAATTATAGCACTGGAAGAGAATTTGGGATTTGTTGAGTCTAAAGTTGTGCAAGCTCATACTTTCCATCTGAGTTGGAATGTTCCTATAGGTTTGTAGGATTTCAGGGTGATGGTCTGTCAAACCTTTCTCTTACCATGTATCTCAGTGGTCTGAGTTAGCTCTGTAGCCCCAAGCCCCAAGAGATTTCCACTCAAATTTACTATGGTTGTAATTATGCTAAATCCATTTAAAGGGTTACGGAGAAATCATAACAAGCACCGAAGTTTCAACTGGGCTGCTGGTCTGTTACCATAACTATTAGATCCCCATTCAGAAGTTCCTCATTGTATACCGTATTTTTCGCTGTATAAGACGCACCAGACCACAAGACGCACCTAGTTTTTGGAGGAGGAAAACAAGAAAAAAAATATTCTGAATCTCAGAAGCCAGAACAGCAAGAGGGATCGCTGCGCAGTGAAAACAGCAATCCCTCTTGCTGTTCTGGCTTCTGGGATAGCTGTGCAGCCTGCATTCGCTCCATAAGACGCACACACATTTCCCCTTACTTTTTAGGAGCAAAAAAGTGAGTCTTATAGAGCAAAAAATACGGTACTTAGGAGGGCTATCTTCAGGACTCACATGGTCAATGTCGTTGCTTTCTGTGTTTCAGACTTCGATATAATGTTTATATGAGGCTTGCCTTTGTTTTCTTTTACCCACCAGATACTCTACCTGATATATGCAAACTCCCTGTAAGTATAGGAAGCTGCAGAGGTAGTATTCCACGTTTTTTCTTCAATACAGAAACCATGAAGTGTGAGCAGTTCATTTTCGGTGGATGTGAACCGAATGCAAATAACTTTTTGAAGTATGCTTCTTGCTATCAGGAATGTGGACGCTTTGGTAAGAACAAATAACTTGCTAATTTAGGGCTGGAACTGTGAACATTTGGGGGCAAATGGGCACATTTCAAAATTTGAGAAACTCTGAAGGGTGCATGTCCCCTTTTCTTGAAAACATGAAAGGCCTCCAAGTACAATATTATTATCTCTCTCTCCAAACCCCTCCATACAAACCCAGAAAGGCAACATCCTCTCCCCTTAAACATAACTGAAGAGAAATCATTGTTTGAAATGATTTTTGGTACATTTTACATATTGCAAATTTTATTTGAGACCACTGAACAAGGCTCATGGTCAAAAAGCCTTTGGCTTACTTTGGTTTTCTTTAGGTATGTTGGCACAATGACAAACGGAATGTCTGAGAAGATAAAAATCAATTAAAATAAAATAATGTGTGGTGTTGTTGTCTAGTCATTTAGTCGTGTCCGACTCTTCGTGACCTCATGGACCAGAGCACGCCAGGCACTCCTGTCTTCCACTGCCTCCCACAGTTTGGTCAAACTCATTTTAGTAGCTTTGAGAACACTGTCCAACCATTTTGTCCTCTGTTGTCCCCTTCTCCTTGCACCCTCAATCTTGCATTGCTTTCTCGCATTTCCTTTTCATTGGGATGGTTTTCACTGCTGCCTCCTGTAATGTGTACCATTACACAATTCAAATAACAGCCAAACTGAATGTCCGTATGCAGTTGCTTTTTGACTGACTAGTCTTCTCCAGTAGAAGATAAACCATACACAATACAGCAACACCAGCTTGCATATAGCTGCAAATAATATAACTGATTTTATGATGTGCTGCAACAAAAGTATCTTTCCAGTTTTTCAAACTGAGAAATATAAAGCAGTGAGCTGTCAGTCTTCGGGGAATCCGATCCCTCCCCTAGTGGCAGTAAATAAGTAGGTAAAAAGAAAGGAGCTTCTGACCAGTTAGTTTTTTTAGTAATCACAGCAAGAGACAAAGTTATCCCTATTTCTCTAGAAATGGCGTTGCTCCCAGTAAAGGTTCACCCCCTCCGTCTCTATTAATCTACGCCACTCCTACTTCAGGTAATCTGAGGTTGTTGTTGCTGAGCTCTCTGTTCTATCACGTTCCAAGCCCGTCTAGTCTTAGGTAAAGGGGGGGGGGAGGGTCAGGAATGCTTTCCAAGGACACTGAATCTGTCAACTGTCTCTCCCCCGGTGTTTCCTCTTCCAGCTGTTCCTCACCCAGTATTTCCCAGCTTTCCCCCTCTGATCTATGCCCTTCTGCAAACAACTGTTCTAAAGCTATACTACCCTCCCGCCCTTCAGGAGAAGGGGGTGGCGGCCCCCACCATTCCTCCTCAGTCCAGCCCCTGACATGAGCCTACTCTTAGGCAGCCATGGCCAGACTCCAGAAGGGATTCTTCCTTCAGTTAGAAAATATCTGAAAGGGCTGGTGCAAAATCCAGTCACCCCTTCTCTCCATGGCTCTTTATAGCAACTCCAGGGCATGGGCAGATAGCAGCAGAGTAGCAGTTGCATGAACTGCAATGCCCGTGCAGAGTTCCAAAGGGAAAGAACTGCAGCCACCTTTAGAGGTATAAGAAATTTCCAGATCCCGTATTTCACTATGTAATCAAGAAGAAAAAGTTCCCTTTCCTTTTCTCCATCATGTTGGATTGGCTTATGCATTGGCCTCTGATAACATGTTTCATGGCATCCCATAGGGATGAGATTTTAATGTTCAGGACAGTGGTAATTTGAACATATCCCTAATTTCAATTAGGCTTTGGTTTGTTAGTGTGATCACTGGATCCCACTGCAGAAGGTCCTTCATTGCCTACTTAGATAATTTCAGGAGCTGGAGTCACACTTCCATTGTTTTTGCACTTCTGACTTTGAAATTATGTACACACGAGACTTGTCTTTGTTCTTTGATCCACTAGCTGGAATACCCCGTATATGCAAAATCGCCAAAAGCCATGGAAGTTGCAGAGGAAATTATCCACGCTATTTCTTCAACGTCAAAACCCTAGAGTGTGAGAAATTCATTTACAGTGGCTGTGGAGGCACTGAAAATAATTTTGTATCTCTTTCAGATTGCACTCACGTGTGTGAATCTTATGGTAAGAGGAATTTTTTTTTTTTAAAAAAACACACTTTAGGGTGTGATGGAGTATGAAGCCCTTTGTGCTGATTCCCATTGGATCCCTAGTTACCTGTTTGTTTGTTTGTTTGTTTGTTTGTTTGTTTGTTTGATACATGGCTCTCCCCTCCCCATTTTATCCTCACAACAACCGTGAGGTAGGCTAGGCTTGAGAGACAGTGACTGCCCAAGGCCATACCCAGTGAGCTTCATGGCCAAGTGGGGATTCAAACCCTGGTTTCCCAGGTCACATACAAAACACTAACCATAACACCTCACTGGCTGCCATAGTCCTCTTGACCAATGTGTCGCCTCACCTGCTGTATTACGCTATACTTCAGTTTTATACTAGAGTAGGTGGAAGTAGGGATGCAGGTGGCGCTGTGGGTTAAACCACAGAGCCTAGGACTTGCCGATCAGATCATCTGGTCCAACCCCCTACAATGAGGACTATGCAGCTGTCCCATACGGGGATCGAACCTGCAACCTTGATGTTATCAGCACCATGCGCTAACCACACTTGTGAAGAAATAGATCTCTTAGTACACTGGAGCTCCCTGCCTATTATTATTAGATGGACACATTCATTATACAGTTTTCAATGCTCCCTAAACACTCCCCCCCCCATTTAGGCATGTCTAAATAAGCATGTGGGACGCGGGTGGCGCTGTGGGTTAAACCACAGCGGCTAGGACTTGCCGATCAGAAGGTCGGCGGTTCGAATCCCCGCAACGGGGTGAGCTCCCGTTGCTCAGTCCTTGCTCCTGCCAACCTAGCAGTTCGAAAGCACGTCAAAGTACAAGTAGATAAATAGGTACCGCTCCAGCGGAAAGGTAAACGCCGTTTCCGTGCGCCGCTCTGGTTCTCCAGAAGCAGCTTAGTCATGCTGGCCACATGACCCAGAAGCTGTACGCCGGCTTCCTCTGCCAATAAAGCGAGGTGAGCACCGTAACCCCAGAGTCGGTCATGACTGGACCTAATGGTCAGGGGTCCCTTTACCTTTACCTAGGTGGAAGCGGAAAACTGCTGAAAGAACCAGCGCAGGAACAGGGCAGGAGGTATGGAATGTCTGCCTTGGAATGTAGGCTTCAGGGTTATGGTTTCACAAGCATTTCTCTCCCCAAGCATTTTTCCGTGCAGTAAACTTTAATGCAGTTTCACTAAATTTACTGTGGTGCTAAAATATGTGCAATTCATTTTAAGAACTCTGGAATAAACCACAACAGCCACATCCATACAGCCACCAGCCACATCCAATTAAAGCACAAGCCTACTCTCAAACAATTCTGGAAGCTGCAGTTTACCCCTCAGAGATACCCAATTCTTAGCACCACTAACATATTGCAGTTCCAAGGATTCTTTGGGGGAACCTATGTGGTTCAAATGTGCATGAAATGTGTCCTAAGTTTATGGTGTGCCAGTGACCCTAGCCTCAGTTGGACTTTAGTTCTGTCAGTATGACTACTGGATTCTTGTCTATAGGTTTCTTCATTGCATAATTAAAATTTTCAGGTGTCAGAATCATAGCCTCAGCTGTCATCATATTCTATGTTTCAGACTTTCAGATTATATATAACAAACCCTGCCTTTCTTCTCCTTTTACCCACCAGTTATTTTCCCTTCAAGATGCAGACTCACTAAAGTCGTTGGAAAGTGCAAGGAATCCAATGTACGGTATTTCTTCAATATGTCCACCAAGAAATGTGAACTGTTTATCCACCGTGGCTGTGGTGGCAATGCCAATAGATTTGATACTCAACAGGAATGCGAATTTGTGTGTCAATATTTTGGTAAGAGCAAATACTTTCTTACTTTAGGACAGGGGTCTCCTCCAGGAAACACGAAACCCACCTAGGAAACATTCCTGCCCTCCCCAAAAAGCAAACCTACCCCCACAAATCCAGTCAGGCAACAAACAAGTGAACCAACCAACCAACCAACCAACCAACTAACCAACCCAGGCTATATCTTTCTCTGCAAAAACAAAGCAGCCCAAGTACGCAAGGCAACCTAACACACTTGCTTCCACAAAATCCCTACAATCTCATTAAGTCGCAAAATTAAAACACCCACAGCAGCTTGGCTGGACCTGGTGGAAACCATGTGGTTTCCCCAGGTTCTCACCCCCCCCAATTCTCTAAATTTCTGCAGCAATCTGCAATTAAAAAAAAAAATCATGAAAATTAATCAGCATTTTAGTGCAAGTTTCTCCTAAAACCCCATTTTCATGTACACATTTTTTGCAAGCAGTTTCTCCAAATACAGTGCATTTTAGTATGTTGTATTTGTTTTTATACACATCTCCCTATAATGTAAGCAATTTTGTAAACATCGTTGAGTTGGAGAACTACGTTGCAAAATTCAGATAACCGCAAATTTTGTACCATGGTTGCATTTGGGTTTTCATATTATTTCAGAAAATGGACATTTGATAGATATGGCTTCAAGTGCTAACTGAATTGAATCATCTCCCCCACCCTCTTCCTTTCATATTCTATGAATGGCTCACATGGGGTTAAGTCCAATGCTAGTCTTACTCAGAGTTAATAGAGATCATACCATAGCTGTCAAGGTTTCCCTTTTTTTAAGGGAAATTCCCTTATTCCAAATAGAATTCCTCGCAAGAAAAGGGAAAAGTTGACAGCTATGGATCATACCCCCCCCAACTGCTTGCAGGTGTGTGTGTGTGTGTTTGTGTGTGTGTGGCGGTGTTGGGTCTAGGTGTGCTTGCAGGTTTATAGCTGGTGGCAGTCATGGTGGTGTGGCAGGCAAAGGCAGCCTGGGGCTTTGGGCTGGGAATCCCAGCTTTGGGTTGGGAAATGTTGGATGGCATGTAGAGATTAACAGATGTGGCCAAGGTCCAGTATTTTAAATAAATCTACTCTGAGTAAAAGTTAGTTGGAGAGAACCTATTATGTCCAAGTGCATTGGTGGGGGGGGGGGGGAAGCAGGATGGGTGAAAGATTAAAACAGATTCCTGAAAAATTCCAAAACAATTAGGAGAGGGAGGCTTTCCAAGGGAGGTGCCCTGGGTGCCTGTGTAAATTAGTACGTTAGTGATGCCAGGAATAGAGTGGTGCCATTACTTCTCTAAAGGGATGCGGGTGGCGCTGTGGGTAAAACCTCAGTGCCTAGGACTTGCCGATCGCATGGTCGGCGGTTGGAATCCCCGCGGCGGGGTGCGCTCCCGTCGTTCGGTCCCAGCTCCTGCCAACCTAGCAGTTCGAAAGCACCCCCGGGTGCAAGTAGATAAATAGGGACCGCTTACCAGCGGGAAGGTAAACGGCGTTCCGTGTGCTGCGCTGGCTCGCCAGATGCAGCTTGTCACACTGGCCACGTGACCCGGAAGTGTCTGCGGACAGCGCTGGCTCCCGGCCTCTAGAGTGAGATGAGCGCACAACCCTAGAGTCTGGCAAGACTGGCCCGTACCGGCAGGGGTACCTTTACCTTTACCTTTATTACTTCTCTTGATCTGGACATTATACTTCTGTTGATGCAGCCTGGGGTGTGCTATTGGATGAAACAGATTGTCTTGATTCTCCTCCCTACCCCTCAGGGCAGGGTGGTACTTCAGGAGCCGCTATGGAAGGAGGGACCACCACTGGGATCTCAATAGCGGCAGCTCATTAGGCTGTTTCTCTCTCTCACACACACACACCCGCGCTCCCCCTTTAATTGTAAAATGTAAAATTGTAAAATTTAATTGTAAAATGACTAACCTATAGGAACCCAAGGGGAGGAGTTAGAGTTGTTAAGAAGTCAGTCTGGAGTTAGAGAAGAGAGAGGGAGGATAAGTCTGTGGGTTGGGCTAGTCTGATGTGAGAGAGTGAGAGAATCTGTTAAGAGGAGTCAGTCAAACAGTTGAGATAATCAGTCAGAAGGTATTAGGAAAGTATAGGCCGGTAAAGAAACTAAGGTTAAGAAACTGACAAGAAAATTATCTGAGAAACCATAAACTTGTTAATGCTTATAAAATAAACTTGTTTATTTGGTTTAATGTTAACAACTGTCTGGACTCAGTGTGTACCCGAGAGAAATGGGTTAGTGGCAGCAGGGAAGCGAGCACAGTGGTGGCACAGGGATCAATAGACCGTCAAATGTCCGGGGACCCTGTGTGATCGCCACAAAAGTGACCCACCCACCCACCCGCGCTCCCCCTTTGGTCAAGATGGCCATTTAGAAGCACCCATGGCAAAAGTGCGAGTTCAAGTTACATTTGTACCATATGATGGTGACTTGTCCGCCACTCTTTGTGCACTGTGCTTTCTTTCCCTTTGTTCTTCTTACTGCCCCCTTGATGCGAGCTGCCCTGGGCTCCCTGACAGAGGAAGGGTGGAATATAAGGAATGTGTTGTTAGATCCATAAGAAAGGAATATCTCTTTCTTCCACAGTGATCATCTAATCTGCTGCAAGAGCCAGTAATATTTCGAGAACTTCAAAGATGCTACCAGTTCATTCCGGGAAGAAGAAAACCCCCCAGACAGCTTAATTCCAGATATCCTGCCATTTCCAGATGTCCTATTCACCTTAGCTGGAGGCTCCTGAATGTTCTGAATAAAGACAATGGGGATTCAGCATCCTCTGTATCCTAATTCCTGAGTATCAGGCTATGTCTACATTGATTCATTCTCTGTTTAAATCCTTAATATCTTCTTCCCAAATGCATGGTTCTCTGCCAATGCAGGTAACAGGTTTATTAAGCATTGCCTCTTGTTCTCTATTCAACAGTATTTTTACAAGTCATTTAGTTATATATTGATATTTCAAAGGCATTAACAGCAGTGCTTTATATACATATACAGTGGTACCTCAGGTTAAGTACTTAATTCGTTCCGGAGGTCCGTACTTAACTTGAAACTGTTCTTAACCTGAAGCACCACTTTAGCTAATGGGGCCTCCTGCTGCTGCCGCGCCGCTGGAGCACAATTTCCGTTCTCATCCTGAAGCAAAGTTCTTAACCCGAGGTACTATTTCTGGGTTAGCGGAGTCTGTAACCTGAAGCATCTGTAACCTGAAGCGTATGTAACCTGAGGTACCACTGTATAGAAAAATGGTGCTGGTACTCGCCATGAAGTTGTGACAGTAAGTGCCACACTTTTAAAAATCAAAACAAAACATGCCAGAACTGCGTGCCCTTGAGTACCCCCAGAAAAAAAGCACAGATTAGCAGTCCACCTTTCATATGGAAGCTCCAGGGTGGAAACACAGAGGCAACAAAATCAAACTCACAATAAGAACTAGCACAGGGGGAAACTGAATAAAATATGATACAGTGACATCCACAATGAAATCCCACGACAGTAGCTGTGGTGCAACAGCTATAAGAAATTCAGGGCCGTCTTAAGCATATCCAGGGCCGTGGTGCAAAGATCCCTCCGGTGCTGCCCCCCCATTTATCAGAGTTGTCAACCTTTTCCCAAGCCTCTGCGGGGATTGCTCTCCGCCCGCAGAGGTTGACATGTTGCAGGACCTTAGCCAGACCTTAGCAGAGCATACGCAGAGTTCCAGAAAGCAATCAGTTGCAAGCAGGATGGACGAAGCAGGAAAAAAAACGCTGCTACCAGTAACTTGGTTACTTAGAGGTGTTTATTATTTACAGCAGACTCTACAAGTTACTATATACATGAACAGATACGGATCTTAACTAGCTCTCTCTTAACAAACTCCAAACGACTCTCAGACTCCACACTGACCAACACACACTGCAGTCAGTTAGGTCATAAGTCATCATGCCTGTGTGAGACCTCAACCAATGGCAAAGTTGTATCCAGGGTCCCATATCTCCACGCAGATTACTCCTCTCTGCTCAGTCATCCTTGGCTGTCGGCCAACTCTTAATTGACTCTGTGTGAAGCTGCACAGAATGGCACGTAGTCAAAAATCCCAACAACTCGCTGGGGCGCCCCTGAGAGGCCAGCGCCCTGGCGCAACACGCCAGTAAGCCCAATGGGAAAGACGGCTCTGAAGAAATGAATCCACAAAATTTATGTGTAGCAAAGCAATATACAGTATGCACAACATATGACTAGCTATACACTTACTTTTGTAAGAGAAACTCTCTTACGTCCAGTTGTTTCATGTTTCTAGGATCATTAAATAAATGCAGAATAATCCCTACCTTCTGTTGTGGCTCATAAGCTCCCCTAATTTACTGCTGTTGATTATAGATCAGGAGGAGGCAAGCACAGACAGCAAGAGCACAAGAGCAGTAGCAGAGCTGCATTCCTCCAGCGACCATCATTTCCAGGTGGCTAAAGCTATGTTATATTTCGCTGGTCAAAATGCAAAGCTGCATGAACTATCCTTTTTCGCTTCCGGTCCTCACATGGTAAATGGGTAGGACACTTTCCTCGAAACTTTTTTATATATATAATTCTTTTAAATTTGATTTTAAAAAGTATAAACATACAACAACATCAAAATTCAAAATCCAAATATTAAGGTTACTCTGAATCTCCTGACTTTCCCCCATCCCTTCCATAGGTCGTAATGATAATATTCACAACTGCATACTTACCCAACTTTTTATCCTTCTATATTATCCATACTTTCCATTACTTTACAAGTGTGGTTAAAATTCCTGCTAATGTTTCAACCTGTTTACAATAGTCTCGTAGATAATTTATAAACTTTTCCAATTCTTTTAGATAGTTCTTGTCTTCTTGATTTCTGAGCTTCCCAGTTAGTTTTCCCATTTTGGCATAGTCCATCAACTTGGTTTGCCATTCCTCTCCGGTCGGGGTTGTCTCTTTCTTCCATCTCTGGGCTAATAATATCTGTGCGGCTGTTGTTGCATATATAAACAATCTTTTCTGGTCCTTTGGTATCTTGGTACCTATAATTCCTAATAAAAAAGCTTTTTTAAAAAACAAAAGTTATTTTAAACATTTTTTCCCTTTCATGATATATCATCTCCCAGAAATTTTTAGTTACTTTACATGTCCACCACATATGACAAAAGGTACATTCTTTTTCCTTGCATTCCCACCAAGTATTTGTACTTGTTATATACATTTTTGCTAAATTAACAGGAGTCAAATACCACCGGTACATCATTTTCATGTAATTTTCTTTCAGTGAACAACATGCTGTGAATTTTAAATCTGTTTTCCATAGCCTCTCCCAGTCTGCCATTTGTTTATTATGTCCCAAATCTTTTGCCCAATTTATCATCACTGATTTGACCTGTTTGTCTTTTGCATGCCATTCCAGGAGCAAATTATACATTTTCTACAATAATTTTATACTATTTTCTAAAACATCTTTTGGAAATCTTGATAACTCATAACTAAAACCTTTCTTTTTATCGGTCTTAAAGATATCATTTAATTGATGATACTTTAACCAGTCCGTTACCAGTTCTCTTATCTCTTCAAAGTCTTTTAATTTTACCTGGTTTTCTACTTCGGTTAAGATATTGCTTCTAATGGGGAGAGCCACCACAGTGTTTTGTGTTCTAATAAGTCTTTTTATTTCTCCCATACCGTAAAAATTGATTTCCTTATTATGTTTTTCCTTAAATCCTTTTTCTACTTTTGCTTTTTCATACCATAAGTATGCATGCCACCCAATTCTATTATCATGCTCCTCTAAATCTAGAATATCTCTATTTTTCAATATTATCCATTCCTGGATCCAGCAAATGCAGGATGCCTCATAATATAATTTCAATTCTGGCAGGGTGAAGCCCCCTCTCTCTTTAGCATCTGATAATAGTTTCTATTTTATCCTTGGTTTCTTCCCCACCAGATAAATCTATTAATATATTTTTGCCATTCTTTAAAGTATCCAGTACCGTATACCACTGGGATCTATTGGAATAAAAATAACATTCTTGGCAATACAATCATTTTAATCACTGGTATTCTTCCTCAAAGCGATAAATTCATTCTTCCCCAGATTTCTAAATTCCTTTTTATTTATCACCATGTAATTTCATAGTTATCTTTGAATATATTAATATTCTTAGCTGTCAGCCATGCCCTCAAATATTTGACTTTTTTGTAAATAGTTTAGTCTGTAATCTGTCTGTAACTCCTTTTTATATTGCTCCGTCACATTTTCCACCAAGACCCTAGTCTTGTTCTTGTTTAATTTAAAACCTGATACCTGTCCAAAATCCTCGATCTTTTCCAACACCTTTGGTATAGACTTTTTTGGGTCCTCTACCATAATCACAATGTCATCTGTGAATGTTTTTAGTTTATATGCTTTATTTCCTACCGTTATTCCTCTAATAGTTTCACCTGCTTTTTCTTACCAGGGCCTCTCTGAAGCTTCTAACAGCCACAAGTCACAACAGCCTATTAACCAACAAACCCCTATTGTTTGTCATCAGGTGCCAGGCTGTACAAATACTTGGAGAAGGAGGAGGCAGCAAAGTAGGCTTGAATCACCATCTTATGGGGACGGAAATATTTCTGGCCATGCCAAGGTTATGCTGATTGACTTGATTATTCCACTATGTTCCTAGTTCAGAACAGTTCTTATTCAAGAACAAGAAGTTACCTTGATCTTAGCAGAGTCGCTTCAGAGTGTCCCTACCTGCCAAAAATTGTTTTTGATTGCCATCTAAATGAACACCTCTCTCTATTGAACACCATATAAAGAGGTTCCTCTTGGCACTGAGCGTCCACATCTAACAGCCGCCATGCAGTGCAGCGACACTGCACTCCTTTTCCTCATCATGGTATTATTTGCACCTTGGTCTAAGTTGCAGGGTTTCTTTGCCTATACAAAAGGTAAGCCTTCCATTGTTCTGGCTCATGTAGGCAGCTAGTTTGCAGGCCCCCAGCCTCTCTGCAGGTGAGGCATCCATTGCAGAATGGATGGGATATGGAGGCATGGACAGAGTAGTGTGCTGGTGTCATAGGGACAACAATTCTCTGGCATGTGTATAGCCTGCCTGTATACTTGTCTCTCTGGCCCTTCCACTTGGGGTGTTCCCTATACTGGATACATTCATTTGGGACTTGCAGAAGTACTTGCACCCTAACTAGTGATACCATCACCACTCACAATTTGCTTGCTGTGCTGCAAACTCAGGTGCTTCAAATTCAAGTTACCTGCCTGTTATTAAAAGATTCTGAAGTAGAATAGAATAGACTTTATTTGCATAGCCAACAGGCCATTGCATCGAAGGACAGACAAAAACAAAAATACATTACGGAAATAGTTATCATAAAACAATCTCAGTACTTAAAACTTGGCAGAGGTAATGATAATAATAATAAGATCCTAGGCGAGGAATCCAGGTGACGACACTGATGTCATTCAGACAGCAGCTCTCAGTCTCATTGCTCTCTCGACAAACCTGGCAACCTTCTCTGTTGTCGAGCTGCTCTGGTCGGCTAGGAGTGAGAACAACTTGGCTTCACAAGAGCGGCCCGGGATGGCAGATAGTAGCGGCATGATGGTCTCGTCCCTGAGATCTTTATAGAGGGAGCAGGACAAGAGAACGTGTGACACAGTCTCCACGTAGCCAGCTCCACAGGGGCAGAGCCGGTTCTCGAATGAAATTTTTTGATATCTACCCTTCAAGAACAGCTGATGGTAACATATTTAGTCTGGCCAGTGTAAAGGCCCGCCTGAGTTTTGGAATGGTTAAGGTAGACAAATAAGGTGCCCGAAAATCAAAGTGGGAGGGGGGCAGTTAAGCGTACCAAGCACTAAATTTCTTAATGTAGGCCAGATTATTCTGCTGCTCGATATCCTTCATGCGCTGGTCAATAAAGGTTTTTGCCTTGGGGAGACCCATTTTCAGGAGATGCTGTGCTTGGAGGCCACATGTAAGTAGTTTTTGATGCACTACTTTGGACCACCGACTTCTATGAGCATCTCGTGCTACTAGAGGTAGTAGTCCAGATGGGTTTAAGTTTAAGCGAAGCCAATAGTTGAATGTTCTTAGCCAGGTCCGGGTTTCGACGGAGAGGAGGCCAGTCTCCAGCCGTAGGGCCGCATTTGGTACGCATGGTGGAATGGCTAGAATCTGTCTTAAAAATTTAGACTGGACCGTTTCAAGTGTGATTCTGAAGTATCTTTTTGTTAATATGAGGTGGCCCAAGGGATTTAAAACTGCTGCTTCTTTATTCTCTGTAATTTTCTTCAAGGTAAGAGATCTAGAGGCCTAGAGGCACAGTTCGTTTTGCACACCTTTCACAACAGAGCCAGAAGCATCTCTGTGATGTGCTCACATTAAGTTATTTCCAGGGTTTGTATGCTAACAACAACAACAAAACAACAACAACAACAACAACCACACAAATCATGCCATGGGAGCAGCTATATTTCTCTCCCATACAGCTCATGAAACAATGTTATGTACCACATACACCACTAATTCCAGCGATGTCTCTAGCTGTATTTTGAAAGCATGCATCAGGCGTCACGCTTCCTAACTTCTCAAAGACACTTTTAGATTTCAGGAAGTTACATAAATAAAGAGAGTTTGATTAAATCACCTTTGGAAAGCCTCTCACTAGAGCCATTACCTAAGAATTCCTGGCTTCCATCTTGCAGACATCTCAGGGGTGTAGAATATAAATGAACTCAAAATCAATCTCAGGTTGAATTGCAGTACTAGTAAACTTGGTTGGATCAAAATGAAGTTGGCTCATTATACATGTGGACATTATCAGTGTATGGCATTCAGCTTATGAACGGACTAACTGCAAGTTTTGGAAGCACCACAACCCATCATCCATTCCACAGGAGCGAGGGAGTAGGAGCCCCTACCTCATCCCTCCACTAATACCTCCACATTTTTTGTTCTTGATGATGCACCAAGCAAAACTAATTTTTAAATTAGAGCAGCTGGAAATGAAGGAGAGACCAGTGGGGGGGGGGGGTAGGGAAGGTTGTGTAGCAGCTTCACAGTCATCATGAACCCACAGACTTCATCAGATTTAGCACATTGGTATGTTATAGTCATCTTAAGGACTGACTGTGGGAGAGATCACAACTGGACTATTTACAATGGGGCAAAATTAGGCTTCCAGTTGGCTCTTTGGCAGATATGATCATTGGGTCCCATTCTGGAGGTTCCATCTGTAGCTACTAGGCAGAGATAGTATTAGATGTTTGATTTACAAATGTAACAACTTTGTTTTCTTCTGTGTTTCAAAAGATGAAATGAGATGCAATATATGATATCTTCCCATCTCCCCCCCCCCCCCCCCCAGAATCTATGCCTAGAAAATGTAGACTTCCTCCAAGACCTGGACGGTGCAAATTAGATCTTGAAAATTTTTACTACGATTTTAAGGACAGCATGTGCAAGACGTTCATTTACGGTGGCTGCGGAGGCAACAGAAATAACTTTGCAAATCTCTTTGATTGCATTTACGAGTGTGAAAGGTTTGGTAAGGGCAAATATTTCCCACCCCCCTCTATTTTCCTAAGCCTTTTAAATTCCCAAATGTTTGAAGTGAAAATCTGTTTCAAATATCTTCTTGTTTGAGAATCTCTTATACTGATTATGCTCTCTGCTGCTAGAGTTTTTATGCTTCTGGAGCAGCTGTCTGAGTTAGAGTGGTGCTGCTTTACAGTTGTTCCGGTTCTACCTGAATGGTTGCTTCCAGAGGGTGATGCTTAGAGAATGCTCTTCAGCCCCATGGGTTCAATGTCATCCCCCATACTGTTGAACATCTACATTAAACCTCTGAGTGGGGTCATCCAGAGTTTTGAAGTATGTTGTCAGCAATATGCTGATGACACACAGCTCTACATCTCCTTTATATCTGCTGGATCATTGTCTTCCCTCAGTAATGGACTCAAAGAGAGCCAACAAACTGAGATTAAATCCAGATAAGGCTGAGGCACTATTCTTAAGTAGTTCCCTAGACAAGATGGATGGGAGGTTGCTTGCTCTTGATTACACTCTCTCTCTGTCGCTTGAGGCTCAGGTGACCTTGGTGGTGCAAAATGCCTTCCGTCAGGTTTGGCCGGTGGGCCAGCTGTGCCCCTGTTTGGACAGGGACAGCCTAACTTCTGTCATCAGTGCTCTGGTAGCCTCTAGGTTAGAGTACTACAATGTGTTATACGCAAGACTGCCTCTGAAGACACTTCAGAAACTCCAGCTGGTGCAGAATTCAGCAGCCAGGTTGCTAACCAGATACAAAGCACCGCGGAACCTTTTGTTACGTAAATACAATACTAGTAATGACACACACGACGTAACAGGCTGCATGTAACAGTATAACTTCTATTTCAAAAAAGCAATTCAGCATATCATATGTAATTCCATAGACCTACTTATCATATGAGCGGAACATACTGTATACTGAGAGATTAAAGTCCAGTGGATTGATCAGGAGATACAGTCTATTCAGTTCTTATATCAGCAAATAACCACGATGTGGAATGCTTATATCAATCTTGTAGTGCTCCGCGTTTCGATGCTTTTGAGAATTCTAGAGTTTCTCCAATGAATTATCTAATTTTAAGAAAAAGAAAATCAGTAGAGATCTCAAAGATTACGCTACAGGTAGGGTTTATTTATGGCTTAGCCCATCTGGACAAGTCAACAGACTATCCAATAGGTCCGACAAGCAGCATCATTTTACCATGCCTACAGATTATGATAGTTTATCCAGTAGCAGTGGTACAGATGAAGATAGGGAGCTTAGACTCAGACTCAGTCTCACTTAGCATTCTTTTTCCAATCAGTGCATCAGGCACCCATACCAGAGGAAGTAAGCACAGACAGCAATAGTACTTCTTTAGTAGTTAATTTATCCCAAAGAAAACTTACTCCAGATGAAGTATAGGTTTAGGTTCTGTATCTACACCCAAGTACTCTGCTTTCCAAACAAGGATTGATTGATTTAAGTTGATTCGGCAGATTAAATTAAGGGATTTTTTTGGTAACAGACCATGGATACCTGAACGTTTCAAGTTCAGTGCAAATCTACCTTCACCCCAGTCTCCCACAATCACCTAATTAGAACATTTCAACATTTGGTACATCGTGATTTAAATAGTAAAGAAAAGAAGAAGGGACACATGCAATATAATCTAAGCAAGGAGGACGCAGTGATCCTGAGCAAACTCGCTGCAGACAAGAATATAATTATAACACCAGCAGATAAGGGTGGAGCTATTGTCTTAATGAACAAGATTGATTACATTAAAGAAGCAGAGAAACAACTGAATAATTCTAATTTCTACTCGCCCTTATCTGGTGATCCCACCATATTGGTGAAGAACAAACTTCAGACAATTTTAAATGAAGCTGTATCTTTGGGCTACGTAGACATACCGCTGGCAGAATTTGTATGTCCTGAACATACCAGAATACCAATACTTTACACCTTTCCAAAAATACGTATAAATAGGTTACCACCGCCTGGAAGACCTATCGTCTTAGTTTCAGGTTTCCTTTTGGAAAATTGTTCACATTTTATTGATTCTTTTTTACATCCCTTTACTAAAGAAACTTCGTCTTATATTCAGGATACTAAACACATTATAACCCTTATTGAGAACATGACTGTTACCCAACATAGTATTGTGGCTACGTGGGCTGTCTCTTCCCTATATACCAATGTTCCTTTAGATGTTGTTAAGTCACAGATTCAGGAACTATTGATTGATCACAACCATACTTCTCCCCCAGTTCATTTTTTGATAGAAATGGTAGATTTTATTTAATTTAATAATTTAAATAAACTGGACTTTAATCTCTCAGTATGTGTTCCACTCATAGGGTAAATTGCCTATGGACTTGCATATTGTGATATGATATGTTGAATTGTTTTTTGAAATAGAAGTTATATTGTTACTTACAGCCTGTTATGTCGTGTGTGTTGTTACAAGGTTGCTAACCAGGACGAAACAGTTTGAGCATATTACACCAATCCTTTGATCGGTAACCTACTGGAAAGCCTTACTTTATTATTATTTTTTTTTAAATGAATATTTATTAAGTTTTCCAATTTTAAATAAAGACAAAACGAAAAAGAAAAAGAAAAAAATTAAAAACAATTCAATATCAGTAACAATTTTCAATCACATATTTCTTTGACTTCCTCATACCTCCCCTTCTTGTTCTCTAGTTCAATTTGTTAGTTCAGCAAATCCTAATCTCTTAACATTCCTTTTAAAATATCACCTTATTTTCCACTCAACTTTTTTTAAATTTAGTAACAAAAACAATTATAATCCCCATTATCTTTATCATAACAGCTGGAAACCACCAAAGTTCAAACCAACATCTTTTCAAAGTTCATTAGTTTTATAATATTTCTGTAGGTATTCCTTAAATTTCTTCCAATCTTCTTCTGCTGACTTTTCTCCCTGGTCGCGGATTCTGCCGGTCATTTCTGCTAATCCCATACAGTCAATCAACTTCATCTGCCATTCTTCCAGAGTGGGTAAATCTTGAGTCTTCCAGTGCTTTGCTATGAGTATTCTTGCTGCCGTTGTAGCATACATAAAAAAGATTCTTTACTTTATTTTTTGGCTATGTCAAGATGAGGCTGATTTCTTCTAAGGCTCCAATAAGGCTCAGTTAAAATAGCCTGAAGTTTATTCAAGAAAAGAATGGTAACTTAGATTAAGAAGGGCTCCTGAGTGTCTAGCTAATTGCTAAGTTGCTGAAATACCCCCTTTTGTTTTCCTATAGAACTCTAATATAAAAGTGGTTTTGACAGTACTGGACACTCATTCACATCAAACATACCATACTGTAACAATCTTCCCCTTGTCCTTTTTGTAGAACTCCTTGTATCCTGGTCAAGTATGGGAATTGATATGAAGTGGAGACAAGGTAAGAGTTCCTATTCTTGTCTGCTCTGTGTTCCTCAGTGAGGTGCATGATTAGTGCAGGGAGAATGCCTGCAAATATGAGAGGTAAGACAGTCGCAACAGGCAGGCCTGTGCTATAACTTAAGCACCAAGATAATGGGCAGGGACCCCCTCAGCTTGCCACTCAGTTCTGTGAGGCTTGGGGGGTTGGCCTTGGTTCACACAGCAAGGATCTTGGTGTTCAACACTGGAAGTTGTGTGGCTCAACAAAAGGGAACTAAGCTGAACACTGCTTCTAGTTCATAGTCAAGTTAGGTTGGCCTTCACTGCATTGGGAAGGTTGCACACTGACCCCCACTTTAAAAAGTGCCCAACACAGTTAGAATAATGATTGCAGATAATCTTTTTTTTTGTTAAGTTTAAATAATATCCTATTCTCCAAATCTGTACTGTTTGGAACGGGGTAGAGGGTGTGCGTGTGTAGGGAACTCCTTGGTCCTGAATGGGGTAACTGTGCCCCTGAAGGACCAGGTGTGCAGCCTGGGAGTCATTTTAGACTCACAGCTGTCCATGGAGGCACAGGTGAATTCTGCATCCAAGGCGACTGTCTGCCAGCTCCATCTGGTATGCTGGCTGAGACCCTACCTGCGTGCGCACTGTGTCACTGGAGTGGTACATGCTCTGGTTATCCCCCACTTAGACTACTGCAATGCACTCTTTGTGGGGCAACCTTTGAAAGTGACTTGGAAACTACAAGTAATCCAGAATGAGGCAACTAGACTGGTGACTGGGAGCGGCCTCCAGGACTATATAACACCAGTCCTGAAAGACCTACATTGGCTCTCGCTATGTTTCCGAGCACAATTCAAAGTGTTGGTGCTGACCTTTAAAGCCCTAAACTGCCTTGGACCCTGTACACCTGAGGGAGCGTCTCCACCCCCATTGTTCAGCCCAGACACTGAGGTCCAGTGCCAAGGACCTTCTGGTGGTTCCCTCATTGCAAGAAGTGAAGTTGCAGGAAACAAGAGTGCATAGTTGTGCCTACTGCATTGTGATGAAGGAAACAAATCATGTTTACTTTGCTCCCTCATTGCATCCTCATGCAGCTGGCCAGTGGATCTTTTTCATGTGGTGAGGAAACTGTTGACATTTGATGATGGGAACAGAATGTTGGAACCATCAAAGGCTTTCAATGACAAGTTTGCCAGGTGCTTTTTGGATAGAAACATCCCTCTTCTTCCAGGCCTTTGCCTAATTAAAAAAATCTATAGCCTTTTAAACTATGTGGTGGTATTGCTTTTGTCTGTTACTATGGTACATATTTTTGTGTTTTTATATTGTAAACTGCCCTGTGATTCTCAGATAAAGGGCAGTAGGGAATAATAATAATAATAATAATAATAATAATAATAATAATTATTATTATTATTATTATTATTTCAGTCTCATTTGCTATGCTACCATTATTATGGAGCAGGTAAGGTGTCTGACACAACTTACCTGATAATACGGGATTTGTATTAGTTGATGAGGCCTTAGGATCTGGACAAGGTGCTTGCAGTGGCTTGGCCCACAACATGCCCCCCCCCAATTAAAAGAAATAATTAACGTGTCTTTACATGGGAGTGGTGCTTCAGTGTGAGGTGACAGGAAGAGAGAGTTTTTAGCAGGGTATTCTGAGAAGAAGGGAGAAGAGAGACTTCCGGGGTGGCGCCACCGGCAATGGCGGACTCCCTCTGAACTGGAGGGAATAGCTCCGCGGGAAACGGGTCTTCTCCGCTACGGCGAAGCGGGGACCCTTTCAAAAATCACAGGCGGATGAAGCCTGTGACCATGGGACTCGGCGGGCACCTTTAGCGCCCCCCAACTCGCTAAGGAACCCACTAACGGGCTCCGAAGTGAAGAGGGGGAAGTGGCGCGGTGCTGAGAGTCAACGGCTATTTCTGTGGAGTGAAGCCACATAGCCATTGCCGGAGAGCGCTGCCTCTTTCCTGGGACAATTTGGACTTTAAAACAAGCACCCGTGAGTACTTAGATTTTGAACAATTGGACATCAAATAAGGACCAGCGAGCAGAAAAGAATTGGATCTTAAATACTTATACGGGAAGGTCTAAACAGGATGTCAGCCTTCCGTTCTTTTGTAAACAGAATAAAGCAAAGACAACATAAACTAGAGCTAAGAAAATTGTCTTTAAAGGACTGGATTCCATCATCTATAATTGTGGAACCCCCCTTTGACAGCAGGAGAAGGGGGAGGATTATTTTTAGACTGTTTAAAGTGAGTTTAAAGTAACTTTCCTCCGTCCTGATACTGGAGCGGGGGTGTCAGGACCGACGTTTGAAGTTCATTGACCAGAAATAAGTGTTTTTGACAGATAGCGAAAAGAAGAGAAACATAGTGATTCCATTGTTCCTCTTCACATTTGAAAGGAATAAATATTGACAAAGTATCATAAACTCTGTTGCAAGAACAAATAGAAGTTTTCCCCCTAGAGGGAGACTGTGAAACTGTAACCAACTCCAGGGAGCCGGCAGCTGTTATAGATTACAATCGTGGGAACAGGCATTTGACCTTGCAGGACAATGTATTCAGAAACCTTGTTGTGTGTCATTTATAAAACAAATGCCCTACTGGAACAATTACATGAAAAGGTGAATTGGATGGCGACCCCGACTAGAAATTTGGAACAGGCAGTGGGAAACTTTGAACAGGCAGTGGGAAAATATGTGGCGCCCACTCAGGAATTAAATCAGGAGTGTGTTTTGACAGAACAGGCCCAACAGGAATATGAGTTTTCGGACTTGACAAATAAATTTGGAAAAAGCCAGATTTGGAAAGAAAAAGTTTGGTTTGGCTTGGAAATGGGGGGCTGGATTGACCCCCCCTATGCTGAGATGTCTGGACTTTTCAAATATGGCAATGGGCCGTGAGATGTTTGGGATTGTGGGGGCTCTTAATCTTGGAGGGTTTTTGAAACATGCTGTTAAATACCATATGGAATTTAGTGTTGAATATGGATAAAGGGCTGATCTGTCGAGAAGGGCTAAAAATATTGTCAAGCTGGAGCTATCACGAGTAGGAGACAAGGGAAAATACAGCTACAAATATGAAGAAGAGCTGCGGAAGGGACATGGAAGAGACTTGAGGTCCTCGGATACAAGCTTGCCAGGTTAATGAGCTAGATCGATGTGATAATAAGGACTGACAAAACCCGGAACCAGGAGGAAGGGACGTTGGATGAAGATTGGATTTGTTTGTATTTCTTTTCTCTAACATTAGAACTGTTTTATAAAATTGATGAACATTAGAAAAATGTTGGAATGAAATTACTTGGCTTTAGCAAAAATGTTTAAAGAATTATGAAAGAATGTTATGGTTATGAGAAGCTGGTAAGGACAAGATTTAAGTTTTAAGCTTTAAGATTTATCTTATTATAGAAAGATAAGACTAAAACAGTTTAGGGTAATGTAATGACAGAATATTATGAAATATGGAAAGGATTTGCTGGGATAATTAACAACTAGGATACAAAGAAAGGGAGGAGGAGGAGGTCTAAGAAAGAAGGTAATGACAGTTGAGGATTTGGAAATAATGAATTTGTTTTTAAATGTTTTTAATTGTTTGTGATGTATTTTTGTATTTTTTTCTTTTTTCTTTTGTTTGAATCTGTATCTATATGGTGGGAGGGGTTTGTCTTTTTTCTTTTTTAATTTGTTAATTATTTTTATTTTGCATTTTTCTTTGTCTCTATTTTATTTTGTAACATTTTGAAAATTCCAATAAATATCATTTAAAAAAAAAAAGAGAAGAAGGGAGAAGAGAGACTGGGATCCATCTTGGGCAGGCTGGCTGAAGGCTGGCTGCACTGCTGGGGGGACAAGCCCCTCTTGAAATGACCATGCTGTAACTCCCTCCATGCAGACTGTAGGTGTAAAGAGTTGAATAAACCATATTTCTTAAAGCCACAACAGTCTCTGTCGTGTCTCAATTCTACAAAGGAACACAGACCCTGTAAGCCCCCGGAGTCTTGCAGAAAGCGGGGGTGGCACCCAACATTTTAAACAATATGTTGAAGAATAAGAGATTATATGAGCTTTCCACCCCTCCTTTCCCCCTCCAGACCCACCTCAGAAATGCAAAAAGAGGAAACGTGTAGGATGGTGCAGAGAGAAAATTAAGCGTTATTATTATGATGTCAGGAACAAGAGATGTATGCCATTTGTTTATCGTGGCTGCGGAGGCAATGAGAACAATTTTGAGTCTTACTGGGAGTGTTCTCAGATGTGCGAACCATTGGGTAAGTAGAAATAAGTTTTTATGGTAATTTCAGGCAACCAAAACAACTTGCACCTTTCTTTTAACATTATCCACTCATTAAGGGTATTTTAGCTCCAGTACCTGAAATCTTGCCTGAAATATACTAGGAGTCCTGTAGTGATTTCATGCTCTTTATTGCAGCTTGCAAAACAGTGATTGAATTGCCCCCCAAATCTCAGGCTTTTATATACATTATTTACACAATGAGTCCCGTCTGATTGGCTGAGTCTGCTTCCCTCCTGGAGCCTGATTGGTCTTTTCCTGCAGGCCAATCAGTTGTTACATTCTACAATCCTAATAGGCTGATTAACTTCCTCCTGGAGCCTGATTGGTCTTTTCCTGCAAGCCAATCACTTGTTGCATTCTAGGATCCTACTTGCCTATTGTTCTAGGATCCAAGCTTAGTACATAACATTCCCCTTTAAACATGAGAGGGGTAATGAGAGTGTAGGAATATTGCTGGGGAAGGGGTTCTCCTGCTGCTGCTTTTTAAAAAGTCAAAAGAAATTCAGCCTTTGATGCTAGAGTCGGAAATGTACACAGCTGTCAAAGGGGTGGTGGTGGTGGAAAGAGTCCAGAAAATGTCCTGCATGGTTGGTAGGTTTCTGGTGTTTACAACCCTCTCCTATTAGGATTACATGAGTTAACACAACCTCTGAATAAGGAACACTTTTAAAGAGGAGAACATCAGGCATGGTGCCAGGCGAGTATTCCTTGGGACAGCATGCCATAGTTGGGTGGGAGCATTACTGTATCCAATCTGATTGCCTTCCACCTAATCTCTGATGGCGTATGGAGAAGGAAAGATGTTAATTTATAGGCTGATTCGTGCAAAAAGACAAGGCAGCCCTTGGGCTCCAGTAAGTCCTTAGCTGCAAGTGACCATTCTGTTCTTGAATAAGCATTGGGCAGCTAAGAACAGCTCCGACAAAAGAATGGCAAATGAAATTAATGGACTATGCAGAATTAGATAAATTAACAAGAAGGATTCGAAACCTGCAGGATCAGAGATTCTTAGAGGACTGGAGTAAATATTTGAACTATTTGAAAAGCAATTGTAATAAACAGATTACTCTAGTATGACTGCAAGAAGTTCTGCAAGGAGGATTTTGTGAAATATTGCAAGAAAGACTTTGAAAAGAATTATTAGTTAAGGACAATTAAAAGTAATAGAGAATTTAAGAAATGCGGAACAAGTGATAAAGAACGGGAAGTCTTCAGAGGTTGTTGGCGGAAGTCTAAAATATTGTATAAGATAAGAAGCTATATTAAATGATTGTTGGAACTGATATGCTAAAAAATCAATTAAAAAGAAAAGCAGCTCCTGGTCCTAACCTACCACCACTAGCACGCAGGCCATGTAAGGTTGCCATGAGGGGTTGAAACTTTCAGGTAGAAAAAGGTTTCTCACCCCTGCCATATAGTAACATTGTGCTCCTTCTCCTTATAACAGGAATACCTCACGATTCTAGAAACCCTGAAGTGAATCCAGGTAAGGATTGAGTCTAAGTAAGAGCCTCATGGCATTTCACTTCTGACCCTCATATGCACTGTACCTTGTGCTGGCTTTTTTCAGTATTGCAGTCTCCTTTTTCAAGTCCTTTTCTAATGTTTCTCAATCACTTGGGACTTTCCACCTTGTTCCCAGGATAGTAAGGCCTGTGTCCTCACAAGACGCAGTAGCATCTGCCCATAAGCACCAAGTCTACCACCATTAGACCCACTGGGCTAAGCAGGAGCTACCGCAGCCTAGCAGAAATCAGGAGTTCGAGCAATTCTTGTAGGGATGACAGAAGAGGAGAGTAGCATTCCAGCCTCAGCTGTGCTCCTCTACTCAACTGTCCATCCAATGGCAGTATACGTGGTACCATGCTAAATCTGCCATATGGAACTACATAAATCATAGTCGCACCTAGCTAGTTTCAGCCAGCCTCCTTTGGTATATGATTTTACCCCTCCATCAGTATGACTGCTGGATCTCAAGGCAGAGGTGTCATTATTGTCACTGAGATCATCTTAAGAGTGGCGATCACAAACATGACCCCTTCAGACTTGGTTTTCCTTTGTTGTTCAAACAATGAAATAATAGGTGTCTTTGTCCTTCTCTCCCTTCTGAAATTCCAGACTCTCTGCTTCCCACATGCCAACAGCCATTAGACACAGGGCCATGCCATGAAAACTTTCCTCGCTTTTACTATGATGCCAAAACCAAGAAGTGTATACCTTTCCAATTTGGTGGCTGCAATGGCAATAGAAATAACTTTATGAATGAAGCAGAATGCCGTCGGGAGTGTGGAGGCCCTGGTAAGCATACAGAATTTTTACAACTTTTCCAGAGAACCTAAGGAACCTCTTGACATGCTTTATGCAGTGATCTTGTTCCAACTGCAGTAGTACAATAAATATACTTACTTCATGGGAGAGGGGGAAGCCTTGTTGCTGGTGATAGTCTTTGAGTTATGGGTTGAGGTAGAAGCAGGTGGACTCTGATGCTGGAGAAGACAGAAGTGGAGAATGGAATGTGGAGAGCCTTTTTAAAACAAACAAACAAACAAACAAACAAACAAACAAACAAACAAACAATACCTTGTTGTTGTTGTTTAGTCGTGTCCGACTCTTCATGACCCGATGGATCAGAGCACGCCAGGCACTCCTGTCTTCCACTGCCTCCCGCAGTTTGGTCAGACTCATGTTTGTAGCTTCGAGAACACTGTCCAACCATCTCGTCCTCTGTCGTCCCCTTCTCCTTGTGCCCTCCATCTTTCCCAACATCAGGGTCTTTTCCAGGGAGTCTTCTCTTCTCATGAGGTGGCCAAAGTATTGGAGCCTCAGCTTCACGATCTGTCCTTCCAGTGAGCACTCAGGGCTGATTTCCTTCAGAATGGATAGGTTTGATCTTCTTGCAGTCCATGGGACTCTCAAGAGCCTCCTCCAGCACCATAATTCAAAAGCATCAATTCTTCAGCGATCAGCCTTCTTTAATACCTTGCACCCCCAATACCTTGCACCCCCCAAAATGGCAGACGGTTACTGGAGAGGTGGTATCTTTGCTGCAAACTACCTTTTCACCTGAAGTCTAGATAAACACTGTTATCCTTTGGCTTGTATGGCGAAGGAACCCACAGCTTCTGCAGAATTAAAAGGTGGAAAACAGTGGCATGAGGTGAAATGTTTTATAGGGTAACAGTTAGGGCCAGAGGCTCCAGATTGCAAAGGCGATGGGGAGCGTGACATTCCGTGCGTGATGTTGCAACATCGCATGTGTGAACCTCGTACCTCCGGAAGCTGAGAAGAAGCTTCCTGGGCTTTGGGAAGGAGGTGCCAGGCTGCTGACAGGAAGCTGGAGCCCTTCTGCCTCCTTCCCAAAGCTGGGCAGGCTTTGGGACAGTGGCAAGAGGGCCCTTGGACCTGTCAGAGCACTGTGCCTTCCTCTCCAAGCTGGGCAGAAGCTTCCTGCATAGAACATGGACAGTGTGTGTGGTTTGGGTTATATCAGTGATGTTGTTGTAGATACAGTGGATGTGAGCTTCTGTCCTCCACCAGGTATGGGGACTTTCTACCAGTCGCAGCTGGATGAGTTTCAATGCAATAGTTTTTAGGCCAATGTAGCTGATAAACCAGAGCACGCCATAGGCACGAAGAGTCAAACACGACTAAACAACAACAACGAAGCTGATAAACAAGGCAGATCTCTATAGTTTGGATTGTTCTATAAGCTGGTGGCCATCATCAGCCCCTGGGGTAGTGAATTCCATAGATTAACTGTATAAAGAGGTCCTTCCTCTTGTCTGTTCCTGAATCTCCCACCATTCAGCCCCAGTGGTTTTTCTAGTTTTGTGAAAGCAAGAAACCATTCTCTCTGCCTAGTTTCACCACACTTTACATTATTTTATAAACTTGGATCATGAGCTTCCTGCCTAAAGCCCTCAAAGAAACATTTCCTTGTAGTGGCATCTCTCACCTTTAAATTTGATTGTCCCTACATCTTGCTTCTTCCTTTAGGTTAACATTGAATCCTTGTGCAGAATTGTATTCAGACCCATTAACATATCATTTGCTCCTGCGGAATAAAGGCACCAGAGGAAACCAGGAAGCCTTTTCCCCCACAGCTTCTTCTAAAGATGGATGCCATTTATCCTGCTGCATCAGTCTGCTGGAATGTCTTTCTTGCTTGCCAATAAATTCACCTGTTCTTCCAGATCCTGTGGACTCTATTTGTTGGGCATTATTAGTACTACCACTACTGTTACTACTATTATTATTGATGTCTTCATTCTAGAAAGTCCATGCACCCCTGGGGCAAAAGTGGGGAGAATGAGGGAGAGCCTTTTAAAGTAGGACAGCAACTCCCAAGCAGAAAGGGCCTTTTCTCCAGTTCTGAATATTCAGTCTCCAGAGCTTTCAGAATCTACCCTGGTACCAGTTTAAGGGCGTTGGCAGAAACCACGCCAACAAATTAGCCTTCTAAAAAGTAGGTGGGTTTCATCCTTTCAATGATTAGACTTTTTAAACTGAATAAAAATGAATGATTAATTAACATTAATTAAAAAAGGAGACTTTGGCAGCATGAAATGCTAGCTATCAGCAGGCATCATCTTAGAAGAAGCAAGCCTCCTTTCACGCTTTCATAGGATGGATTGCATCTTTGACGAAGGTGCCTCCTATGCCATATACATGGAATATCGTTTTTAAAAGTATGAGTTTCTTCTTCTAAACATTAACATCAGTCATTTGCTAATAGATAGATAGATAGATAGATAGATATTCTATGCCTAACCCAAAATCACAGGGTAGATCTACACACAGGGGAAAACCCGCTATAAATAAGTCAGAATTTATATGGTTATAACAAAAAACCGCTATGGAAAATCACAAAGAATTTTTTTTTGCTCTCCAGTGCCATCTGGTGTTACATGTTTATAACGCATTCAAAATGCTGGTGACCCAGACCGTGACAGTTTTTCTAAGCAATAAATTAAAGCTGAATTTCTAGCCACTGCAGTAAAGAGGCTTTGTTGGATGCCCACAACTTCTGCTGTTACAGTGTTATGAGAAAGGGAGAAAACTTTTCTCAGTCCATCTTCTTCTCTGTGTCAAGCATAATTTTATACACCTCTGTTATGTTGCGTCTTGCATTGTGTATAAACTGAAACAAAAGCGCTTGAACAAAAAAATATATTAGGGCAGCAGGGCAAAGAAAACAAAACAAAAAACCAGAAAAACAAAACATCCCTCAAACACAGACAGGGAAGGTGCCAAGCAAAAGTTAAGTGCCCTTTCTTATAACTGCTGACCTACAAATGTTGTTGGACTACAACTCCCACTGGTCAGGGGAGATGGAAGCTGCACTTCAAAATGTGTGCTAGGCTGGGGTAGGCTGTATTAATTCAACAAGTTCACCCAGATACAGACTTGTGATGGGGAAATTCATCATAATCGATATCATTATTGTGTCATGAATTGCAAGCTATTCTGGGAAATACAGCTTGTCACTGGAAAAAGCTTCTTATTTTTAACTGGGACTGTTTCACACAGTGTAATTGCCCTAATCTGTGGAACAATTCCAAAACCGTAGCAGGTGCCAGTGGAAGGTGTGGAATGCGTATGGCTCTTGCTTACCCACACGCTCTTAGAAGCAAGCAGAATCCAAGATCCTGCCATAGAGTACGCAGAGAGTTAACAAGAGAGGTTCAAACCTGTAGAAACCGGTCCTGTTTTGCCAGCCACTCCTCTTGAGATACAGCCTGAGAGATCTCCCAGTACCCCAATAATAGCCAGTGGGGTTGGATTGTGCTTTGCTGTGGATAAACCCATTGTACTCTGTTCCTTTTCCCACCCACATCCCTTCCTTAAGTACAAGATGGTTCCAGAATAGCTCACCTGGCTAGTTTTCTTGTGTTGAGTACAGGACATTTGTGAGGTTTTTGAAGCAGCTGATCACACAGCCCAGGGGCTGACTATGTTACATATGTTTTTGTCTTTCTCGGTAGTGTCGTTAATTATTTGTGGATTTCCTAGTCCATGTTTCATTTGTATACCAGGCAGGGCATATTATTTTATTTTTTGAACATAAATACAAATCCCTTTTCTCGCCAGTCTGCCCTTACTGGGGACCCCGAAAAATCTTTTTTCACTGTGGCCTTTTTTCGCGGTGGCCCTGGGAACAACCAGGAGTGCATACTGAGGATCCCAATGGTTTATTTGCAGGGATGACCTCACCCATACGCCTCAACTGTCCTGTTTTAATCTTGGAATCACAGAAGACAATCTTGGCTTCTGATTGGATCATGGAATGCCTTGAGTTTTGGTCCAGCACTCTGGAACGAGTCCTCAAGACTGGACCAAAAGACGCTCAGCCTGGCACGAGTCAGCTGGGTGGCACTAGAGTGCCGGAATGAAAGCCACAAGTCTTGCAATATCATGTGTGTGAGAAAGCTCAGCCAAAAAAGAAGCGCCCTGATTTGGGTCCCAAGAATGCTGGAGAGTATGACTTTCACTGTTGTCTGTCCTCAGGTATCAGTCTGTACAGATGCCTAGAGAAGGAGGAGGCAGCAGAGTGGGTTTGTATCACCATCTACAGAACTCTTTCTGGCTTTGCCAAGGTTGTTTCTGCTTGACCTGATAGTTCCTCCATGTGCCTATTTCAGAACAGTCCTCATTCAAGAACAGGATGTTTCCTTGATCGAAGCAGAGGTGCTTCAGAGTGTCCCTACCTATTAGAAAATTGTATTTAGTGCTCAAATGATTATCCCCCTCCACATCACTATTGAATACTATATAAAGTGGCTCCTCTCAGCACTGAGCATTCACATCCAGCAGCCACCATGAAGTGCAATAACACGGCATTCCTGGTCCTCATCATGGGATTATTGGCACCTTGCGCTAAGGCACAGTATTTCTTTCCCCCTTCAGAAGGTAAGAATTCTGGTCCTTAAATGCATTAAGTGTGCAGTATGCCAGGCCTCTCTGTAAGGACCCATTTATGTATTTTTACTATACTATTGCAAACAATGACTCCCTCCACACCAGATATAAAAAGCGCATGGATCCAGTTTTCTTATGAAACCACCATGGGACTCTTTGTAGGGTCTCATTGTGGAGCTTGCATCTTTGGTAGAGATGATATCAGGTGTAAGGTTCACAAATGTCTTCAAATGGCATTATGTCCTGTGTTTCAAAGGATGAGATGACATATATTGTACTTGTGGCATTTCCTCTTCTCGTCCTTCCTCCAGAAATTATGCCTAGAAAATGCGCACTCACTCCAAAGTATGGAAAATGCAATTTATCCCTTCCACGTTTTTACTATGATGTCAAGAGCAACATGTGTAGGAAATTCATTTACAGTGGTTGCGGAGGCAATGGAAACAACTTCGAATATTATTACCAATGTGTTTTGAAGTGTCAACAGTTTGGTAAGGACAATTAATTCCCCCACCCCCTTTCCTTACACCTTTAAAACAACCAAATGTTTGAAGTGAAAATCTGTTGAAACGTTGCCTTCTGTATTAATGTGGTTTCACACTCACATCAAATGTGTAAGATTTGTCTTCTTGCCCTTTTCACAGCACTTCTAACGTTCAGGTCAACAGCAGATATACAAGGTAAGAGTTGTTATGGTTGTCTGCCGTGTGATTCAAAAATTGAGTTGGAGGTGGGGGGGGGGGGGAGCCTGTCAATATGATAATATGATAGGCAAGCCAGTCAAAGACAGGACATTAGCTGCAAGATGATGAGCAGGGACTGCTTCAGCCTGCTACTTTATTCTGTGGGACTAGGGAGCAGATCTCTATATGTCGGCCATTTCCCTTCCATATTTATCCTTTTAATTGAAATTACTTCTGTTGGAGGGGTCTTCTTCAACACCTGACACTACTGCATACCACTCCAGGGTTCCTGTCATTGCCCACTTGGAAGAGATAATCTCAGCAGTTTGAATCATAGATGTAGGGCTTTGAAATAGGATTTACATCTACCATGGTAAAAGGTAAGGGGACCCCTGACCATTAGGTCCAGTCGTGGCTGACTCTGGGGTTGCGGCGCTCATCTCGCTTTATTGGCCGAGGGAGCCGGTGTACAGCTTCCGGGTCATGACTAAGCCGCTTCTGGCGAGCCAGAGCAGTGCACAGAAACGGCGTTTACCTTCCCGCTGGAGCGGTACCTATTTATCTACTTGCACTTTGACGTGCTTTTGAACTGCTAGGTTGGCGGGAGCACGGACCAAACAACAGGAGCTCACCCCGTCACGGGGATTCGAACCGCCGACCTTCTGATCGGCAAGTCATAGATGAGCTTATATACTGTATTGGTCTGAATATAAGCAGCACCTTTAAAAGTCGGGGGGGGGGGAGTAAAAAAGACAAAACCCCAATATAAGCCGCTGCCTATATATAGGCACTCTCACCCGTTCCGTTTTACCGTATATCTTCTTTCAGCAGCAATATAGTAAAAGCCAGTTTTTGTAAGGTCATGAATTTAAGCCGCACTTTAACTTTTCACGGTCGGGGAAAAAGGTGAGGCTTATATTCAGGCCAATGCGGTATGTGTGAGCTTTCCACATACTGCTTTTCTCCTCCAGACCCACCTCCGAAATGCAAACAGCCATTAATATTAGGAGACTGCAAAGCAAGTAAACGGCGCTATTATTACGATGCTGGGAGAAAGAGATGTTTCGTGTTCATATATAGTGGATGTGGAAGCAACGGGAACAATTTTGATTCTTTCAGGGAATGCTACGAGGAGTGTGAAAAGTATGGTAAGAATGAGCACTTTTAATCTTTTTTCCCAATCAACCCGAAGAACTTGCACTTTTTGCTTAACTTTATGCATGCTCTAGTGCAAGCTTCCTCAATCTCGGCCCTACAGATGTTTTTGGCTTACAACTCCCATGATCCCTAGCTAGCAGGACCAGTGGTCAAGGATGATGGAAATTGTAGTCTCAAAACATCTGGAGGGCTGAGGTTGAGGAAGCCTGCATTAGTGCATAAAGCCTTAGCCCACAAATATCTAAAGCAGTGGCGGCCAAACTCGGCCCTCCAGATGTTTTGGGACTACAATCCCCATCATCCCTGACCACTGGTTCTGTTAGCTCGGCATGATGGGAGTTGTAGTCTCAAAACATCTGGAGGGCCGTGTTTGAGGAAGCCTGCTCTAGTGGCATTGCAGCTCCGCTACAGCATCATATTGCCCTATAGACATGCCGGGGGGGAGAGCTTTGGTATTAAGAGGTTAGCATGTTGGGGAAATTAGTTCTCTGATTTAGAAAATCAGCAGAAATGCAGCGTTTGATGCAAGAGTGGGAAAGCTTGATGCTAGAGCAGAAAAAGAGTGCTGGCTTCAAAGGGGAAAAAATTGAGTCTAGCATTAAGAAAAGAAAAGTTGTTGTTTTTTAATGTTATAATTTGAAAAATGACAAAAGACACCTGAACACCTGGCTGAACAAAGGGTTTTGTACTGGCATCTGAAACATATCAGACTATGTGCCAGGTACTGTATCTAATCTGATTCTGCTCCACCACTGGCACATGGAGATTAATGGGAAAGGGCAAGGCAGCCTTATGGGTCTCAAGCTGAGCTCCAGGATACTAACATCCATTTCATTTCACTTCTAATTTGTATATTATGTTTCTGCATCACTAAACACAAGGCAATTTACAAGCTGAAGAAACAACAAAATAGATGGCAAAGAATGACTAAGTTACAATCAATAAAAACAATGGCAAGTTGCATTGCATAAAATACGACAAAACATACAGAGCCATGCAAAAGGATCAAATGGAGAAACAATTGGGGTGAAGAGTTAGTCTAGATTGCTCAGGAGCAATTGCAGCCTGAAAAAGGTCTCTCATGGTTCTCCTTCTCCTTATAACAGAAACACCCGAACATCTGATAAATCCTGACAAGCTTGAAGGTAAAAGTTCCATAGCATTTTCCTTCTGACTCTCATATGCATTTTGCCTTCCACTCCTGCTGGCTTTCTTTAGTTCTGATGCAGCCTGTTCCTTAAGGCCTCCTTCACTGTGTCTTTCTTAGCAGTTTTCACCAGGATCCAAGGGCTTGTTTCCTCCCAATACATCATGGGATCTGGCCAGAAGCATCCGTTGCAGCCCCTAAGCCAGTGATGGCCAAACTCGGCCCTCCAGCTGTTTGGGGACTACAATTCTCAGCTCTCAGCCTCCGCCGATTGAGGGAATCCCCGGCCGCGTCATCCCCTGGACAGCCAATCAGCTGGCTCGGGGTGTGTGGCCTGCCCAATTTAACGCAGGGGCGGCCAGGGATCTCCCTCTTTTGCCGCCTCTAATTGCTCCCATTAACCTTACTTAATTGTGTCATGTGTCTTTATTTCCACTGGGGGAGGGTAGGAACTCGCCACGCAACTTATGGCTTGGGGAGGGACAAGATAATGTCCCAAGAGGACAGTTGTCTTCTGCATGTGTCATTCAGTTCTGAATTCAAAGTTCTCAGCCAAAAGTTTTCACTCTTTTCTTCTCCAAACTACATATTGGTCTCTCAGCCCAAGAAGCTTAGGACACCCCCTACTTCCCTCTCTCCTCTTAGGTTCAAGGGTCTATTTATTGACAGTGGAAGAGTATCTGAAGCCGTGTATGAGTATGGAGCCTACTGCCCCTATTGCTATTGCTATGTCCTTCTACTGATCTCCTTGCCCACCATGCTTCCTCACCTGCCATAGCAAGCAAGACTCCCCTTGCTTATACCATAGAAGGTGGGCATGGAAGGGGAAAGGGGGTCCCTGAAGCAAAGAGGGTGGGATGTGAGGTAGTGCCCCACTCTCCCCACTGCCTCAGAATGCGTTAGGCAGGAAACCCAAGACTCTCATTTCACATCTTGATCTGTCTCTTTCTATGAAGCTTGGCTGCACCAAATCAAAGGCTGTTGGTGCGTTTTCTGTGATAGTATGCTAAATCTACCTAGAGACATCTCAGAAGGCATAACCTCATCCTACTTAAGTCCAACTGGTCTCTTCCATCTGTGCTTTATCCACTCTTGTCAACGTGGCTGTTGGATCCCAGGGCAGAGTTCTCCTAATTGTCACTGAGATCATCTCAGGTGTTGCAACCACAAGCACGAAACCTTCAAATTCTGTTTTCTTCAAGAAATGAAGTAACAGATGTGAACCTTGTTTCTGCCCTTCTCTCCCCCCTGCAATATCAGACTTTCTGCGTGATTATTGTGACCAACCCCTAGACGTGGGATGCTGCAACAAGGACTTACCTCGCTTTTACTACGATTACAGTAGCAGGACCTGTAAGCCGTTCAACTACGGTGGCTGTGCAGGGAACAGGAATAACTTTGAGACAGAAAATGAATGCCTTTGGGCATGTGCAGCCGATGGTAAGGGCACAGAAATGTTTAGAACTTAGAACTTTCATTATTCTCTGAATGTTATTTATGCAATGATTGTGTTCCAACTGCATCAGTTCAACATCCTCATTTCATAGGAGAGGGGGAAGCTCTGTTTCTTGGAATAGCCTTTGAGTTGTGGATTAAGGTAGCGAAAGGTGCATTCTGTTTGATGCATTTTATTGAAAAAATGTCAAAGGATCTGGTGGTGGAGGAAGGAAAAGCAACAACAATAACCCACAAAATGGTTGGCAGTTGCAAGAAAGATGGTATCTTTTTGCTGCAAGCTACTCTTTCACCTACTGTTTCAGCTACTAGGGATGTGGGTGGCACTGTGGGTTAAACCACAGAGCCTAGGGCTTGCTGATCAGATCGGTGGTTCAAGTCTCCATGACAGGGTGAGCTCCCGTTGCTTGGTCCCTGTTCCTGCCAACCTAGCAGTTCGAAAGCACATCAAAGTGCAAGTAGATAAATAGGTACCACTCCGGTGGGAAGGTAAACGACGTTTCCGTGCACTGCTCTGGTTCGCCAGAAGAGGCTTAGTCATGCTGGCCACTTGACCCGGAAGCTGTACGCCGGTTCCCTCGGCCAATAAAGCAAGATGAGTGCCGCAACCCCAGAGTCGTCCGCGACTGGACCTAACGGTCAGGAGTCCCTTTACCTTTACTATTTCACCAGAAAGCTAGATGAGCACTGTTCCTCTTGGCCAATATGACAAAAGAATCTGTCTGCCCAGAATTGTAATGAATAATCAATTTTTGAAAAGTTTCTGAAAATTAGTAAAAAGGTAAAGGACCCCTGAACGGTTAACTCCAGTCAAAGGTGACTATGGGGTACGGTGCTCATCTCACTTTTCAGGCTGAGGGAGCTGGCCTTTGCCCACCGACAGCTTTCTGGGTCACGTGGCCAGCATGACTAAACCGCTTCTGGTGCATGGAAGACTGTGATGAGTGCCAGAGCACATGGAAATGCCATTTACATTCCTGCTGCGGTAGTATCTATTTATCTCCTTGCACTGGCATGCTTTCAAACTGCTAGGTTGGCAGAAGCTGAGACAGAGCAATGGGAGTGCACCCCATCATGTGGGCTCGAACCACCTGCTCTCCAATCAGCAAGCCCAAGAGGCTCAGTGGTTTAGACCATAGCACCACCCATCTCCCCACAAAGATTAGTAGAATGACCTGGTGATGTGCCAAGGCATGTCACACGTTGGTAATGTACAATTCCATAGTGATCCGTGGCACTCATATCAGTACATTCCACACAAGGTCCTGTATACCTGAAGGAGTGTCTCTACCCTCATCGTTCAGCCCGGACACTGAGATCCAGCTCCGAGGGCCTTCTGGCGGTTCCCTCATTGCGAGAAGTGAGGTTACAGGGAACCAGACAGAGGGCCTTCTCAGTAGTGGCGCCCGCCCTGTGGAACACCCTCCCTTCAGATGTGAAGGAAATAAGTAGCTATCTTATCTTTAAAAGACATCTGAAGGAAGCCCTGTTTAGGGAAGTTTTTAATATTTAATACTGTATTGTTTTTAACACTTGATTGGAAGCTGCCCATAGTGGCTGGGGAAACTCAGCCAGATGGGCGGGGTATAAATAATAAATTATTATTATTATATTATTATTATTACTGTCTTGAGTGGTTATGCTAGCTAGAAATTTCAAGTAGCCGCATACATGTACCTGTAAATCTATGGCCTTAATTGAGGAGCAAATACACTTAATTGAGGTTGCGTGAACATTCAGATTTCTTCTTCTTCTTCTTCTTTGAAGTGAGGTGACCATAGGGTGGCAGTCTTTATTTTTTGACTTATGCTGTGCACATGCTATACATCATGACTCCCCACCTCCACCCAAAACTCCTGGGTAGTGAAGGGTGAACCCTCAGAGAGCTCTAATTACCAAGGGCCCTTAATAAACTACAGTCCCCAGGATTCATTAGAGGAAGCCTTGTGCTTTAAATATATGACGTAGCTTTAACTAATCCAAAGGTGATGATTTGGTGGTTCAGTTGCCACAGCATTCCTCTGTGTGTTTGTGGCTGTACCTCATTGGTTGTGAGCGTGCTCAGAGCTGTGTTGCTGAATGGCAAATCTCCTCAAAGACAAGCAGGGGAGCAACAGAGAGTATTTCCTGACCTTAAGGAACTTTTCCTTTCTTTCGTTTAGCATCTGATATCTGACCTTGCTAGAGGGAGAGTCAGCAAGCAAGCAATAGTGAGTCCTTTTCTATAATCTCGTTTTGCTCCCCCACCCCCTGCCTTGAATTGGAGAAGTAGGAGGAGAAATAGTGGGTGGCTTGTGTATGTGACATCTGCCCCCTTTTCTTTCCACCATGCCTAATTTTATAAACTTGTATCGTGCACCCCCTAACTCAGCAACCCCGCAAGCTAAACAGCCCCCCAAAGTATAGTTTCATCTTGGTGGAAATAGGTCTCAGCTGCACCGCCACATTTAATTGTTCCTACCTACCTCTTCTTTGGGACGCGGGTGGCGCTGTGGGTTAAACCACAGAGCCTAGGACTTGCCGATCGGAAGGTCGGCGGTTCGAATCCCTGCGATGGGGTGAGCTCCCGTTGCTCGGTCCCTGCTCCTGCCAACCTAGCAGTTCGAAAGCACATCAAAGTGCAAGTAGATAAATAGGTGGGAAGGTAAACAGTGTTTCCGTGTGCTGCTCTGGTTCACCAGAAGCGGCTTAGTCATGCTGGCCACATGACCTGGAAGCTGTACGCCAGCTCCCTCGGCCAGTAAAGCGAGATGAGTGCCGCAACCCCAGAGTCAGCCACGACTGGACCTAATGGTCAGGGGTCCCTTTACCTTTACCTTTACCTCTTCTTTCTTCAAGTTCACATTGAGTCTTTGTGGAGGGCTTGGCCTCTTCTATTTTCAGATTCATTACCATCTGATTGGGTCCTATGGAACAACGGCACCAGAGGAAGCCAGGATGCGCATTCCCAAAAAAACTATGCCTTCATCTAAAGGCTTCATTCTTGCATGCTTGTCAATAAACTCACCTGTTCTTCTTCTTCATCCTGCAGGCTCTGTTTCTTGAGTATTATTATTATTATTATTATTATTATTATTATTATTATTATTATCACCATCCCAAATGTCTTAAAATCCACATATTCTTAGTGTGAATGTGGGGAGAATAAGAAGTGATGAACGTTTAAACCAGGGCAAGATTATTTGAAGCAGGGTAGCAACTCCCAGTCAAAAAGAGGTTTTACCTTAATATGGAGTTCAGAGGAATACACCATCTATCTGCCTCCAATGTGGCGAGTCCAGATTAGTTAAATGAAAAGAGCTGCTAGGAGGGGATTGATGGAAACTATGAGTTGATAGCACAGTATGTGTGGGCTTTGTTGGGGATAGAAATCTCCCAACTAATTCCTTATATATCTTTGAATCTGATCTAGGGTCCACTTTGTAAGAACCTGGGGAATTATTTCAAAAACTAACAATTTGCTAACCAAGTAGCCTCCCTATATGATTGTAGCTGCTCCATAAAACTGTCCCCAAGAATTCCAAAATTCTCCATATTAAGTAGTTCAAAATAGTACATAAGCAAAGCCATAAAATTATAAAACTGGACTGGCATAGTCCCAGGGCTCATCCACACTTAATTTTTGCCTTGCTCTTTCCAGGCACAGGTCAGTGTTTAAAAGCTCTGTACCTAAGCAGGGGTTTTTGGTATGTGTAAATTGCTCTGAGCTTTCCCCCTGAAAACCTGTTCTTTAGTGCTCCATTGGAGCAAACATTAATTTGGGCTTTCCGTGGATTGACATTTGCTCTGATTGAGCTTTAAAGAGCAGGTTTTCACAGGGAAAGCTCCAGAACAGAGGTGGATAAACCAAGTAGTATTTTGAGAATTTTGTTTTGAATAGCTTACCATTGACTTATCTAGTCCCAAGATTTCTCCACCATAAGTCAACTTTGCCAAGAAATATTCTCAGGGAAAGAGAAATCACTTCGCTGTAGTAAAACTGAGAACTGTTTCCATATATATTAGTGTTTTGCTAAAGGCTCATCCACACTTCTGCTTCTCTTGTGCCTAGAAAGAATGGGTCTGAGCCGTTTTCCCTTTGCTCTGCTCCTATCCCTGAGAAAACCCTCTCTTTATTGCTAAATTGGAGCAAAAGTCAATCCGGAGAAACCCCGAATTGCTGTTTGCTCCTAGGTAAAGGTAAAGGGACCCCTGACCATTAGGTCCAGTCGCAGACGATTCTGGGGTTGCGGCGCTCATCTCGCTTTATTGGCCAAGGGAGCCGGCATACAGCTTCCGGGTCATGTGGCCAGCATGACTAAGCTGCTTCTGGCGAACCAGAGCAGCGCACGGAAATGCCGTTTACCTTCCTGCCACAGCGGTACCTATTTATCTACTTGCACTTTGACATGCTTTCGAACTGCTAGGTTGGCAGGAGCTGGGACTGAACAACGGAAGCTCACCCCGTCGCGGGGATTCAAACCACTGACCTTCTGTTCGGCAAGCCCTAGCTCTGTGGTTTAACCCACAGCACCACCCGCTGTTTGCTCCTATTGAGTGCTAAAGAGTGGTTTCCTCCAGAGGAAAGCAGCTGGGAAAGAAGAAGTGTGGATAAGGCCTTAGTCTGCCTAAGGAAAGACTCAAGTAAAGAAGGGGACTTCAGCATTGCCCCTTGACAAAGGTCCCAGGACCATCGTCCCAACTGGGTTTCACTCCCTGAAGAAGCAGATCACACAAGCAGTTAATCTGTCCTCTCTGCACATTGAAATGCCAATACACCATTTGCCATCACACCCTCAAAGCAAACTCAAAGCACACCCTGTAATGCGAAAAGGTTGTATTTGTTTAAATATAGCAATAAGAACTCAGGGGATCTGCATAATCAAATAACTGAACCAATCAAGCAGATCAAATTAGTCCAAGCAGTAATTCAGGGAGGTATCATCTCCCTTCCTGCTCTACGGCAAAATATCAGGCCTCACCTGTGTCCCCACAAGAAGGACTGGGATTCTTCATCCTTGCCACTAGTGACGTGGACTATGAATGAGGCAAGTACACAAAACCCCACTGTTTCTGCATTCAACCAGGCACGCATGCCCAGCGCACAGGGCATCCACATGAAGCATTGCATGGCAAGGTGACAAAAGAGTGCCTGCACCCAAAACGCCTTAGGAATTCTACCCAACAATGTCAGAAGGCATGACTTTACCTGCCCCCAACAATCCCTTGTTGTTTGTCATCAGGTGCCAGGAAGTACAGGTGCCTAGAGAAGGAGGAGGCAACAGAGTGGGTTTGTATCACCATCTAATGGAAACAGAACTCTTTCTGGCAATGCCAAGTTTATGCTGATTGACCTGATAGATAGTTCCTCTATGTCCCTAGTTCAGAGCAGTCCTCATTTGCAAGCAGGAGGTTACCTTGATCTGAGCAGAGGTGCCTCAGAGTGTCCCTACCTATTAAAAAATTATGTTCAATGTCCAGGTGGTTATCTCCCTCCACATCACTATTGAATACTATATAAGGAGGTTCCTCTCAGCACTGAATATTCACATCAACATGCAATGCAATAGCACTACACTCCTGGTCATTATCATGGGGATACTGGCACCTTACTCTAAGGTGCAGGGTTTTTTCCGTTCAGCAGGTAAGCCTTCTGGCCTTCTATGCATCAAGTGTGCAATATGCCAGGCCTCTCTGCAAGTTAGGAATGCCCTTCAGATTGGACGGGATTGGGCAGGTTGGGCATTGGGCATCATCATGGCGACAGTTCTCTGGCATGTGTAAGTCACCATTGACTCTGGGAGACTCAGAGAAATGCTCTGCTTTTTCACCTTTTGTTCAGCCTGCCTGTATCCTTGCCTCTACACTTTCACCCTAATGAATACATAGGGTCCCATCTGTGCTCTACCTTTAAAGCAGTATTATTCCCCTTTAAACTGCCATGGTTTCTACGAAAGATTCCTGGAAGTGTAACTTGGTCAATGGGCTGAGAGTTGTTCGGAGACCCCCTTCTCCTCAATGTACAAGCCTTCTTCCCAGGCAAATTTGGGAATTGTTGCTGTGGGAGGGGGCTTGGGGTCTCCTGACAAGTCTTATTCCCCATGTACTTTGGGGAAGCCATGAATGTTTAAAGTGGTATAATAGTTTGAGTCTGCCCTGTAACTAGTGAAAATGGGAGGCAGACCCTTCTTTGTTACAAATGCAGTTTTATAAATTCAAGTTTGGAAGTCTCTTGACACATAAATCTACAGTAATAGGAAGTGTTCACCGGGATTTTAAATCGATTCCTTCTTTATAGTCTATAACTTCTTAAAGGTAAAAGCAACATCTCCCAGAGCTGAGGAAGCGCAGTTCCTGTTGAACAAATCCAGAAACGTCTCAGGAAAAAATGCTATACAAAAATAATGACATTGGAGAACCCATATTTCCCCTCCCCCTTGGAAACAATGGCTGCCTCTACACCATACACTTAAGGCACATGGATCCCTCCCACCCCAAGGCCTACAGTGGCCACAGAGCTACAATTCACAGCACCCAGAACAAACTACTGTTCCCAGGATTCTTTGAAGAACACAATTTGCTTTACACAGATAGTGTCTACACAGGCAACATCACATGAACTGATAGTGCCCTTTCTAGGAAAAAATTCCAGCTCCAGTTCGAAAGCATCACCTTCTTTGGCTTTTGGAGAGACATTCTTAACACTAAAAGAAAATGAAATCAATATGGCTAAAAAGCCCTTGGGCTAGCATCCCATGGGGTAAGAAATATAAATTATTTCATGATCTCAGTTTGGATTACAATAGCAAACTTTGCTCAAAGTCGCAGCTGATTCTACATTTGACTTGAGAATTATGGATGCACTGCATTCGACAACAACTAATACATTCCATGTGGGAATCTGCTGCCTTTAGTGCCTCGGTGTGTGTGTGTGTGTGTGTGTGTGTGTGTGTGTGCAACAGCTTCGTTGTCAGTGTGACCCCACAGACATTCACTGAATTGATTATTCTTAAGTGCTGCAGTCTTCTTAAAGGCTATGGGGAAAAACCACCACTGAACTCTACAACTGGACTCCAGATTGGGCTCTTTAATGTGTATGCCTCTTGGGTCCCAATGTGTAGGCTCCATCTTTGGCTACTTGGTAGAGAAGATATCAGATGTCGGGTTAACAAATGTCTTCAAATGGTATTATCTTCTGTGCTTCATAAGATGAGCTAACATATATGGTACCTGTGGCTGTTCCTCTGCCCATCCTTCCTCCAGGAACTATACCTAAAAAATGCACACTCACTCCGGATTATGGAAAATGCAAGACCTTCCTTACACATTTTTACTACGATGTTAAGAGCAAAACGTGCAGGGAATTCATTTACAGTGGTTGCGGAGGCAATGCAAACAACTTCCTAGATTTATACCAATGTGTTTTTGAGTGTCACCCGTCTGGTAAGGACAATTTTAATACCCCCTCCTTTCCCCTAAACCTTAAAAACAACCAAATGTTTGAAGTGAAAATCTTTTTAAAAGTTGCCCTTGTGTTTCTAGGGAGTGTTGTACTGAATTGATTCTCTGCTGCTGGAGGTGTTATGCTGCATCACTTTTTTTTTAAAAAAAGATGTTAATAGGAGTTGTTGTCCAGCAACATATGGTGACTCCATCTTTCCACACCCTTCCCCTACAGTCTCCCATGGCCCACAAATTCAACTTCAGAGGGGACCCCAAAATTCTTGTAAGCTGCCTAAGGTAAAGGTAAAGGGACCCCTGACCATTAGGTCTAGTCATCTCAATTTACTGGCCGAGGGAGCTGGTGTTTGTCTGCACACAGTTTTTCCAGGTCATGTGGCCAGCATGACTGAGCTGCTTCTGGTGAACCAGAGCAGCGCATGGAAACGCCGTTTACCTTCCCACTGGAGCGGTACCTATTTATCTACTTGCACTTTGACGTGCTTTCGAACTGCTAGGTTGGCAGGAGCAGGGACCGAGCAACGGGAGTTCACCCCGTCGCGGGGATTTGAACCGCCGACCTTCTGATCGGCAAGTCCTAGGCTCTGTGGTTTAACCCACAGCGCCACCCACGTCCCTTGTAAGCTGCCTAGGGAGGTGTTAACCCTGTAATAAGGGAGGATGTTAATATGGGAGTGTGCCCTTAGTTCTTACAGTAATCTCTAAATAAATAAAACAATTAGAAGTGTTTTTAGGGCAGTGTGACCCGTTTTCCAGCACAGGGTGAACTGAGCTGAGAGGCCATCCACCCACCTTTTCCCCAAAGCCTAACTTGCTTTGTGAAGGAGGCATGAGGGCTCTGTCTGACAGGGTCCTAGAGTCCTCCCAGACTCTCCCCAAAGCCTACCTAGTGCTTGCCCAGCTTTGGGAAGGTGATGGAAGGTGTGTACAGTGGTACCTCTGGTTAAGAACTTAATTTGTTCTGGAGCTCCATTCTTAACCTGAAACTGTTCTTAACCTGAAGCACCACTTTAGCTAATGGTGCCTCCCGCTGCCACCGCACCGCCGCTGTGCGATTTCTGTTTTCACCCTGAAGCAAAGTTCTTAACTCGAGGTACTATTTCTGGGTCAGCAGAGTCTGTAATCTGAAGCGTCTGTAACCCGAGGTACCACTGTAATGTTTAATGGAGATAGTACAGCCATAGGCAAACTCGGCCCTCCAGATGTTTTGGGACTACAACTCTCATCATCCCTGTCCACTGGTCCTGTTAGCTAGGGATGATGGGAGTTGTAGTCCCAAAATATCTGGAGGGCCGTGTTTGCCTATGCCTGAGATAGTACAATGTTTAATTAAGAACCGGATGGGAAAGAGCAGTTCCTGAATTAATCTCTAGCTAACTGTATCAGCTGTCCAATGGTCTGTTTTTCATTTCCCCGTAAAACTCTGTATCTAAGCTGTTTCACACTCACATCAAATGTGCTGTACAGTAAGACTGTTCCCCTTGTCCTTTTCACAGCACTTCAAGTACACAGGCTAATTGGGTGGAAACAAGGTAAGAGTTCCTGTGGCTGCTTGCAGCGCGATTCAGAAATGGAGTGGGGCAGATGCCTCTAAATATGAGAGTCAAAAGAGACAGGACATAAGCAGCAAGATGATGAGAAGGGACTGCCTCAGCCTGCCACTTTGTGGGACTAGGGAGCAGAGAAGGGAACCCTACGAGGGCATTTCATAGGATATGCAAACCATGAGCTCCAGGCCCCCCAAAATTGATGGGCATTTCCATTCAAATGGTCTCTGTGTGCCAAGCCTTTTGACTATGTGGGGCAGGACTTGAATTGAATTTTATTATTACGGTCACAGACCAGTTCCGGCTCACTTACAATATCATAAAACACAACAGAAATACATTGAATTGCATTTGGGTATAACAGAGGCAATTCAGATATAGCGGCAGTTAAAAATATATATTAAATCTTGATCACTAAAATATAACCTAAAATTGTCATTTAAAACCTTGATCATTTTGGTAGTACAGCTTGTTCCCTAAGTTTTATGGCAGTTGCACAGAATTTGACCACCCTTAGCGTGATCTCTAGATCCCTGTCCTCTACCAGGTGTTTTAGACATTGAAGTTCGGACCCATTTGGAGATTTTTGTGTAACAGGAGTGATAAATACCGAGTGTATATCCCCGTAGAAACGGCAGCGTAACAAGACATGAGAGACAGTTTCTACCTCTATCAAGCCGCAGGGGCAGACTTATTTCACATATGGTTTACCCTCGAATCTGCCCTGCAATAAGGCAGATGGCAGCACGTTGAATCTAGTGAGGGTAAATGACCGTCTGTATTTGGGTATTTGTAATTTTGACAAATAATTTGCTGGGGTAAATCCTCTCCCATTATCTTTTATTGCCGGGTGTTTATTCATCTCGCTCACGTGGCATTGCAGTTCCACATCCCAAATTCGTTGGCTGATTATTGCTCTAGCTTTCTCATAAAGCCATTTCTGAGCTTAGGGAAGAGAGGGGGTTGCGGGTTAACCCCTCCCACACACACGGGGGCTGGCCTTTTGCCCCCACGAGAACAGGGAATCCCCGGGCGTGCCTTCGACCCTGCCCGCCAATCGTCGGGCTGGGGAGGCGGGGCCTAGCATATTTAAGGCCAGGCACGCCCGGGGACTGCCCTCTTTCCCCTTCCCAGCTGAGCGGTTTGGAAGCGCCATCACCTTCCCCCAATGAAAAGGGTAGTCCGGTAGAGGACTCCGGGGGGCGTTGCCTTGTCCGAAACCTAGGGAGGTAAGGGCCTCCGGCACGCCCCCGAGCGGTGACACCCGTGGGATCCTAGTTGGCGTACTTCAACAGGACTCCCACGGCTTGTGGATAACCCTTCCCGGTCTCCATGCCGGGTAGTCGATAGGAGCCAATGCCTAAGGCCAATACCTTTCAATTCTGCAATCAATAAAGTTGTGGCCTTTTTATGCCCATTAACCTTAAATAATGTGTCCAGTGTCTTCATTTCACATGGGGGAGGGGACTTGCCACGCAACCTACAGCTATGAGGGCATGTGGGGAAAACCCCAAGCCTCTTAGCTTTTCATGCAGTGTAGCTTTCCATTTGGATTGGTAGGCATCCAGTAGGGGGCAGGACTTACCTTGGCTTCCCCCAATGTTTTATTCAAGTTGGCACCCCGATACAGAATCTTGGGGTCGAAGGGGCTGGGAAATGGGTGGGGTCTTTTTCAACACCCGACATTCCTGCATGCCACTCCAGGGTTCCTGTCATTGCCCACTTGGAACAGATAATCTCAGCAGTTTGAACTGCAGGACTTTGAAATAGGGTTTACATCTACTATATATGTGTGAGCTTTCCACATCCCCATTTCCTCCTCCTCCAGAGCTACCTCTAAAATGCAAGCGGCCATTTACATTTGGAAATTGCCAATCTAGTGTGCTACGCTATTATTACAACGTCAAGTTGAAGAGATGTTTCATGTTCATATTTAGTGGATGTGGAAGCAACGAGAACAATTTCCATTCTTTCAGGGAATGCTACGAGGAGTGTGAAAAGTATGGTAAGAATGAGCACTTTTTGTCTTTTTTTCAATCAACTTTTTGCTTAACTTTATGCATTCTCTAGTGGCATTGCAGCTCCACTACAGAGGCATATTGCCTTATAAAAATGGGGGGAGTGGGGTAGCTTTGGTACTAATGGGGTAAGCATTGCTGATTTGAAAAAAAGTCAGAAGAAATGCAACATTTGACGCTAGAGTGCGAAAGCTTGGTGCTAGAGCAGGGAAAGTGTGCAGGCTTCAAAGTGAAAGAAAATATTGTATAGCACTAAGGAAAAAAAGGGAAAGGGTGCAGAATTTTGTTTTTTTAATGTTATCATTTGAGAACAGTGACAAAAGTCACCTGAATGCATGCTGAACAAAGGGCTCTGTACAGTGGCAGCTCGGTTCTTGAATGTAATCTGTTCTGGAAGCCCATCTGGCTACTGAAACGTTCAAAAACTGAGGCGCAGCTTCCCATTGTTTGCAAGAGCTTCTTGCACTCAGTGGAAGCCACATCGCACGTTCAGGTTCTGAAAAATGTTTGAAAACAGCAGCATTTACTTTTCGGTGTTCAGGAGCCAAAACGTACAATAGTGGAGGCGTTCAGGAATGGAGGTTCCACTGTGCTGGCAATCTGAAACATATCAGACTAGGGACTCAGCTACATTAGTAAAAAAAAAACCACCACATTATGATTGCGTTAAAACACTGAGACACCAGATGTCGCTGTAGAGCTGAAATCTGAACTCGATGATATTTCCCAGTGTGAGCTTTGAAACTCGCCCCCCCAGTGTTTTTTTATAACTGTGTAGATGCAGCCTTAGGGGGGAGTATCCCTTGGGACAGTGGTTCTCAAACTTATTGCTCTGTGCCACACTTCCAAAATAAAGGTTTGCTTGCGCCATACCAAAAATTGTTATTGATAAGAAATATCTGTAAATAATTGCAACGTTCTATGTATAAGGTGATCCCCAATTTTAAACTTAAAAAAACTGGGGGTAAATATAGTATTATACATGGAAAAATGCAGTAATTATAAACAAGTATCTTTTATTGTCCTTGAATTCATAGAATCATAGAATCATAGAGTTGGAAGAGACCACAAGGGCCATCGAGTCCAACCCCCTGCCAAGCAGGAAACAAATTTTTCCTGCAAGAGTACAAGAATTTTCCTACCACACTTGCCATCCTCTCCTGCCGCACTGCTGTATCTAATTACTGTATCTAATCTGATTCCGTTTCACCTAAACTCCACTGGCACATAGATAAAGGGAGGATGTTAATTTATGTGCATATTCATGGGAAAGGACAAGACAGCCTACCGATCATTAATGGATCCTAAACTGAGCTGTAGTAAGTCCTTAGCATAGTGCTTTTTCAAGAACAGAACCATAACTAGAGTTGCTCTAGATTGCTCTGTAGTGATTGTAACTTTCAGCATAAAAATGGTCTCCAGTCTCTGCCATTTGGTTAACATGGTTCTCCTTCTCCTTATAACAGAAATACCTGAATACCTGATAAATCCTGACATACTTAAAGGTAAGGACCGAGTAAAGGAGGTCTCCATATCATTCTCCTTCTGACCTTCGTATGCATTCTGCCTTCCACTCCATTTCTTCAGTTCTGCAGCCTGTTTTTTCAGGTCTCCTTTGCCGTATCTATACTACTAAGCTGTTACTTTCTATGAAAGGCTGCACCAAATCAGAGGCTGTTGGAGAATTTTCTGTGATAGTATGCTAAATATACCTTAAGGAATCTCAGAAACCATTTAAGTCTTTGCATCTACACAGCTATAAAAAAAACACTCTGAAAATGCTATAAAAAAAAGTTTTAAAGCTCACAATGGAAAATCTCATAGAGTTCCAATTTCAATAAATTTCCACAGTGCTATAATGCATTTATAACTTCTTTTTTTAACCAAAGTAAATGTAACAAGTCCCAGCTGGTCTCTTTCATCTGTTGTCCACATTTCCACTCTTGTCAATGTGACTGTTGAATCCCAGGGCAGAGTTTTCATAATTGTCACCCAGGGCAGAGTTTTCATAATCTCAGGTGTTGCAACCAGGCGTTCCAAGTGGTGGGGGCTGAGGGGTCTTCAGCCCCCCGCCATTTTTTTCACTCCCCCAAAATCCTGTGGCTCCGCCCCACCTCCCCATCAATGTCACGTGGGGAGGAGGTGGCCCAGCTCCACACTCCCCAATACCCACCCAGCGTGCGAGGGCCGGCATCATGGCGGTGGGACGCCTGCCCAGCCCTGCCCAGTGGTGTGCCCCACGACATGGGGGCAAGTTGGGGCCCTTGGTTGAGACCACAAGTATGACACCTTAAAACTCTATTTCCTTCAAAGAACCAAGTAATAAATATGAACCTTGTTTCTGTCCTTCTCTGCCCCTGCAATATCAGAATTTCTGCTTGATTACTGTGAACAACCCCTAGACATGGGACACTGCCATAGTACCTTTCCTCGCTTTTACTACGATGACAGGAGCAGAACCTGCAAGCCGTTCAACTACACTGGCTGTGCAGGGAACAGAAATAACTTCGACGAGCAATATGAATGCTTTTGGGCATGTGCAGGCAATGGTAAGGACACAGAAAATGTTTAGAACTTTCCCAGAGAGGAACTTCCATTATTCTCTGAATGTTATTTATGCAATGATTGTGTTCCAACTGCATTAATTCAAAATCCTCATTTCATAGGAGAGGGAGAAGTCCCCTCACCCTCTCTGGTGGGCACCATTGTGGGCTGGTATTCCTCCACGCACAGGAATTTAATGTGGACTGGTTCTCTGACAGCAAAGGAAGCCTCTGGGCTGAGCTTGCTGCCTGGGTTATTGGACCATATAACATCGGTCTTGAAAGACCTACACTGGCTCCCAGTACATTTCCGAGCACAATTCAAAGTGTTGGTGCTGACCTTTAAAGCCCCAAACGGCCTTGGTCCAGTGTACCTGAAGAAGCATCTCCACCTCCATTGTTCTGCCCGGACACTGAGGTCCAGCACCAAGGGCCTTCTGGCGGTTCCCTCGCTGCGAGAAGCCAAGTTACAGGGAACCAGGCAGAGGGCCTTCTTGGTAGTGGCACCCGCCCTGTGGAATGCCCTCCCACCAGATGTCAAAGAGAAAAACAACTACCAAACTTTTAGAAGACATCTGAAGGCAGCCCTGTTTAGGGAAGCTTTTAATGTTTAATAGGTTATTGGATTTTAGTGTTCTGTTGGAAGCCGCCCAGAGTGGCTGGGGAAATCCAGCCAGATGGCGGAGTATAAATAATAAATTATTATTATTATTATTATTGGTCCCACCCGCTCACTTAATTAGCGAATCAAGAGCAGACATGGGCCACCAAAGGGTTTCTGAACATTCAGATTGGTTTGTTTTTTGTTTTTTACTATGAAATGAGGTGACCAGTGGGTGGCAATTTTTCTTTTTTGACTTAGGCTGTACACAGGCTGCACATTTAAAGCTCATGACTTCTCCCACAATTATCCTGAGTTCTGAAGTTGAACCTGCACTGAGCTCTGACTACAAGGGCCCTTAATAAATTACAGTGGCACCTCTGGATGTGAACGGGATCCATTCCGGAGCCCCGTTTGCATCCTGAAGTGAATGCAACCCGCGTTTTCGTGTGCATTCACCACTTCCGCACATGCGCGTGACATCATTTTGAGTATCTACGCATGTGCAAGCGGCAAAACCTGGAAGTAACGCGCTCTGTTACTTCCGGGTTGCCGCGGAGCACAACCCGAAAATATTCATCCTGAAGCATATTTAACCCGAGGTATGACTGTACAGTTCCCAGGATTCGTTAGGGGATGGCCAGGTGCTTTAAATATGTGGTGTTTATACAGCTTTAACTAATCCAAAGGCAATTTGGTGGTTCAGTTGCCATACCAGCCCTCTACATTTTGGGGGCTGAACCTCTGAACCATCCCCATTGCATCCCTTCCAAAAATGCCCTCAAGGTTATCCATGAGGGGACATCAGGGGCCAACTCCACACTGTCATTGTTTTGCAGAATTGACAGATCTCCCCCAACTTTAAAATAATAATAATATAATAATTTATTATTTATACCCCGCCCATCTGGCTGAGTCTCCCCAGCCACTCTGGGCGGCTCCCAATCAAGTATTAAAACAATACAGCATTAAATATTTAAAACTTCCCTGAACAGGGCTGCCTTCAGATGTCTTTTAAAGATAGGATAGCTACTTATTTCCTTCACATCTGAAGGGAGGGTGTTCCACAGGGTGGGCGCCACTACAGAGAAGGCCCTCTGTCTGGTTCCCTGTAACCTTACTTCTTGCAGTGAGGGAACCGCCAGAAGGCCCCCGGCGCTGGATCTCAGTGTCTGGGCTGAACGATGGGGGTTGGAGACGCTCCTTCAGGTATACAGGACTGAGACCATTTAGGGCTTTACAGGTCAGCACCAACACTTTGAATTGTGCTCGGAAATGTACAACACCATACCTTTTGAAGTAGGGAAGATGATAGGAAAATGCAGTAAAACTGTGGGAGAACATTCAATGGATTGGAAGTCGTATAACCCCAAATCTCAAACCACACACTCTTTCTTTACCCCACCAATGCATTTTATACTTTTTAGAGCATATAGAGGCAGCAGTGGGGGATTTCTGTCAAGCTCCTGTTCTCTGGTCAATCTGCTACCTGCACCACTCAACCGATTCTGCCATGTATGATGTGATAAACTTGTCTCATGTTTCCCGTAACTCAATGTCTCCACAAACTAAAAATACCCCCAAAACTTTCCTCGTGGTGGAAACAGGTCTCGGCTGCACCTTCACATTTAATTGTTCATACCTCTCACTTCTTTCTTCAGGTTGACCTTGAGTCCTTATGCAGAGCTCAGCCTATTCTATTTTCAAACCCGCTAACATCTCACTGAATCCAGTGGAACAAAGGCAGCAGAGGAAACCAGGAGGCATTCTTTTTCTCAGCTATGCCTTTATGCATATACCTATACACCAGGGTTGGGGAAGTGGCCCAGGCCAGTGGGCAGGATTCTGCTTTCCTCAAGCCCACAAGAGCCACTTTGACCCATCTGTCAGATGGCTCATCCTGCTGTACCAGTCTTTGCCAAAAATTCTCATGTTCTTGCCAATAAACTCACATGTTCTTCTGCACCCTGTGGGCTGTGTTTCTTGAGTGCTGTTGTTGTAGTTGTTGTCTTCAAGTCCACATATCCCTTTTGTGAATGTGGGAAGAATGAGAAGTGATGGTTATTTGAAGAAGGTAGCAACTCCCAGTCATAAAGAGGTTTTACTCTAATATGGAGTGTTCCAATTCATACATTATCTGTCTGCCTCCAAAGAGAGAGGTGAGTCCAGATTAGTTCAGTGGGAAGAGCTGCTATGAGGGAATCTATGGAAACCATGTGTTGACAGAACACACCATGTGTGGGGCTCCAAACATGCTTTCGTTCACCTTCTAGGCTGTGACTTCCCCTAATTATATTGAGCATGGCCAAGTTACTTTACAACCTGAGTATAATGTGACCTTGGTGCGGGTACCATTGCCTGTTCCATCTCAGGCAACAGAGATCAGGGATTGGATTTAGCCAGGAGGCCAGATCCAGATGTTTCCCCAATCCCCAGGGACCACTTTGACAGGTAGGTGTGAGGACCCACCTGCCAATCATACAACATCACCATGACATCAGGTGAAGTATTTCCTTGTCCCTGAGAATGGTTTTCCTTTGCAATCCTTGCTGTCATCACAGATCAGCTGACCAGCACTGACAGTAAACCTCACTAGACAAGGGACAAGTATTAGCCATTTTCAAGCTCCCAAACATTCCTCTGGACCCCCATCTTTACCTGCCTCACACCTGACGTCACATATGCCTCAGGCAGCCACTTCACTCTGTCTAATGATAGGGCTGGCTCTGGCTGTATATGCCCATACACCAGGGGTGGGGAAGTGGACCAGGCCAGTGGGCAGGATTCTGCTTTCCTCAAGCCCACAAGAGCCACTTTGACCCACCTGTCAATCATCTGACATCACCATGGCATCGGGTGAAATGCTCTTTCCTCCTTGAAACTATGCCTAGCAAATGCACACTTCGTCCAGAATATGGAAACTGTAATTATTTCCATTGAAATTATTACTGTGATGCTAAGAGCAAGATGTGCAGGATCTTCATTTACTGTGGCTGCGGAGGCAATGGGAAACAACTTCAATTTTCTCACCCAGTGCCTTGAAGGGTGTAAAAGGTTTGAAGAGGACTAATGAACCTTTAAAATTATCCAATGTTTGAAGTGAAAATCCATTTAGAAGCCCTTCTTGTTTTGCTAGGGTGTTCAACTGAATTCATCTTCTGAAGTTGCAGTATTTATGTTGCACTTAAAAAAACAAAAACATGATAGTAAAATAATTAGAAATGAAAGCAACACACATTCAACTAGGGATGACCAAGCTGTACTCATCCCCCACCCACAGCCTTCCTGGCTGTGCTATCAGAGGTTGATGGGAACTGGGGCCCAATGGTGTCTTCAGGGCCAAAGGTTCCTCCCCCAACTCTCTTTTAAATAGTTGATGGAATGTAATAATAATAATAATAATAATAATAATAATAATAATAATAATAATAATAATTTGTTTATACCCTGCCCATTTGGCTAGGTTTCCCCAGCCACTCTGGGCAGCTTCCAGCAAAATATTAAAATATAATAATTCATCAAATATTAACAGCTTCCCTAAGCAGAGCTGCCTTCAGATGTCTTCTAAAAGTCAAATAGTTGTTTATTTCTTTGACATCTGATGGGAGGGCGTTCCACAGGGCGCCACTACCGAGAAGGCCCTCTGCCTGGTGACTAGTGGGTGGGCATGACCTTTCCAGACCTGGTCAAAGGCCAAGGCATGCTGCCCCTCCCTCACTCTTTTCCATCTTCCTTTCACCCTGTGAACTTCCTGGAATGAACTGCTGGCTGCCAGCCAAGCAGTCCCTCAGGTCATCTCCCTTATGGTGTAAACCTGTTTTTATACGTTTGTAACTTTAAACCTGCCTTCAGGGATCACACAGTGCTCTGTCTGATCATGAGGAGTAAACTTTCTTTTTGCTACTTACGAATAATACTGTGGTGTCTTTATTCTTTTAGGAGGGATTCAAGGGGTCTTACCAGGAAAATATTAGAACACATTTCAATCTGGACAAGCCAGATTGAATTGCGTATTGTCTTAAGAAACTCACACGAGTTTGCAGCTAGTTTTCTGCTGGGTAAAGGGGAATGCACTTTGCTAAGTAAAGGAACTTGCCAGTGCAAGTTAGGAAGGATATTAATAAACAACACATATCCTCTCCTGCTACCCACATATTCATGCCCACAGTTGTTGGTGGGAGGAAAAGTTAGGTTGTGAGGAGAATTTTGGGGTAGTTAATGGATGGCGCCCTCCCTCAGACAAACATAGGAGCTAACCTGGCAATGGAGGCAAGGCTGGTTCCAGGGGAGCAAGTTCTCTCTCTCTTTTTTAACCAAGGAAAGCCCACTTTTTAATGCTAAATAAAAACCAATGGCAACTTGGCTTTTCTGCTGTTCTGATTCAGCGATAAACAGCAAACTTTCAAGGGGAAAGTGCTGGGGGCGGAGGGGGGAGGAGTACTTGAACACTGAGCTTTAAAGCTAGAAATGCAGTACAAAAGTTAGTCAGAATGAACCCTGAGTTGTTGGCCAACTATGTTCTGCAAGAAGAATTGTATCCATTCTGAATCTTCCATGTCACACCTGTTGGTTTGTATCACCATCTTATGGGAACAGATCTCTTTCTAGCAATGCCAAAGTTATGCTGAAGAACTTGATGGCTCCTCTATGTCACTAGTTTGGAACAGTCCTCCTTCAAGAACAGGAGGTTATCTTGCTTTAAGCAGAGGTGCTTCAGAGTGTTCCTGCCTATTAAAAACTTGTGCTTGATGTCCAGATGACTATCTTGCTCTACATCACTATATAAAGTTGTTCCTTTCAGCACTGAGCATTCGCATCAAGCAGCCACCATGCAGTGCAATATCATTGTATTCCTGGCCTTCATCATGGGATTATTGGCACCTTGGTCTAAGGTGCACAGTTTGCTTCCCTCTCTGGATGCCATTTGGGAAGGTAAGACTTCCATTTTTCTGGCCCTCATATGCCTCAAGTCTGCTGGGCCTCCCTGAAAGTTAGGCATCCAACGTAGAATGGAATGGGATTTGGAGGAACAGGCTTTGCGCTAGTATCATGAGAACAGTTCTGTGGCGTGCGCCACTCACCTCCAACACTGGGCGACAAACGCTCTGCCTTTTCACATTCTGTTCACCCTGCCTGCATACTTGCCTCTCATCCATTAGACTTTCGTCCTAATGGATACATAAGGTCCCATCTGCACTATACCGTTAAACCAGTGTTATACCACTTTAAACAGTCATAGCTTTTACCAACATATCCTGGGAAATGTGAATTGTAAAGGGTGCTATGAGTTGTTAGAAAATGCCCATTCCCCTCTATTTCCAGAGCAGTTTAACAGTGAATCCCAACTGTAGTTCTAATACATTCCTTTGAGATCGTAATTACTTAATTCCTGAGACAATGGGAAAGTTCCCTCACCCCCTCCCTCCTTGCAGAGAAACATTTGGTCAGTTTGGGAGTCAAAATGGTTTCAGGACTGTCTTCCTGTGCTGCTCCAGACATGTGGTTTATATATTTATGTACGTGTTTGCTTGGTACATTTATGAACATTTATTATAAATATAAGACCTTCCATTTTTTTATTACACTAGGAAGTGCAATATATTTAGTGCATTTTCAAAACACAGCCAGAATTATCTCTTGAAAGAGGGCTTTGTGATCACATGAAGTTATTTCCAGGAACAACATGCAATTAAAAAAAAAAGTTCATTCAGATCACAACACGGGAGCTCCTATGCTTTCCCCCATACAGCCCTTGGAAACAATTGCTGACCACACAGCAGATGTTTAACGCACAATGCTTCCCCCCAAAGAATCCTGAGAACTGTACTGTAGGCCACAGAGCTATAGCACCCAGCAGCTTTAACAAAGTACAGTTCCCAGGATTCTTTGTGGGAAACCATGATCTTTAAATGTGTGGTGTGTATCAGACCTTCCATTGTCCCTGTTTTCCAGGGACAGTCCCAGATTTACAGAAGCCAGCCCAGTTTCTGATTTGGCCCTGAAATGTCCCTCTTAGGGGATGGAGTTATGCAATCCCTGAACAAGGAGATACAACCTTTAGAAGAAACCTGGAAGCAGTCCTGTAAAGAGAAGTGTTTTTTTTTAAAAAAAATTAATGCTTAATGATTGGTCTATGTGACTCTTGGATCCCATTTGGGAAGGTCCATCCTTGGCTGCTTGGTAGAGGTGACATCAGGTGTTGGATTCACAAATGTCACATCTTCAAATGGCATCTTCTTTTGAGTTTCAAAAGATGAGATGGCATATAAGGAACTTGTCATTGCTCTTCTTCTCACCTTTCCTCAAGAGGAACGGCCTGCCAAGTGCAAATTACGTCCAAGATATGGAAGGTGCCTTTCAGTTTACCGGAATTTTTACTTCGATACTGTGAGCGGCAGGTGCATGAGCTTCCTTTACAGTGGCTGTGGAGGCAATGCAAACAACTTTCTACATCTCCTTGATTGCGAAGCCGAGTGTGTAAGGTTTGGTAAGGACAATTCTTTTTTTCTTTCTGTTCCTGATCTTTAAAAATTAACAAATATTTAAAGTGAAAACCTGTTCAAAATTTCTCTGTTTGCTGCTAGTGAGTCATTCTCTTGCTGATTTGATTCCCTGCTGCTGGAGGTTTCATGCTCTAAGGTTCTTTTTAAAATTGTTAATAGGAATCATAGCCCAGCAAAATCTGGAGGGTCACAGGTTCCCCATCGCTGCCCCACAGCTGGTCACTATGTTTTCTGAAGGAAGGGTGCAGGAGGCCCAGTGGAGACCTGTTGTTGTTTTGTCGTTTAGTCATGTCCGACACTTCGTGACCCCATGGACTAGAACAAGCCAGGCACTCTTGTCTTCAACTGCCTCCCACAGTTTGGTCAAACTCATGCTGGTAGCTTCGAGAACACTATCCAACCATCTCGTCCTCTGTCGTCCCCTTCTCCTTGTGCCCTCAATCTTTCCCAACAGCAGGGTCTTTTCCAGGGAGTCTTCTCTTCTCATGAGGTGGCCAAAGTATTGGAGCCTCAGCTTCAGGATCTGTCCTTCCAGTGAGCACTCAGGGCTGATTTCCTTAAGAATGGAGAGGTTTGATCTTCTTGCAGTCCATGGGACTCTCAAGAGTCTCCTCCAACACCAGAATTCAAAAGCATCAATTCTTCGGCGATCAGCCTTCTTTATGGTCCAGCTCTCACTTCCATACATCACTACTGGGAAAACCATAGCTTTAACTATACGGACCTTTGTTGGCAAGGTGATGTCTCTGCTTTTTAAGATGCTGTCTAGGTTTGCCATCGCCTTTCTCCCAAGGAGCAGGCGTCTTTTAATTTCGTTTCTGCTGTCACCATCTGCAGTGATCATGGAGCCCAAGGAAGTAAAATCTCTCACTCCCTTCATTTCTTCCCCTTCTATTTGCCAGGAGGTGATGGGACCAGTGGCTCTAGACCTAGTGAAGTGCAATAAATATAGACTGGTCACCAACACCCCTTGCTTGACAAAACTAGTGGACAGGCCGCTTGTGGAACCATTGCATGTTTTCCTGGGTGAGACTGATTATCTATATTTCATGCGCTTTGGCACTCGTCACGGTGTCCCGTTGTGCCAGAAGCAGTTTAGTCATGCTGGCCACATCTCCTGGAAAGCTGTCTGTGGACAAATGCCGGCTCCCTCAGCCTGAAGCAAGATGAGCGCCGCAACCCCATAGTCACTTTTGACTGAACTTAACCATCCAGGGGTCTTTTACCTTTACCTTTTTATAGGGCGGTTCCATTAGTATCTTCCAGGCTGTGTTCAGAGAATAGCACTAGTGGGTGCATCTTGGTCCCCTGGTACTTGTGCTATGGAGTTCTACAGGACACTATTCCTCCCCCAGTGCTTTTAAACATCTATATAAAACTATTGGGAACAGTCATTAGGAGATTTGGAGCACCAGTATCCTGATGACACACAGCTGCATTCTTCCATAACACCTTTTTAAAGCCTGCTGAAAACTTTTATTATGCAGGCATAATAAGAATATTTAAGAATTCTTATTATGAATTAAATATTTAAGAATAATTAAGAACATATATTTCCACAAGGGTGCATCTGCTTTCTGATTTATATAGCTTTTATTGGCTGGTTTGATGTATAGCTGTTGTGAACCACTTTGATTTTTTTTAAAAAATGAATTAGTGGTATATCCATATTTTAATTAATGAATAAATTCAGTAAAAATAACAGAATGGTAACTTGGGATAAGAGCAATTCCTGAGTGAGTGTCTAGCTAATTGTTTCAGCTGCCCACATACCCCTCTTTTGTCTTCCTATAGAACCCTGTATTAAAGTGGTTTAACTCAGCACCCACATCAACCATGTCATACCATAACATAGCTATCGTTTTACTTTTCATAGGCAAGCCGGACGGTTGGTCAGCTCACACTACCCACAGTAAAGGTGAGATGTCCTGTTCTTTTCTGCATTGCATATCTCAGTGGGATTCACGATTAGTGCAGTGAGAATGCCTGCATACATGGGAGGTAAGCCGGCTACAATGGGCAGGTGTGTGCTGAGCGCTTAAGCACCAAGATGTTGAGCAGGGATCCCTTCAATTTGCCACTCAGTTCTTTGGGACTTGTGGGCAAGGAAGAGACGCCTGTTGGGGTCTTTCATGGCTCACACATCCAGAATTCTGGGGTCCAAGGGGTTGCAAGCTGCAAGTTGGGCTCCTTCAACAATTAAAGTTGTGTGGCTCAATAGTATGGAACCAGGCAGTATACTGTTTCCAATTTATGGTCAAGTCAGCTCCTCAACCAGTTCAGCAGGGAGGTCACGTGGTGGCTCCCACTTTAGAAAGGGCCCCAAACCACTCAAATAATACTTGCAGATTCTTTAGTTTTTATTGAGTTTAGTAAAGTTGCGTGGTGAGTTTCCTCCTCCCCCTCAGAAATAAAGACACGAGACACAAGAATTCGAGTTAATGGGTCAAATTAGGCCACAACTTTATTGATTACAGGAATTGAGCAGTATTGGCTTAGGCATTGGTCCTATCAACTAACCGGCTTCAGCCCGCTTGCTTGAAGACCGGTAAGGGTTAACCACCAGTAGTGGGAGTCCTGCTGAGGCACGTCAACTAGGAGCTCCCCCCGGAGTTACCGCTTGGGGGTGTGCCGTGGGCCCACACCTCCATAGGCTTAGGACAAGACCATGCCCCCCAGAATCCTTTACCAGACTACCCTTTGTTTTGGGGGAAGGTAATGGCGCTTCCTTCCCCCCTTCATCTGCATAATAATACCTCTACCAATGCCTAACCGCCCATACCGGAAGTTGTGACGGTTTGCTACGAGGTAGGCAAAAACCAAGTGGCTGGTGCCAATCTGCCAATTGGAAAAATTCCTACCAGGCCCCTTGACGACGACCAACCAAAGTCCATAGCAACGTCAGACAGCCTAGCTTAATGGGTGGGAGGGGAGGGAAAACCTGATCAGCTGAGGCGTGGGAAAGAGGGAGATCCTTGGCCGTGCCAGCCCTAAATATAGCAGGCCACGCCTCCTGGGCCAGCCGATTGGCTGGCCGGGGGGGTGACACGTCCGAGGATTCCCCTGGTATCGTGGGGGTTGAAAGCCAGCCCCTGCATGTGTGGGGAGGGGCGTGAAGCCCGCAACCCCACCTCCTCCCTAGCTCTATGGCTTCGTGGCCATAGATAAGCCAATCATGAGCATCTCGCCTCTTTACATTCCTTCTCATTTACTTGTTTCTCAGCTTCGTGCTTTGCCCATACCTCACTGAGAGGCATTAGTTTAGTTTTACACGACGGAAGGCGAGAAAGAAAGATGGTTGACAAAACACGTAGAACGGAGTGGATGAGCTGTGGCTCTCCAGATATCGCTGGACTACAATTCCCATCATCCCTGACCATTGGCCATGGTGGTGGTGGTGGCTGATGGGAGCTGTAATCCATCTTCTTCAGGAGGGCCACAGTCTAGCCACTACTGGTACAGACAAATGAGGCAGAAGTTGTGACAGCTTCCTACTCTCTGACTGCCACAGAAAATTTCAAAGGCCAAGCACAGCTTCAGGGCTATTATCTCATGATCCTACACTGTTCCATGTACCTCGTTATGCCTAGTGAGCTCTGCTCCATGAAGCCTTTTCATGAAAGTTGCTGCGGTGATGTGCCAGATTCTTCTAAATGGCAATAGCAGCCTAGTCCCTCCTGGACTCTGTTCTGTGATTTGGTAACTGGATGCAACTCTAGAGTTTCTCTGCCCCCTTGCCTGGAAGAGATAATCTTGGGATTTTGAATAACAGAACAGCACTTTCAAATGCCATCTATATCTGTTAAAGAATAGCCGCTCTCTCTCACACACACAATATGCATATATATATATATATATATATATATATATATATACGCATGTAAATTAGCCACTGGTGATGTAGAATGAGGCAAAAGATGTGGCAGCTAACTGCTTCTGAACTGCAGTGGCAGTTTATTTTCTTTTTTTAAATAATGATTTTTATTAGTTTTCAATTACAGTCCAATAATAGCCTCGTTATAACAATACCAATTTATAATACAATCATTAATACCAATTGTTCAAATACCAAATTATATGATTTAGATAAAGTGGCCCCCTGCGTGCTGGATTTGATGATTTTCTTTATTTCTGCATTCCAAAATCTTATTAATTTCCATTACATTCCAGTCATAATAACAATCCCTTATACAACAACTGCAGTATTAATAATTTCTGTTTGGGTTGACACATTAAATGATTTATAAAGCTACAAGTGAGGAACTCAAAGTATATCCTTGTTCTTCCTGTGTGTGGCAATTACTCTGTCCATGGCTTTTCTTCCTGTCCTTGTAAGATGTTCTTTCTTTCCCCCGCTTGTTGCTGTTATCCGTCATGCCTTGGGTGGAGCTGATATCCCATTATTGTTCCACAATTTTTTCCCGCAGTAGCAGTTTAACCCCATTTGGGCTCTCTGTTTCATGATTTTAACCTCCTGACTACTGCAGAGCTCCTGTCACAGCCCACTTGGAAGAGATAATCTCAGCAGTTTGAATAATAGATACAGGACTTTGAAATAGGATTTACATTAGCTGTGGAAGTGTGAGTGTGTGAGTGAGCGTGTGTAAGATTTCTATGCACCCCTTTCTCCCCCAGGCCTCCCTCTGAAATGCGAACAGCCCGGACAAACAGGACCATGCAAGGCTATGTTCCCACGATATTATTATGATATTTGGGACAAGAAATGTACGCACTTCATATATGGCGGCTGCGGTGGCAACGAGAACAATTTCAAATTTTACTTGGAATGCTATATGACGTGTGAAAACCCTGGTAAGAATGAGCCACTTTTAATGGTTTTAATAGACAACAAAAAGAACCTGCAGTTTTTGCTAAGCATTACGCATGCATTATAACTCCCAAACTGGGCAATCTTATCTTTAATCAAGGGAGCGGGGGTGGTGGGACTGGAGCTGTCGGCATCCTGAGGAATGGGACCTCCCATTCTTGCTTTCTAAAATGTCAGTAGCAAAGCAGCTGTTGATGCTAGAATAGGGAAAGTACCGTATTTTTCGCCCTATAGGACACACTTTTTCCCCTCCAAAAATGAAGGGGAAATGTGTGTGCGTCCTATGGGGCGAATGCAGGCTTTCGCTGAAGCCTGGAGAGCGAGAGGGGTCGGTGCGCACCGACCCCTCTCGCTCTCCAGGCTTCGCGGACCTCTCCGCAAGCAGTGGGAGCGCTGCTGCTGCTTGCGGAGAGTTGCCTGCATGCTGAAGCCTGCGCGCGCTGAGCTCAGCGCGTCCAGGCTTCGCGGACCTCTCAGCAAGCAACGGGAGCCAGTGCTGGGCTCCCATGGCTTGCAGAGAGCTGCCTGTTTGGGGGGCTGGGGTCGGGGGAAGCTCGGGCCTCCCCTGCCCCAGCCCCGCGCCTGGGGGGGAAATATTTTGGGACGGTGCGTCCTATAGGGCGAAAAATACGGTACATAGTTTTCAAGGGGGGGGGAGTCTGCAAGTGGTAAAGTACAGTTCCTAGGGCACTTGGGGCAAATGGGTGTGTTTTTAAATGTATTGTAAATGTACAGTGTATATGCAGTGTAAGGAAAAGGGGAAGGTTGTAAGTTATAATTTGAAAACAGAAGCAAAAAAATCAAGTGAATGCCTGGGTGAATAATGTATCAGAGAGGTGGCACATGGAAAAGGGAAGGTGTTCATATCTGGGTAGAATCATGTGAAAAGCAAAGCAGTACTTTTTACTGGGGAGCTTTAAGTTGAGCTCCAATAAGCCCTTAGCTGAAATATATAACCTCCAACATTTCTCTGATGAAAATAGGGATGTCCCATTGCTGCTGCTGCTGCTGCTGCCCTGCCAATCTGGCTGCCACTGCTATTCTGGGTGGCTTCCAACATATATAAACATATAATAAAATATTTAACATTTAAAAACTTCCCTATACTGGGCTGCCTTTAGACTTTTTCTAAAGGTTGTGTCGTTACTTATCTCCTTGGCTTGGGGCTCGCATAAGTCCATACCCTCTAACATTTCTCCAATGATAAGAGGGACGTCCTACCATAGCCTCCAACATTTCTCCGAAAATAGAAATGTGCTAAGGAAAAGCGGGACATTCCAGGATCAAATCAGAAACCGTGACGGCTTCTGTAAATCTGGGACTGTCCTTGAAAAATAGGGACACTTGGAGGGTCTGGAAATGGCATAATGCTTATTCAAGAATGGGATAGTAACTTGGGGTTAAGAGTAGCACTGAAGCATCTGGAAAATGGTTTTGGCTGCTGAAATTCTCACCAGCACTAGCATCACTCATTGTCACAGTCCAGGTTGCAGGCAGTCGGAGTCCCGGCTTGGTACGTCGGGACCGGGGTAGAGGTTGGGAAGCAGGAATCAGCAGTCCAGGGTCAACAGTCCAGGGGTCAGGAAGCCAAGAGTCCACAAATCAGGAGTCAGGAAGCCAAGGATCCAAGAGTCAGGAAACCAGGAGTCAGGAAACCAAACCACAGCTAGGTGGGTAACATGTTGCTGTGGCAAAGAGCCAGGGAAATGCTGGTCTTATATACCCCTCCCGGCCCTTCTCACCAGGTGCTATGAGTCTTCTGTCAAGCCTCACCTGTGCGGCCATGCCTTGCCCTTCCAGGCCAAACTCAGGAAGGCCCCAGTCCTGCGAGGCCCTACCAGTCACAGGCCCTGGATCCTGCACACACTCCTGACACTCACGTTTGCTTCTGGCCATGCTCACTCCCACTAATGATGTCACCTTAAGACTTGCAAGCTTCAGGCAGAAAAGGTCCCTCACACCTGCTATACAGTAACATTGTTCTCCTTATCCATTTAATAGGACACAAGTTTAATCCTGCGCTGACTCAAGGTAAGCAAAGGTAACAGCTCCGTGGCATTTTCCTTCTGACCCTCGTATGCATTCTGCCTTCCAGTCCTGCTGGCTTTCTTCAGTTTGGCAGCTCACTTCTTAAGGTCTTTCCCCACTCTTTCTGTACTACTTTGTCGTTTCCACCCGGGTCCCAGGGCTTGTTTCCTCCCAAGACACAGTGGGATCTGGCCATAAACACACAGCCTAACTCTCACCCCCTGGACTGAGCTACACTGAACAGGGGCTACAGCAGAGATCTAGCTGAGATCGTGAAGCTTTATGGAATTCAAGTGATGTTCAGGTGGATGAGTGAGGTAGTGGCACTTCAGACCAAGCTGTGCTCTTCTATTCAGCCATCCAACCATCCCAACTGACTTGGAGCCCTGGAGCAGGGCTCTCCCGGGAAGTCACATTCTGGTTAATTGGTCTTCTGTACTCAACCACTGAGGTCATCATCATTCAGAAGAGTCTACTGCCATCAGTATTTATGGAATGGCTCATGCCCCAGGAGGACAGCCGTCCTCTGCATGGGTCATTCACTTTTGAACCCAAGACTCTCAGCCAAGTTCTTCCCTACTTATGTTTTTCTCCCGCATCCTGCGTATTGGCCTCTCTGTCCACGAATCTCAGAATGCTTCCCCTACTTCCTTCCTTTCTCTCGGGTTCAAGGGCCTACCTACTGAAACATTCTGAAGTGGAAGCATATGCAGCCCTCTGCGCCTATGGCCATGTTCTTCTGCTGATCTGCATGCCCATCTCTTTAAACCTCTCTCTCTCTCTGCTCATGCAACCTTCTGTTTGTTTTAGGGCCATAGCTCCGTGGCAGAGCATCTGCTCTGAATGCAGAAGGCCCCAGATTCAATCCCAGGCATCTCCAGGTGAAGCTGGGAAAAAGTGTCCCTGCCTGAAACCCTGAAGAGCTGCTGCCAGTCAGTGTAGACAAATGTGTCCTCTTCTTTGCTCTTCAAACTACGACAATACACATACACATATACAGTGGTACCTCAGGTTAAGTACTTAATTCGTTCTGGAGGTCCGTACTTAACCTGAAACTCTTCTTAATCCGAAGCACCACTTTAGCTAATGGGGCCAGTTGCTGCTGCCACGCCGCCGGAGCCAAATTTCTGTTCTCATCCTGAAGCAAAGTTCTTAACTTGAAGCACTATTTCTGGGTTAGCGGAGTCTGTAACCTGAAGCGTATGTAACCTGAGGTACCAGTGTATACCTATATATATATGAATGAAACTTGTCTTTGTGCTTCTCTTTCTCCTCTAATGCTAGAATCTCTGCTTGAGACATGCAAACAACCAAAAAACCCGGGACGTTGCAAAGCAGCCTATCCTCGTTTTTACTATGATTCCCAAAGCAAGACGTGTAAGCCTTTCATATACGGTGGCTGTAATGGCAACCAAAATAACTTTGAAACTGAAGAGGAATGCATGCAGGAGTGCATGTAGGCGCTGGTAAGATCACAGATTTCTTTAGAACTTTTCCAGGGAACCCAGAGAACCTCCCTTTTCCTCTTAATGCTATTTATACAACAGTTCTGTTCCTAACGCATGAATACAATATCCTGACTTCACGGGAGAAGGATAAGTTTTCTTCCGGGGGATAGCCTCTGAGTTCAGGAGGGAGGTAATGAGATGCACTCTGTTTGATGGTATGTTTTTTCGTGCAAACTACCTTCTCACCAACAGATTAGATTATCATGGTTCCCCTTGTCTGGTATGAAAGTAACCCTCAGTCCATCGGTAATGATCATGAATTAGAACAAATTAGAACAATGCTCTTGAAAGATCAGTAGAATAGCAGAGAGAGGAGAGGAGAGGGAGAAGAGAAAAGAAGAGCACATTCATTTATAGTGTGTGATTTCACTGGGGGCAATGGCACTCATATAAGCACATTCCACACACTGTTTACAGGCTGTATACACACCATACATTTAAAACACATCTTTGTCCCCCCACAAAATTCCTGAGAAGTGTAGCTTGTTAAGCATGCTAGGATTTGTAACTCTTTGAGGAGTAAACTACAGGATCCTTTGGGAAAGCACACTTCACTGTAAATGTACAGGACATGTGGTCATGCTAGCTTGAAATTTCAAGTAGTCACCTGATGTCTATGGGCTTCAGGGAGTATGAACATTTGGATCAGAGCTTTTACTATGAAAAGAGGTGACTAGTAGGCTGGGTCTTTTCCCAGGCCTTCGGGCATTTAACCTTCCCCTGGGCATGGCGCCAAGCCCCACTACTGGTCAGTTGGCACCGCGCCCAGGGGAATGCCTCCTAAATTCCTGTTGCCATTGGCCACTTCAGTGGCAGAAGGACGGTCCGGCCTGCTAGAAGCCGGTTCACAGGGGAGACCTGGTGCCTGCCCACAAAGCCACGCGCCCAAGGAGGGCAAACAGACCTATGAAAATACATGACCAGTTGGTTGTGGGCTTTCCCCAAACCTTCGCATCCCTAGCTACGACAGGGATGCCATTCCCATATGTCTCTGGGCAGAAAACTATGTGACTGACATGTGAATATTAGGAGATTAGGATTACTGAATATTAGGAGAACCACTAACTTTTCATTCCCTGATGAGAAGGGTCTTGCTACCTCTGTTGTTTTGAGGGCTATCAGAAATTCCTGGATGCCAATATCTAAGTTTGGGGTAAGTACTCTTGGTTGAGGGAATCGCTGCAGAGATTTAAAATCACAAAATATGCAGCAAAGCAAAGTGTGGGAATACAGGTCATGAAAACCTTAAAATGTGCCCTTTAATGTGAGTTCCAGAGTTTCCCTCTTTCTCTAGCATAGAAAAAGACCACACACTTGCTAAATTAAAAATTGTGTACTTGCAGCTACTACAGCTAATCCAGAACACAGTAGCTAGACTGGTGACTGGGAGTGACCACCCGGACCATATAACACCAGTCCTAAAAGAACTACATTGGCTCCCAGTATGTTTCCGAGCACAATTCAAAATGCTGGTGCTGACCTTTAGAGCCCTAAAAGGCTTCAGCCTTATATACCTGGAGTGCCCAGATTTTGACTGCCAAGGGGCCTCCACATGCTTTAATCCAGCACTGCCCCGTGAACGGCCCAGTATACTTGAAGGAGTGCCTCCACCTCCATCGTCCAGCCCAGACACTGAGATTCACTCCGAGGACCTTCTGGTGGTTCCCTCATTGCAAGAGGTAAGGTTACAGGGAACCAGGCAGAGGACCTTTTCGGTAGTGGCACCCACCCTGCGGAACGCCCTCCCATCAGGTGTCAATCAGATAAACAGCTATGTGATTTCTAAAAGACACCTGAAAGCAGCCTGTTCAGGGAAATTTTGTAGAAAGGTCACAAACTCATAACAATATACAGGAAACATGTTGTTGAAAATATCATATCTCCCCTCAGTCTCCTCTTTTCCAGGCTAAACATACCCAGCTCCTTCTACCACTCCTCATAAATCTTGATTTCCTGATCCTTTATCATTTTGGTTACCATCCTCTGCACACGATCTAGCTTGTCAACATCCTTCTTAAATTGTGGTGCCCAGAATTGGACACAGTATTTCAGGTGTGGTCAGACCAAGGCAGAAAAGATTGGAACTATTACTTCCTTTGATCTGGACACTATACTTCTGTTGATGCAGCCTAGAATAGCATAGCTTTTTTTGCTGTAGCATCACAATATTGACTCATGTTAAGCTTGTGATCCATCAAGACCTCTACATCCTTTTCACATGTACTGCTAGTAAGCCATGTGTCCCCTATCTTATATTTGTGCATCTGGTTCTTCCTGCCTAAGTGTAGAACCTTACATTTGTCCCTACTGAAATTTATTTTGTTAGTTCGGACCCAGTTCTCCAATCTGTTAAGGTCAATTTGAATTCTGTTTCTGTCTTCTTCAGCATTAGCTACCCCTCCCAGTTTGGTGTCTTCTGCAAAGTTGATGGGCATCCCCTCAATTCCTTCATCCAAGTTGTTTATGTATACGTTGAACAACAATGGGCCCAGAACAGAACCGTGTGGCACCTGACTTGTCACTTTCTCCCATTAATGAGGAACCATTGGGTTTGGTCAGTCAACTAGCTACAAATCCACCTAACAATCACATTGTTAACCCACATTTTACCAGCTTTCTCTCAAGAATATCATTTGTCAAAAGCCTTACTGAAATCAGGATACACTATGTCCACAGCATTCCCCTGATCCACCAAGCTTGTAATGCCATCAAAAAAAGAAATTAGATTAATTTAGCATGACTTATATTTGAGAAACCCATGCTAGATCTTAGTAATCATAACATTATTTTCTAGGCGCTCACAGACCGACTGTTGAATTATCTGTTCTCAGGCCCTACCTGGTATCGATGCCAAGCTCACTGGTGCATAGTTAACTGGGCCTTCGTATCCCCCCCTTTTGAAGGTGGGAACAACATTTGACCACCTCCAGTCTGCAAGATTTCTCAAAGAGCATAGGCAAGAGCTCCTCCTCTAGTGTCGTCCTCCTCCACCTCTTCCTGCCCCCCCTCCTCGCGAGGGGTGCTGCTGAAACCTCCCCATCATTCATCCTCACTCTCTTCCCAGTCTCCTCCTACCAGTGGCGTAGCAAGGTCAGGTGGTACCCGGGGCAGAAAATTTCTTGTCACCTCCCCACCCCATTGATATTATTAAAAGAAGGGAAAACAAGAGTGTTATTTTCTGGTTTATTTACTTAACATTGTGAGCATAAGTACTTAAAACCTTTTGTTCACGATGGGAATTTCTTATGAATGAAATATTTTACTTAATTTTGCTATTTTGCAGCCTTATGTTGATGTGGACTGCAGGAAGCTGAGGTGCTGTGTGAGTACAACTGCAAAAAACAAGCACCAGTGTGGATATGCCCCCACTCTTAAAGAGCTTACCTAGAATACAAGAAGAGCCAGTGGCGGAGGAAGGGGGTGCGGGGGGTGTCATCATTGGGGGGGTAACAAAACGACAAAGATATGAGTTGTTGTTGTTTTAAAAAATGTGCTCACAAAACTTTTTAGTTCAGTCAAAAAACGTAATGAAATGTTGCTGGCAGTGGGTACCACCCTATGGGGGCCAGCACTTACCGTGGGGCCTGCAGCATGCCCAAACCACGCGTCTCTCCTGGGAGTGACATGGTGACTTGGGCGCCTGCAGGCTCCGCGCTGCCTAAAACAGCAGCATGGGACTTGCATCTGCCCTCCACATCTCCCTAAGTGTTAGGTTGTGGGTGAACATATCAGACGACACAGCGATTCTTTAAACAGCTCTTGTTTATTCACAGGCCAGAACAGAACTGAACTGAAGGGTTCAGCCAGCCTGCTTATATAGAGCTCCACTAGAACCCAACAGTAACCATTTTCTGTAACTAGCCAATCACTGAACGTCACTTTCAATCCCTTATTTGCATATGTGGACCAGAGTGAAAACTATCTACAGTATCCCCCTGCTGGCCCAGGGTGAGAACTTCAGTACATAACACTAAGCCACCCTATAGCTGAGGGGGAGGCAGTAGAGAGGCTCCACACAGTACCCCCACCCCCATGGGTGGCTTGCCCTGCCCCCAGCTGCAGGACACACACGCCGCCCCTGGCACCTGAGCAGCTAGCTACACCATGGAGCAGAGTCCTGCTGAATCCCATCTGGAACAGAATCCTGTTCTCACAGTGGCCAGCTAGATGCCTATAGGAAACCCTCAAGCATATACCTTCCAGTACATATTTACCCACCAGCAGGATCTTGCACCTCTGCTAGTGCTTTGTGCAAACTTTTGAAATGCACAATATTATTTGTGATCACTAGTAATCACATACAGCTCTCAAGTTAAAACAGTTCAACGCATCATCAGAGATTTGCAACATCTCTTAGATAATGACAGCTCTCTTTCCCAAGCTCTGGGAGGAAAACCTTTCATTGCCTACAGAAAGCCACCCAATCTTAAACAGCTCCTCACACACAATAATACAACAACCAGACTTAACATGGACACTGGCACAAGAGCCTGCAATAAATCTAGATGCCAATTTTGTTGCCACAGACACCCGGACAGCATCATTATTGGCCCCAATAACATCAAACATACCATCTCAGGCCTATTTAATTGTTCATCTTCCACCATTATATATGCTATCAAATGCCGACAGTGCCGTCAGCTCTCTATATTGGACAAACAGACCCCAAGGTGGTTGTCACCGATGGCAGCAAAGGCTCAGAAAAAGCTCAATATGGAGGCCAAATGGCCGAAATATTGGGAAATCTTGGAACAAGAAGGAGACAAATTGAAATTGCAGAGTTTTGAGAAATTAAAAGATAAAGTGCGAGACTGGCTTCACTATTATCAAATAAGGGAGGCTTATAATTTGGACAAAAAAATTGGCTTCCAGGTGGAAAAATCAAAATTGGAAACAGAACTGTTAGATCCCAAAACAAAGATACTTTCAAGAATGTATAACTTGCTGTTGAAATGGAACACGCAGGATGAAACGGTTAAGTCTGCTATGATTAAATGGGCACAACATGTTGGACATAACATTATGTTTGCTGACTGGGAACAGTTGTGGACCACAGGTATGAAATTTACGGCATGTAATGCCCTAAGAGAGAATATTATGAAAATGATATACAGGTGGTACATGACACCAGTCAAACTTGCAAAAATCTATCATTTGCCCGATAATAAATGTTGGAAATGTAAAGAAAATGAAGGTACATTCTTTCACCTTTGGTGGACATGCCCCAAGATTAAGGCTTTCTGGGAGATGATATATAATGAAATGAAAAAGGTATTTAAATATACCTTCCTGAAGAAACCAGAGGCCTTCCTCCTGGGCATAGTCGGCCAATTGGTGCTAAAGAAGGATAGAACTTTTTTTATGTATGCTACAACAGCAGCAAGAATACTTATTGCAAAGTATTGGAAGACACAAGATTTAACCACCCTGGAAGAGTGGCAGATGAAGGTGATGGACTATATGGAACTGGCGGAAATGACTGGCAGAATCCGAGACCAGGGAGAAGAGTTGGTGGAAGAAGATTGGAAGAAATTTAAAGACTATTTACAGAAACATTGTAAAATTAATGAATGTTAAAATGATGCTGGATTGAAATTAAGTGGCCTTAGCAACAAAGATAATAAGAATATTTAAAAATGGATTGATAATGGATGAAAATACATAGTTATAATGTGTTGAGATATTGAGTTAAAATAAATGAAAGAGGGTAAGGATTTGCTGAACTAATCATGTGAATGGGAATACAAAAAAATGAGGTGTGAGGAGGTCAGGGAAATAAGCAAACGAAATTTAAGATAGAAAAAACTAATTTGTTTTTAATTTTTTCTATTTATCTTTGTATGTATTTTGCATCTTTTTCTATATGTTTTTTTGTATTTTTTGTATTTTTTCTTCTTTTCTTTTCCTGTTTTCTTTTTACTCTGTAATTCTTTGTTTTTTGTAAAATTTCAATAAATATCTTTTTAAAAAAATAAAAAATATATATTGGACAAACAGGACAAACTTTACGCCAAAGGATAAATGGGCATAAATCTGACATCAAGAATCATAAAACAAAGAAACCAATAGGAGAAAACTTCAGTCTCCCAGGACATTCTGTGCACGATCTTAAGAGTGGCTGTCTTACTGCAAACGAATTTTAGAAATACACTTGAAAGAGAAGTTGCTGAATTACAACTCATTACCAAACTAAAAGCTATGGAGAGACCTGTTCTGAATAGAGATATTGGATTCATGTCCCATTATACATACTAAAGCTAATTTTGGTCATCTATCCCTTTAAAAATCCCTTGCCCTTCCCTGTGGAACCAACTGCCATAACAGTCATCAACAGTTATAAGGTTGAAGCAACCTGTGCTTCAGAGTATCTGATGAAGTGTGTATTACACACGAAAGCTCATACCCTGAAAGCTTATATTTAGCTGATCTTTAAGGAGCCACTGGAATTATTAAAAAAGATTTTTTCATCTTTCTTTTTTTAAAAAAAAAAAAATTTATTAAGTTCAGATTAGAAAACATACATATTTACAAGAGAAAATACAAAAGAAAAAGAAAATACATATAACCAAGGAAAAAACTTAGAGAATACTTTGTCTCTTTTCATATTTACAGTTATTTATTCATTTTGTTATTTACCATCAGAAAGTTATTCCTAATATTTAGTCCGAATCTCCTCTCCTGCCCTCCCTTCGGGAGCAGCAGAAAACAAGCTTGCTCCCTCTTATAGCCCTCAGATATTGGAAGATGACTCTCCTCTCAGTTGCCTCTTCTCCAGGCTAAACATACTCAGCTGCCTCAACCATTCCTCATGAGGATTGGTTTACAGACCCTTCATCATCCTGGTTGCCCTCCTCTTCCAGCTGCTCAATATCCTTCTTCAACTAGCCTGCACTGACTGGCAGCAGCTCTCCAGGGTTTCAGATGGGGGCGGGCATTCCCAGCTCCCCCTGGAGATGCCGCCCAGGACAGAAGACCTGCATGCAAAGCAGTTGGTCTAATCCTGCACTATGGAGACCCCTAGCCTGCCTTGAAGGATGTGGGAGTGGTCTCCCTTTGGAAATGGGGCTGCAGGAAGGATGTGAAATGCCGACGTGAATCTGCCGAGAGAAGATGCAGCCCAGCTGCAGGTGGAACAGCAGGTACCTCTAAGTTCTGACAGTGGAGCATCACCTCTCAGGAGGGGCCTGGTCCAGGTGGGGGGGGGTGCCACAGTGACAAGGACCTGCCCTCCTTTGTGACATCTCTTGCTTCTCCCTTAAAAGCCACTGACTTGCAGGCAGCCATTGTGGGTTAGTAGTGAGGCAAGTGGAGGAGAGAGGAGTTGGTGGTGGCTGGAGAAGATAAGGAGAGGTGTTCATTTGATTGTTATTTGATTTATTACTTTTATTTGATTCATTTGGTTTTATTTATTTTAATTTTATTTATTATTTTACTTCTTTATTTTAACACTTTTATTTTACTTTTTTATTTTACTTTTTGTTGTTTATTTTCATATTTTCATTTTACATTTTTATTTTGTGCACATTTGTGCACATTTTGTATATATTTATTTTGTGCATAGAAGAGTAGTTAGGGGTAAGTGTAGGGTTAGGGCTGGGGTCAGAGTTAGGCTTGGGTGGGCTTTTTAGTTAGTTAGTGTCAGGGAACTGCCATCGGAGCCAAGAGTGGAGGTAAGGCTCCCCAACGATGCAGGAGAAGGGACCAGCAGGGAGAGAGAGAACACTTCCTTTGGGGAAGGAAATCGGCGTGACACCAGGAAGAAAGGGGAGCAGGGAAGGACTTCGGAGACATGGCTCCAAGACTCTTCCACAGAGGCCAGCGGGGAGAGCCCAGGACCTCCGCTGGCCACGCCCACTCTGCACAGAAGACTTCCACGCAGGGAGGCTAGGCAGAGACTTGGCGTCAAGCAGCTTTTATGTTGGAAGAAGTTCAGGAAACACCCACTGACGGATTCTGCCAGTGACTGACACAGCCACGGAGAAAGGGCTGTCCAGCCAGGGAAAGGTTTAGCCAGACAACGTTGCCTAGAGCAGCAGCCCCCTTACGCACGAGCAACCCCAATTCCCTTTACAGTTAGCTAGTTTAGAGAGGACGGCGGGAATTTTTCGTCAACAAAATGTGCAGACTGTAAGCAGCATTCCTTTGCTTTCTCTTGGTCTCCTGGGGGGGCAGGGTGTGAGTTCTGTGGTCCCTTGGCTCTCTGGAAATCGACCCAGCCAGTCTTCTCCAGAGAGCTCAGCTCCTCCACACTCTTTCCCTGCCTTCCCCTTTTCTCTCCCCTCTCATCATTTACGTTTACTAGGACATTCCTAGCCCACTTTCCACCCAGGAGCTCAAGGTGGCCTTCATGGTTCTCCCTGCAACCAATTGTTATCTTCCCATCAGCCCTGCAAAGTAGGCTAGGCTGTCCCAAGGTCCACCAGGGAGCTTCATGGCTGAGTGGGGATTCAAACCCTGTCCTCCCAGGTCCTCCTAGTCCAGCCCTCCAACCACCACACCTCTGCCTGGCTCCATTTTGCATCTCTCCAGCTTCCCTATGACATCGGCCTTCTCCCCCTTCCTGGGGGTCTCTCTGGCTCCAAGGAAGACTCCACCACCTTCCTCATGTTCTTCTCCTCTTCTGGGACACCTTGATGCTTGGAGGACCCTCCCAGGGGTCTCCTCCCTCTCTGGGAAGGGCAGGGCTGTCCTAAGAAGATGAGGCAGAGCAACTCTTTAACAGCTGGCAATTCTTCTCTTTCCTTTGGGCTGGAGCTCAAGTGACTGCGGAGGCCAATTCTGGATCCACACATCCTTTCACAGTGGGGACATTGGTTTCCGGGCAGGAGTTGATCACGGTGTGGATTTGCCAAGTGTGCCTTGCTCTTAGCACGTTTCTCCCTGCGTTCTGAGTTCAAGTGTCTTCAAAGCCCATGACACCTTTGGTAAAGGCTGTTCTCCAACTGGAGTGCTCGCAGGCCAGTGTTTCCCAGTTGTCAGTGTTTATACTACATTTTTTTTAGATTTGCCTTGAGACTGTCTTTATACCTCTTTTGTTGACCACCAGCAGTACACTTTCCATTTTTAAGTTCGGAATAGAGTAGTTGCTTTGGAAAACGATCATCAGGCACCCGCAAGACATGACCAGTCCAAAGAAGTTGATGTTGAAGAATCATTGCTTCAACACTGGCGATCTTTGCTTCTTCCAGTACACTGATATTGGTTCGCCTGTCTTCCCAAGTGATGTGTAAAAATTTCCGGAGACACCATTAGTGGAATCTTTCGAGGAGCTGAAGATGGCGTTTATATGTGGTCCATGTTTCACAAGTATATAGTAAGGTCCTGGTCCTCAAACACTCTGCACTTCAATCGGGAGAAAGCCGCACTTGCAGAGCTCAGGTGATGCTGGATTTCGGCATCAATGTTGGCCCTTGTGGACAGATAACTGCCTAGGTAGGAGAAGTGATCAACATTTTCCAACTGGGCTAGTGCCATCATGGTGACAAGTCTCTGGGACCTCAGATGCTGGAAAATTCAGACCAATGATCTGTTTTTCCACATTTTGTTCTACAGTGGTACCTCTGTTTAAGAACAGTCCTGTTCACGAACGATTCAGTTTACGAACTCCGCAAAACTGGAAGTAGTGTCCCGGTTTGCAAGCTTTACCTCTGCCTAAGAATGGAATCCGAACAGTGGAAGGGCACCCGTGGCAGGAGGCCTCATTAGGGAAAATGCACCTTGGTTTAAGAACAGTTTCGGTTTAAGAACAGACTTCCAGAACGGATTAAGTTCGTAAACTGAGGTACCACTATGTTTGCCTGTATACTCATTTCTCAGCCTCTCAACATGGGAGAAAGCAGGCAACAGGAATCAGACTTCCTAGTCTCTTGGAGAGCTGTTTATCATTGAGAAAGTAGAAGAAAATAAAGTCTCATCCTGGGGCAAAGTTCTCAACCAGAGGTACTACTTCCAGGCTAGTGGAGTTTGTAACCTGAATTATCTGTAACCCGAAGCGTTTGTCACCCGAGGCACCACTGTATGTGGTAGAACTGCAACCCTGTAAGCCAGTGTTGCTTGGGAATCCTAAGGCTACTCCCCACTCAAATAAATGCAGTTATGAAAGGTTCAGTTCACCATCTTGGTTCAAAATAGCATCCCCTTGCATCCAAACAGTCAAAAATCTTGTTATGTACTGAGTTGAATAGGATCCAAAATGCAGAGTCTGATTGGTCCTAGAACAATAGGATTCAGAATGCAGCAGTCTGATTGGTCCACAGGAGCCCCCCAATCCAGCTCCAGGTGGAAGTGAATCCGCAACCTGATTGGCCTACAGGAGAATCCTGGAATTAGCCAATCACGTGGGGCCCATTGTGTAAATAATGTATATAAAGCAGAAATTCTGGGGGAACTTCCATTCCTCCTCACCACTATGAGCTGAATAAAGAGCATGAAATCCACTCTCGACTCCAAGTATATTTCAAATCTGCTCCGTGATCTTAGGAACTAGCATGCACAATTTGGTCATGGTATCCTTAAAAATGCCCAAAGGCAGAAAGCACTGAGAGAAGAACAACTTTCCAAAATATATAGCAGACAGCAGTGTCAGTGTTGTGTTCTAAATATACTGTCAATCAGTCTCTGTACTGTGAGTTTTGCTTAAACAACTAGTTCTACTCAGGGCTTTTATTCAGCCGGAACTCACCAGAACTCAGTTCCGGCACCTCTCAGGTGGGCACCATTGCCATTATAAAAGAACAAGGGAGGCATTCATGGTGAGTTCCAGCACCTCTTTTTCTAGAAAAATAGCACCTGTCCAAATATTAAAAATAAATTTTAAAAAATTTATACCCCGCCCTCCCCAGCCAAGACTGGACTCAGGGCAGCTAACACCAGGTATAAAAACAAATGATTAAAATAGAACTTAAAAACAAGATTAAAATACAACATTAAAATGCAGCCTCATTTCAGTAGAAACTCAAATCAAAAACTTTTTGGGGATGAAAACGTCAAATCTTCACCAAGGCCAACTATCCAGACTGGTCCTACTTAGTGATGCGGATCGCTTTCCAAGGCAAGTCATGCTATATGCTGCAGATCCGACAGATATTGCACACACCCCAATCTCTGAGTGGTAAGAGACTTCAGGGGTGCCAGCACATAGCCAGGGTTCCATTTCTTTGGAATGAAGGTCACTGGAGACAGCGTTGTAGCTAGCTGCTTGGATGCCTGGTCCTGGGGCGTGTCCTGCAGCCAGGGGGGGCGATTTGTGCCCATGGAGGCGGGGCAAGCCTCTCCAACACTTGGTGCCTCTCCACCGCCTCTCCCTCAGCTGTAGGGCGGCTGAGGGAGAGACAGTAGGCAGACGCAAGTCCCACGCTGCAGTTTCAGGCAGTGTGGAACCTGCAGGTGCCTAAGCCACTACGTCACTCCTAAAAAGTTTTGTGAGCCCATTTTTTAAAAACTCATTTTGTCAACCCCCCCCCCCCCAGTGATGACACCCGGGTTGGACCGCACCCCCGTTCCTAGGCCACTGACTGGAGACTGTGGTGTCTTTAGGGCATTTGGTTTTATTTGCATATATATGCAACCTAAGCACAACAAGGAAGGACTCACAGCATTAACATTCCAACAGACATCTTCATTCCCCATTAGGTTTCCAGTCTCCGCAAAGTCATAGTTCTTGTGTCAGCACAGAGAGCAACTTCAGGTTCTCTGTGTCTCTCAAGCTTCCACCCCAAGACCTGACTAGAAACAAAGACTAGCTCTTGGCTACAGTGGCGTAGCGTGGGTTGTCAGCACCCGGGGCAAGGCAAGTAATTTGCGCCCCCTAACCCGTGGATTTGCGCCCCCTAACCCGTGGATTTGCGCCCCCTAACCCATGGATTTGCCCTAACCCCAGATGTTGCGCCCGGTGCGGCCCGCCCCCCCTGCACCCCCCACGCTACGCCACTGCTTGGCTATTTTGCTTCCAGCCAGTTGAGGGAAGAGAGGCTTACCTCCTGGAAGAGCAGTTGGGGACCATCATGTTGGAGAAGGCTGCTATAGGGCAAGAACGCAGCTTGGAAGATCACTCAGGAAAGCAGAGAAGCCTGGAAGGGCAACATAAAAGAGATGGAAGCTTTCTCAGATAATCAGTTTTTTAAAAAATGAGACAAAGACTGAATTATGAGACTTCCTAGAAAGATGGGGAGAGAAAAGAAAGAGGGATTGTGGAATGGTTGGCAAAGCTTCTTGGATGGCTTTAGGCCTTTGATGAGGTGGGAGGAGAGAATCTGAAGAGGAACAGGTTTCCATTCTTTCCTTATCATCATGTCCAAGTCCAAGGAACAGAGTGTTGATTCAAGGGAGTGCAGGTGGAAAGATCCCTATCATTCAAGGTCCTTAGGATCCTCACAGCTCCAGGGTGCCTCTTAACTTCAGAGATCACAGTGGGCTGCTTACACTGAGAAAGGGCACCCCTTTCATCGCAGGATCGCTTCCTGTCATTTTCTGCAGTGTAGTGGTCCTTATTGAATCCGGTTGCCCTCCTTGCCTCACCCCCTGACTGGCCACAGAAGTTAACAGCCAGGACCCTTCTCAATATTTTCTTTGTACACCTAATGTTCACTCCTTTAGAGGTACGACAGCTTTCCTCATGTTCTGGAGCATTTGGCACCAGTGTGAAGGGACTGATTCTGTTTATGGATGTATGTGCACATGGCTTCTCCAAGCAAGACGGGGATCTACAATTGAGATTCCTCTTAGTTTGGAGGGGACTGCATATGTGCATTGGTGCATGCATGTGGCCCCTTTGGACTGATGGTTCTTCTCTTAGCAGAATGGCAGCAGCAGGAGCACTGAAGCAACAACCATGTACCAGCATTCTGTGGGTTTACATTTAAACCATGTTTAAGATTGACCGTGGTATAAAGTGATGTCTGAACCAAGACATTGTGTCTACAAAAAGCTCTTGTGGACTCTGAGATATTGCCCATCAGTATTGGTTGGCTTGTGCCAATAACACATGCTCCCTGCTCTCTTCTGTCATTATATAAGACAACCACGTTTGTCTGCCTGATTACCTTAACAATCTGCATATGGTAATAAATCATAAAGCCTTTGTGATGGCCATACTGAATTCTTTTCTTTCCCTAGTTGTGTTGGGTATACATACACTGGCATTTCAGCAGCCTCCAGGCTTTGCCATGCATTGAACTTGAAGAAGTCATGTTAGGATATGTCTGTCTGTCTTGTAATTTCTTCTTGGACAATCATCTAATTAGCCATCTCCTGAGATCCTTAACTCATATATCAACTGAGTTGAAGGAATTTCTTAAAGGTGAAATGTTGAAGACACAAATGCAGACAATTTCAACAAGAAAGAAAAGTAGGAGGTATCTAAAGAAACCAATGTGGTTACATAAGGAGCTTACAGATTTTTAAAGGGCATATATAGTATAAGAAATGGAAGAAAGGGGAAATCATTAAGTAAGAGGATACAAGAGAAGCCAGAAGATGCAGGGAAAAGGTAAGGCGGACCAAAGCTCAGAATGAGCTCCGGCTTGTAAGAGAAGTTAAAAAGAATAATAATAAATGTTTCTTCTAAGAAAGAGGAAGAACAAATAAGTAGTAGTAGGTCCTCTGTGTGGAGAAGATGGAGAAATGCTATTGGGAGACAGAAAGTGGAACTGCTCAACACATACTTTGCCTCTGTCTTCAACTAAAGAGATAAGAACAGGGGGACATTCAGGTCTGGGTCCAGAAAAATATTGTGGCCAGAGTGTAGATGTTTCGGCATAAACCATGTTTCGGCATAAACCATGAGAAAATGGGCTTCCCGGGACTGAGGGGAGACATGGCAGTCCAAACCTGAAGAATGACTGCTAGTGGAGACTGTATTAAACACGAGAAGGAGGTTATAACCTTGGACTTCGCTCCATGTTCTTTTCCTTCCAGTTGGGTTTTGTATCATATTTTTGAGAAGAATTAAATCACTCAAAGGGTTTGAAAGAGAATTTTTCCTTATAGGTTTTGAACTCGGCAGTGAGTGATTTCCCCCCCTTTTCTTTGATTGTCCTCACAATTGAACCAGCCCTTAAAAGTAGGATGATTGGGGGTTTCCCAACTGGTTCCTCCCACCACTCCTCTGTATCCATCTAGTCCATGACATTGGCTACCAGGGGATTGATGGTGGGATGAGGATGAGTGGTCAGAGGGAGAAGACTGGGAGAAGGGGGTGTTGGAAGCTGAAGGGCCAATAGGTTTTGCTTGGCTGAGGTCATTGAGGGCATTAGAGGTTGGTTGCAGGTGTGAGGGTATTGGCGGCGAGCCTTTGGCTCGAGTGGCCGTTAGGCATTGGTAAAACCTGGTTTGGGGGAAGTGAGGTGTGGCCATCACCTGCCCCTCCATGTTAAAGGGTATTCTGTTAAAGGAATCTGGGGGTCATGGTTCCTGTCTGAAGCCCGGGTGGAGGCTAGGGCCATGGCACGACCTTCCAGTGACCCTGGGGGATCTCAAAGTTGATAAACACTAACAGGGCTGCCCCTACTGGTGGTTACTTGTGAGACTTCCTGCATGGCTGGCAGGAGTCGGATATAGTCAGTTCAATTCCAGTGCCTAAGCCAATACCGCTCACATTCTGTAACCAATAAAGCTGTGGCCTAAATTTTGCCCATTAACCTAATGTATGGTGTTATTATTCAACATAAGGGGGAGGCCTCGGGGTCTTGACACGCACTAGAGTTTAGTGAGCAGGAGGAGGCTGAGGCAGAGAGCAGTCCCAGCTCACAGGCAGGAGAGGAGGCTAGAGAGGAGGAGCAGGCTAGAGAGGAGGGGGTCCAAAAAGCAGCAATGAGGCAGGCTGCTGAAGAATTTGGGGACTCTTCCCCTCCTGCTGCAACCAGCTCCCCTCCCACCTAGTCTCTTAGAAGACACAGGGAAATGAAGAGCACAGAGCAGAGATTGGTTGTGCACTCTGCAACCGACTGGAGGAAAAAACCCTGGAGAAGAGAGGTCATAGACAGCTGTGGACAGACAAGGACCTTCAGTTGTCACAACTGCCACATTGGGGCAAAACCTACTGGAAGAGTTGCTGTGATTACTAGGCCTGTGCTGTTTTGGCACACACACATACACACACACAGTCATACCTTGGGTTAATTACGCTTCAGGTTGAGCGTCTTCAGGTTGGTCCCGCGGTGACCCAGAAGTAACGGAACAGGTTACTTCCGGGTTTCACTGCTTGTGCATGCGCAGACGCTCAAAATGATGTCACGTGCATGCACAGAATCGGCGAATTGCGACCGGCGCGCACACAGATGCAGGTTGCGTTCTGCTCAGGATGTGAATGGGGCTCCGGAACAGATCCTGTTCACATCCAGAGGTACCACTGTATATATATTGCTGACCCATGCTTGACTCTGGCTCCTGACAATCAGTGATGCTTATTCTGAACTGTGACCAGACTGTTAATTCTCCTGGAATGCTACCAGGTACACTGACATTCAAAATACAAAAGTCCAGTCAGCGTGCAAAACCCTACATAATTACAGGTATTGTCTTTGGAATGGCGTGCATTTATCAGAGGAGAAGCGGCTCTTTTTGGAGGGCAAGTATGGTGGTGTGCATAAAGGACAGTCTCATTTGGCCCCCAAGCTATGTCAAGATGATACTGATAGGCTCCAATAAATCCCTAGCTGAAGTGGAATGGCACTTACACAAGAACAGGAAGTTGGCTTCAGAATACCCCTACCTGAAGTGGAATAGTATTTATAAAAGAACAGGAAATTACCTTGAACTACTCAAAGAAGCACCAGGATGTTCCTACTTATTGATGGACTGTCTTGGCTGCTTGAATGCCCACTACCGTTTCCTTATACAAAAATGTATAAAGTGCCTTCACTAAGCAGCAAGCACCCACATCAGACAGCAGTCATGCAGGGCAGTCACATCGCTGTCCTGATCCTCGAACTTATCATATGCTCATATGCTGCCGCTCAGCAAATATCAGGTAAGAGTTCCCTCTCAGAGAGGTGTGGATGATGATGATGATGATTTCAATTTACCGTATTTTCTGCCCTATAGGACGCACCTTTTCCCCTCCAAAAATGAAGGGGAAATGTGTGTGCGTCCTATGGGGTGAATGCAGGCTTTCGCTGAAGCCTGGAGAGCGAGAGGGGTCGGTGCGCACCCCTCTCGCTCTCCAGGCTTCAGGAAGCTATTTGCAAGCCTTGGGAGCTCGCGGGACTTCCCACTGGGCTCCCTAGGCTTGCGGATAACAGCCTGTTCTGGGGGCTTTATTCCCCCCCCCCCCAAAAAAACTAGGTGCGCTCTATGGGCCAGTGCGCCCTATGGGGTGAAAAATACAGTATATACCGCCCTTTAGCAAAAGATCCCAGGGTGGAATTCCACAGCCCAAACAAAAGAAAATGGTATCACACAGCCTGAACAATATAAAATTGCATTAGAAACCGTACAGAATGTGTCCTTGGACCTGAAACTGAGATTGATCCAGCAAAAATGAATGTTTCAAGTACACTGGACTCCACAACATTTGTCTAGGAAGGAACTAAGAGCTTCGACTGCTCAAACAAAGCTTTCTGTTTCTCTGTGGAACACGATGTAAGGTGGTTTTGGATAGCATGGGGGACTTGCATCAAATATTAACAGTTTTCTCTCTCATTATAACAGGGAAAACCTGTGAGAAACCCTTGAAAAATACAAGAATTCAATGGCTGTCTTCTTACTCATTCCTGTTGCATTTCTTCAGTATTGTTACCTGCTTCTTAAGCCCCCTTTCATTGTTTCTTTGCAACTTCATAGTTTCCACATGGATCCCAGAGCACTGGGCTTGCCTTCTCCCAAGACACAGTGGGATGTTAAAAGGACACAGCTTCCACCATCTGCTGGATTCACTGTGCTCAGAGGCAGCTCCTAGAGCTTAGCAGAAATCACAAAACTCTGAGGAAATTAAGCAATTCTTATATGCTTGAATAAGGATGAGGTTGAGCAGTTAAGCAGCGCTTCCCTACTCAGCCAGCCATCCCAACCAGTGGTGCCATCAACACAGGTCTTTGGGGCAGACGTCCAGGGCCCTGCTCTGGATTGAGCAGGGAGGGCCCTCAAACCAGTAGATCTGGCTTAAGACATTTTGAAGTAAGTGAAATAATACGCATTACCATTAAATCCACAGTTTAATGCTGCTGACCTGCACCACTGATCCCAGCTGACTCAAGAGGGTCAGAGCTGAGCTTTGTGGCTGGTCAAAACCCTTGAGAATAATATCAGTCAGAAAAACAGGATAGGTGCCTCATCATCAGTAGGAACAGGGTAGAAACTCAATTTCGTTTGCATTTAAAGGCAAATCTACTGAATTTGTACTTCCCGAAATAATATGCGAACTGAAACACAGTGCAGTTCTCCAGCCAAGTAATGTGTACCAAACTGTATATACTAAAGTAATGTGTGCATAAAAAGGTATATAGGTATATATAAAATATATAAAGGTATATATATAAAATATATAAGGGTATATATAAAAAGGTATATCAGTGACAACGGCATACAAAATGCACTATATCTTGCATATGTTAAAAATGTTAAGTGTTGTTACGCAGTACAGTGGTACCTCGGGTTAAGTACTTAATTTGTTCCGGAGGTCCGTTCTTAACCTGAAACTGTTCTTAACCTGAAGCACCACTTTAGCTAATGGGGCCTCCGGCTGCTGCTGCACTGCCGCTGCACAATTTCTGTTCTCATCCTGAAGCAAAGTTCTTAACCCGAGGTAATATTTCTGGATTAGCGGAGTCTGTAACTTGAAGTGTATGTAACCTGAAGCATATGTAACCCAAGGTACCACTGTAGTTCATGTGGATGGCGATAGATGGAGATGCGAATGTCAGGGAGAGGCAAACGGGAAAAGATGAAAGGACAGAAACCAGCAGTTAAAGGGAGCCTAGAGAGATTATCAGCAGCGTGTCGTCAGACAGTCAGTCTGACAAAGAGGGGGAGAAGGAGGGGGAGCCGGGGACAAGTCATGCTGTACACAGAGGAAGTAAGGGGAGGAGTTTTCGCAGACTTGCATGCTGGGTGAAAAAAAGAAGGAAGTAACATTAGTGGGAGCAACTGCGCACAAGGGGAAGGAGGTTAACGGAAACGCTGGAGATGTACGTTTGAACTTTGTCAAATAAATCAATTGTTTGGAACTGGCTGGGAGCCTGGAGTCTTATCTATGGCCAGCTGGACAGCACTAAGCCTCTGACAGCTTGCTCCCACTCATCTATTTTTTCTGCTGGAAAGCTGGTGGAATAAGGAAACAGCTTTGACATGGAGAAGGAATTGTTGGAACTGAAAAAGCGAAATGTCGCTCTGGAACAAAGATCCCAAGACCTGCAGAGTCGTTTGGAGGAAGCCCGGACTGCTCAGAGAGGAACCCAAGGTGGGCTATCAGCAGATGGGGGCAGGTGCGTGTGGGTGGAACGGTTCCAGGGAGACACGGAAAGTTACTTGGATTTCAAAACAGAGATGAAATATTTTCTGAACTGGAAGGAGATAAGTTTCAGAACGATGCAGCAAAGGTTGCTCACATCATTAGACATCTGGGAGGAGGGGCTCGAAGCTGGATAAGGCCGTTAATAGCCTCGGGGAATGAAGCCCTCAGAAATGAAGCCAAGTTTTGGCAAGCAATGGATTTTATCTATGCAGATCAGAGTTTAATTGACAGAACGCAGGAGGAGCTGCTGGCTTTGAGACAAGGCAAATCCACCGTACGCAGTTACTGGTCTGAGTTTGCTATGCTTGTACAGAAACTGGGGTGGGATTTAGAGGCGGACCCAGTACAAGCAATATTTAAAAATGGACTTAATCCAGAAATTAAGGATGAGCTGGCAAGGGGGCCACGACCTAAAAATATGGATGAGTTAACAAAGGCTGCTCTTGGGGTGGGTTTGAGACAAGAAGCCAGATGGCGGGAAAGGAAGCAAGGCAGAGAGCGGAGTTTCCATGGTGACCGGATTCCTGAGATGCCAGCTTCAGCCTCGGAATGTCAACAAGCGCCGGAGCCTATGGAGATAGGCACAGCCAGGGCGCGGGAGAGTTCGAAAGCCCAACGGTCTGGCGGGAAGGAAAAAAAAGACTGGCAAGCGGGAAAAAGATATTTTGTGTGTCAGAAGACTGGGCACTTTGCCAGAGTGTGCCCAGAGCGTCGTAACTGGCAGGGAATGGTGGGGGCCACCCAGCAGGCAGAGGGAGAGGAGCCCCAGCATTCGGGAAACGAAGAGGCCTGGCTGGTGGGGAACCGGGGCAACAGCCAGGCGGGAGCAGCACAAAGTCCCCGGCTTGGACACCCCAAAGCAAGCATAATGTTGAAGGTGGTGCTAGAACTCCCAAATGGACAGACGGTGGAGGAGTTGGCGTTAATTGATTCTGGGGCCTCAGCCTCCTTTTTCAGCAAGGAGTTTGCAGTGCGACACCAACTGAACCTGAGGCCTTTGGATTTTCCGCTGCAAGTGACAACAATTGATGGAAGAGAACTGCTGGGGGGTGAAGTGATGCATCGAACACCCCCAATGCAAATGCGGGTGGCCACACACTCTGAGGTCATCGCTTTTCACGTTGCCACACTGGCGGGGCCGCCTATCTTATTGGGCATGAGCTGATTGGCGTTGCACGATCCGATGGTTTCTTGGCACCAACGGTCCCTGACTTTTGGCTTGACGCACTGTATGGAGAACTGCCTAGCCCAAGGGCTAGATCGTCAAAGCGAGGGCAGGAGGGCAGCAGCATGCAGAGTGGGGACGAGCGAGATTCCGTCGTGTTACAGGGATCTACAGGAGGTGTTCAGCGAGAAAGAGGCGGATGCGTTGCCACCCCATCGGCCGTATGACTGTCAGATCAACCTGGTACCGGGGGCCACGTTGCCAGTGGGGAAAACCTATTCCATGTCGGAGGGAGAGCTCAAGGACCTCAAAGAGTTTATTGAGAAGAACCTGAGAAGGGGTTTTATCAGGGAGTCCAAGGCTGCAGGCGGGAGTCCCGTGTTTTTCGTCGACAAGAGATCGACAAAAGAGCGACGCCTAGTGGTGGACTTTAGAATTTTGAACAGCCAGACGGAACCGGTGGCCTTCCCGCTCCCAAGCAAATGCCATGGGTGGGCATGTGACCCCAGGGGAAGCAGCAGAACAAGAGGCAGTGTGGATAAGCCCTCAGTTGTTGGACAGCCATGTTCAGGTGCAACACACATACTTTACATTTCCCTTCTCATTTTCATGCTTTGCAAACGCTTCTGCATTCCTGACAGGATGAGCAACAAACAAAAGTTTGCCAAGTATGATAAAAGAAAACAAGAAAGTTTCTGAGTGTGTGTAATGTCAAATGTACTCAAATGGTACCACTATCATGACTACAGAAATGAATGGTGGTTTGTTTCTGCTGCCTTGATGCTAAACAAATTTCCTTGGGAACAAGTACCAGTATGTTGTAGAAAAGGATATGTTTTATCACGTAAAAGTAAGGGCAGACCCACTGAAATTAACCAACCTAAGTCATGCCCATTATCTTCAGTGGGTCTACTCTGAGTAGGGCTAGCGTTGGATACAACCCAAGGGCATTGCGCTGCAGAGGTTGGGAATTGTCTTTCTGCCAAAGGGCTGAATGAGTGCTCCGTCCTAGTGGTGGATGTGACCAGATGTAAAAGTGCCTGGGTGTTGAAATCCAATGTCTTCATCCCTCACCTAAATTTAATCCAGGGTTATCATTTCCGTAGTGTTTCTCTTTTGGGAGGGGAAAAAAACCACTTTTTTGGATTTTCCACAGAAAGGGTAAATCTGGATTAAACGGAAAAAGAATGTGTGACTGCATTTTAATGAGGACAAAATTGTATAGAAACTGCGTAAGACTTGCATGTATTAGCAAGTGCGTCCACAATAAACTGCCACGTGGAAGCTTCCTCAGGGTGTGATAAGGAAGTTTCTCTCTCTCTCCCCCCCCCCCTCTAGGAAGATATCCTTCAAAATGCAAACTCCCTATAGAAACAGGAAAATGCAAAGCAAGCTTTCCAAGATTTTACTTTGATCTCCACACCAGGAAGTGTGAAGAATTCGTTTACGGCGGCTGTGGAGGCAATGCTAATAACTTCAGGAATCCGGCGGATTGCATTTGGGAATGTGAAAGGTTTGGTAAGGGAAAATGCTACCTTTTGGGTCTCATCTGGACAACCAAGAGCCTGCACTTTATTCTTAACATGCTGAGCAGTCTACTGCAGGGGTCACCAGTATGATGCCCTTGGGTAGAATAGAACCCCGGAGGTGCCTTTCTTTTTGCAGTTTCAGACTATTTGAGCAGCACAGTGGTCAGTCCCCCTGGAAGATCTGTGATGAATTGCTCATCATTTAATCCACTTTCATTCCTGGAGGAAAGGGCTATTAAATTACTCATTTCTTCCATTATTTTCTCTGTTCTGTACAATATGGAAAAATGGGGGCACTTACTGAAGAAGGAGCAAGGGGGGAAAAAAATCAGGATTCTTCTTTTGCAACTCTACTTTCCCCCATATATCTAATCGCCATATGCTACAATGGTATTGGAGATAATGTGGAAAGGTAGGACCAGACATTTAAGCAATAAATAAAATGAAAGATGGTTGTAGCAGAACCATGAGGGCAGCCTGCTCAGAACTGGAACCTTTTTTGGTCTGTGTGATTTTATTTATTAAAAGCATTTTAACCCAGATTGGCTTTCATTCAGATCAATAAAAAAACCAAGATATTCCCTGCTCACATGATGACAATCTAAAAAACATGGCACAAAAGGCAAAAAGGGATGGAGAGGGAAGAGGGAAAGCAAACTCAGACACCAGTTTAGAAAGATTTTGCCCATCTCTCACAGTCAGCACTTGATCCCTTTCCAGAAGTCCCTCATTTCTCACTTGGAAGAGATTATCTCAGGGTTTGGAATCACAAACAAGACATCTTCCAATACTGTTATCTTCTGTGTTTCAAAAGGTGAAATTTCAGATATGAGCCTTGCCTTCTTCTCTCTTCTTTTTTCAGAATTGCTGCCTGAAAAATGCAAACTCCCGCTAAACAAGGGAGTACGGGGCAGAAAACCCACAATGAGATATTTCTATGATTTCAAAAAGAAGAAGTGTACAATGTTCTTTTATAATGGCTTTGGAGGCAATAAAAACAACTTTCTGCATATTCGACAATGTATTCGGCAGTGTGCAGATGTTGGTAAGTGCAAATAAATTTGTGGGCTTTCCCAGGCTGCTCCAAATGTCCTACACTTTATTCTAACCATTAGTCATGGACAAGTGCCGTTTGAACTCCAGCGATGCAATTGTCTGTTCTTTCCTAGGTCACACCCACGCCATGCATTTTAAAAAGCACTATGATACCACTTTAAAGTGTTGTGGCTTCCCCCAAAGAATTCTGGGAACTGTGATTTGTTAAGGGTGCTGAGTGTTAAGAGAACCCTCCTCCCTTCGCAGAGATTTAACAACCAATCCTTCTTCACAGGGAACCTTGGAAACTGTAGCTTTCTGAGGCGGGTAGGGTGACCTGACAACTCTCTGCACCCTGAACAAACTAGTTTCTAGGATTCTTGGGGGGGAAGTCATGACTCTATCATAACACTTGAAAGGCATGGTGCGTCAATTTGGCTAATTCTAAATATTCTGAAAGATATAAGAAGACAAAAACCAAAAAGTGAAGTGAAAAAGGAATGGGAGTGCCTAAATGAATACCTTAAAAGCCAAGGTTTGAGGACAGAAATCTGGAATAACCTTGTGAAGTGAAAGGATAAGAAAGAGGGATTTATATCTAGATGCTAGGATAGAGATGATAAGGAAAACAGGGTGATACAATGAGAGGTAAAGGAGGTGCTGTGGGATTGGTGGAAGTCAATGTTTGTTTTTCTTTTTAGTGTTTATATTATTAACTTGTAAGATATGGATTTTTTTGTATGCTGGTTTTTGTGTTTTGTGTATTGTTATTTTTTGATATTTTTCGTGTTGTTGTGTGGAAAATACTAATAAAATTTATTATTTAAATAATAATAAAAAATAAAGTAAAAAAGAAAGGCATGGTGTGAATGTGGCCCCAACTGAGTCGCCTTGCTATAGGAAAGGACATCTGCCATGAGAATGGGGGTGGCAATAGCTAGTTGACTGTGTGTTCGCTTTTTAAAAAACCCTCAGAGGGGATTAATCTTATTGTTCTGGAGAGGAAGAAACACACAGGTTTCAAGGAAAAAGAAGGAAAGCCCTTGAACTCTATTTATCTTCAGTATTGAGATTCTAGCAATTGTTTCATCAAGTCTGGAGAAGCTGTGGCTTTCCAGATGCTGTTGGACTACAACTCCCATCATACTGTTGTCATCTGGCATCTGGAGCATCACAGCTTCCTTATCCTTGTACTAAAATGTCCACTGCAGCCACACTGGTCCATGGGGCTTCTCTGCCGACAGCAGTCTGCCATCAGCCAGCCAACAGCTGCCTATTGTGATTTGTTGTTGTTGTTTAGTTGTTTAGTTGTGTCTGACTCTTCGTGATCCCATGGACCAGAGCATGCCAGGCACTCCTGTCTTCCACTGCCTCCCGCAGTTTGGTCAGACTCATGCTGGTAGCTTCAAGAACACTGTCCAACCATCTCATCCTCTGCCGTCCCCTTCTCCTTGTGCCCTCCATCTTTCCCAACATCAGGGTCTTTTCCAGGGAGTCTTCTCTTCTCATGAGGTGGCCAAAGTATTGGAGCCTCAGCTTCAGGATCTGTCCTTCCAGTGAGCATTCAGGCCTGATTTCCTTCAGAATGGATACGTTTGATCTTCTTGCAGTCCATGGGACTCTCAAGAGTCTCCTCCAGCACCATAATTCAAAAGCATCAATTCTTTGGCGATCAGCCTTCTTTATGGTCCAGCTCTCACTTCCATACATCACTACTGGGAAAACCATAGCTTTAACTATACGGACCTTTGTTGCCTACTGTGATACTTACAACCATTCCAGAAGATGGGACTGGCTGTCCTTGCCTCTGGCTCCACCTGCTGATGGCTGAGGTAGCTCAGTCGACAGAGCGTGAGACCCTTAATCTCAGGGTCGTGTGTTTGAGCCCCATGTTTGGCAAAAGATTCCTTCATTGCAGGGAGTTGAACTGGATGAGACCCTCGTGGTCCCTTCCAACTCTACAATTCTGTGATACTGTTGGGGTCCATGTCTCTCCCCCCCGCAAGTCCCAATGGGCACCAGTGACCACTGGGCACAGGGAACTGGAGAAAGATAGAGCAGAATAGCACTGTACGTCAACCACGTTGCATTGAAACCGAGAGATCCTTTCAGTGAGGCAAGTTCTAATCATTATTCAGTAGTATAGCTACAGCAGGTGTCCAGATATAAACTTAGGGTTCTACTCAGAGAACACCCACTGAAAGTAATAGACATGGCTGATAGTGCTATTACTTTCAATGTAATGGGTCTATTCTAGAATAAAGGTTAGCTGGAAATGACCCTTATTTAGTTGGAAATGACTGAAATACTTTGTATATTTAAAAGTTAGATATAGATATTGAACAGCAAGCTTCCACTTCCTTCAATTACAACCTTTTGCAATGTTCCTTAAGGTTATGGCTAACATATTTTATAATAATAATAATTTGCTTTTGCCATAATGTTCTCTTTTTCAAATGGTGCGATTATATATATGAGCCTTTTGCCTTTGTTTCTCCCCCCCCTCCAGTATATATGCCCAAAAGATGTAAGCTCCCTGTAGTCAGCGGACCCTGTAGAGCTTACATTCGTCGCTACTTCTATAATACTAAGACCAATAGGTGTGAGCTGTTTATCTATCGTGGCTGTATGGGCAATGAGAACAACTTTACAAAACGGATAGATTGCATCCGCCAGTGCCAAAGTTACGGTAAGACACACACACAAAAAAACAAAACCAAAAAAACCACCCCACAATCGACAGCACCTACGGTACATTCTTTCCCCCAGATAATTCCGGGCATGGTAGTAAGGGTTGTCGGGAATAGTAACTCTGAGGGGTAAACAACAATGTTGAGAACTATTTGAGGGAAATATTGTGTTTTGAATGTAAAGTATAGTGTGCACACAGCCCTAGAGTGCAGCGAGACTTGTAAAAGAAAAGGGATCCGGACCATTAGGTCCAGTCGTGACCGACTCTGGGGTTGCGGCACTCATCTCGCTTTATTGGCCGAGGGAACCGGCGTACAGCTTCCGGGTCATGTGGCCAGCATGACTAAGCCGCTTCTGGCGAACCAGAGCAGTGCACGGAAACGCCGTTTGCCTTCCCGCCGGAGCGGTACCTATTTATCTACTTGCACTTTGACGTGTTTTCGAACTGCTAGGTTGGCAGGAGCAGGGACCGAGCAATGGGAGCTCACCCCGTTGCGGGGATTCGAACCTCCGACCTTCTGATCGGCAAGTCCTAGGCTCTATGGTTTAATCCACAGCGCCACCCGCGTCCCTCTAGGGAGACTTTTAAGTGTCTTCAAATGAACAATGCAGCAAGATCAGGGTTGGGAGCACGACCCTCAACTCCAACAGGGTTTTGTTCTGCTACTTCAGGAAAGTTTTTAATATTTGATGTTTTATTGTGTTTTCATTATTCTGCTGGGAGCCGCCCAGAGTGGCTGGGGTGGGGTATAAATAATAAAAAATATTATTATTATTATTTTACTGTCTGACGAGGGCTAAAGTATGGAGAAGTGCCTCAAAAGAATGTTGAAAAATGGCAGGCTAGTAAACAACAACACACAAAACTAATGACATTCTTTTTCTTTTTACTTAGTAACATCAAGGTACTTGAGCAAAAAACCTCGTGTTAAATTTGTTGCCATTGTGTTGTCAATAAGGATGCGGAGATATAGAACGTTTCCAGTGATTAGTGGTCGTTGTTTTACATTGTATGGTATGGTGTTGTGGGCAAGGGCTAACTGATGAAGACTGATGGGACCTGATTCCAACTCCATAAAAAGACCACCCCCTAATGGCTTCTGGAGCTCAGGAGCAGGAATAGCCTCTGTTCCACCTTCATATTTAAGAATAGTGTGCAACCTTTCTTCAGATTTCTTTAGGTTGTATCCAATTAATTTCTACTCTCAGTTGACTCACTGAACCTCAATTGGTCATGTGCATGAATTTCAATGCTTCTATTATCTGAATGGGACTAGTGTTGGGTACAGCCCTTTATGACCTGCTCTCCTTTCCTCCCTCAGGTCCACGTGAAGACTATGACCCCAAACAACGATTCCCCTGATTAATCTTTCATTGTGTCCTCTCATGGAGCAAAGGCACCGAGTGAAAGAATGCTGACTCTCTTGCAGCTGTACCAAACTTTGCGGGAATTTCTTGCCAATGAACTCAACTTTTCTTCAGCAAATTTTAGTCTGCTCCTTGAGTGTCATTGTCCTCGGTCTCTTTTTATCGAATGCCCATTTTGTTTCATTAGTTGTTTGTTCTGCGAGGCTTCCTTGATGCTACCACATTACTGGTGTCCAGAGGAGCTATAGTGCAACAAAAGCAGGACAAAAATAAAACATGACATTTGTGATTTCAGTTACAGGATACCTGTATGCACGGCTTCAAAATGAAGTGGTGTGACCACCCCAGAACTTTTGCATGTGGAAACAGCATTAAAAGTGGGATTGCGTATGATTACCCCACTAGCACTGTGAGCACAATTCATCATGAATGTGTAATAAAAAGGAAGTAATATGTAATAAAAAGGAAGTCTGAGAGTTACAGGGAAACAGCTACTATAGAGGGGACCTTATGGAATCTGAGTTAATGCCACAATGCCTTTATACTTTTAGTCAGTCTCCAAGCTATTTTCCTAAACAAAAGTTTCCAATATTAGACCTCTGGGAAGAACCATTTTCTCAGGCAAATTGCTCTTTATGTTCCATATACTTAGAGTACTTTTCCTTGTTGCAAATATAGCAGGAAGAAAACAACGAAATCAGCTTACATTAGCAATAAGAACAACCCATCTATCTACAGATAGGTAGCCGTGTTGGTCTGCCATAGTCAAAACAAAAAAATTTTTTTTCCTTCCAGTAGCACCTTAAAGACCAACTAAGTTAGTTCTTGGTATGAGCTTTCGTGTGCATGCACACTTCTTCAGATACACTGAAACAGAAGTTGCCAGATCCTTCTATATAGTGAGAAGGTGGGGAGGGGTATTACTCAGAAGGGTGGTGGGAATGGGTGATTGGCAGATAGCTGTGATCGTCAACAGGCTCATCACAGCTATCTGCCAATCACCCATTCCCACCACCCTTCTGAGTAATACCCCTCCCCACCTTCTCACTATATAGAAGGATCTGGCAACTTCTGTTTCAGTGTATCTGAAGAAGTGTGCATGCACACGAAAGCTCATACCAAGAACTAACTTAGTTGGTCTTTAAGGTGCTACTGGAAGGAAAAATTTTTTTTTGTTTTAACCCATCTATCCTAATTGAAACATATGTATTAATATAAGCAGTTCATTTGTCCAAACAAATATCCAAACAGCACTGATGATAAGATAACATGTTTCAAATATAGAAAGGCAACTGAAAAATGAATTTTGGGTGTATATCCTTCCAACACTGAAATATAAAAATATTTTCACAACCATAAGGATCTACTTTTGCTGTCCACATCATCACAGAAATATAAGAATGTGAGAGCACTGGCATATATCAATGATTTTTCCAAAACAATGAATATGCAAACAACAATTTCTGATCAAAACCCACACAATATGGCTCAGAGAGGCATTGTCATGAGCATCTTTCTGAACTTACTTGTTCCTTACCAGACACATCCATTTTTATTTACTCATTCTCAATTTAAACCTAAAGCAACAATACATAGATGCTAAAGCAACTTTCAGTTGTTTTGAAGACTGGTTTGAACATTGTAACACCCTATTGCATAGGGAACTTAAGCATTTAAGAACTTGAGCGTCCCATTTACAACTTTGCAACAAACATTTATAAACAAGTAGTATGGTTTAACTTTCTGTAAATTTCCAATTATTTCCTCTGTGCTGAAACACTCAAAGGTGCCAGTCCATAAATAGACACCAAAAGGTGCTGTAATTTAAGATATTGCCATTCAACAGCAGTGGGTAGATGGCACTTGGACCACAATATTAAAAATGATCTGAAAGTATAAGGAAGATTTCTATGTACCAAATGGATTCTACTTTCTAACAATTGAATTAGCCAGTTAATCTATCCCCTTTTCACCTTCCAAAAAGGTACATGCATATGATCTCAAGTTCAAGCCCTCAAATCTGTAGGCAGGGTTAGGAAAGACTCCTGTCTGAAACCCTGGACAGCAGGTAATATCATAGCTTGGGAAGGAGGCCTGACCAATTTCTCCCTATATCAGAAGTCAAGTTATACCTGCTCATGTGCAGTTAAGAGGCAGCAATTTTAGACAGAATTCTAAAAAGCCCTTTCCCCTTCAGTTTGTTCCAATTTATCTTTTCATAGATCAAAAAAATTATGCACAGATGTTTTAAAGGAGAATCAACATTAGTGCAGGTATATCAATGCTCTTGAAGATACAGGAACACAAATTTCAACCAGATAAGCTTTTGGATCTCAACTGAATTTCACTCTGAGGGTGTTTGAAGTGCAGTGAACTATTAACAGTGCAGTGATGTGGTGCTGCTCACCTGACTGCCCATACAGCTCGCTGCTGGATCAGGCCAAAGGTAGCCTAGGTAGTCCAGCATTCTCTTCTCACAGAGGCCAACCAGAAGCCCCAACATGGCAAGCCCATTGGTGGGAGGTCCAGGTTGGCTCTGGCAGTGGGCTTGAGGATGTTGATTGTCTGTTATGGGCCATTGGTAGAAAGCCAAACACAGAGGGGTTAAATCTTGACCAGCAGATTAAGGTAGATTCTATGGGTCATATTATTGTTGATGAGTTCCAAAATACCAGCAGAAAGGGGATCTACGCTGTTGAAGATCTATGTGGGAAAGCTCTTCTTACACCAGTTGCAATAGCTGCTGGAAGGAAACTGGCACCCAGGATTTTTGACAGGAAAGAAGATTCTCAACCTGACTACACCAACATTCCTACCGTGGTCTTCATTCACCTACCTACTGGAACGGTGGGACAAACAGAAGCGGAAGCTAGAACTACATATGGAAGCGAGAATGTGAAAACCTATACAACTTCTTTTATCATGCTGTATCAGGCTGTAACTAAAAGGAAGACAAAGTGTGTAATGAAACTGGTGTGTGCAGCTAAACAGGAGAAGGTAGGCCTTCATATGCAAGAGTTAGGATGTGATGAAATGCTTCAAGGCTTTGCTGCGGCTGTCAAAATGGGAGCAACAAAAGCAGATTTTGACCAGACAGTGGCCATCCACCCAACATCTTCTGAAGAACTCATGCTCACTGGAAGGACAGATCGTGAAGCTGAGGCTCCAATACTTTGGCTACCTCATGAGAAGAGAAGGCTCCCTGGAAAAGACCCTGATGTTGGGAAAGATGGAGGGCACAAGGAGAAGGGGACGACAGAGGACGAGATGGTTGGACAGTATTCTCGAAGCTACCAGCATGAGTTTGACCAAACTGCGGGAGGCAGTGGAAGACAGAAGTGCCTGGCGTGCTCTGGTCCCTGGGGTCATGAAGAGTCGGACACAACTAAACAACAACAACAAGATGTAATCTTCACAGAATCATGGCAGATTCTGGTGAGATCTTGTGAGATCTCCCTGAGCTCTTGCAAGATCTTACAGAGCTCATGAGATCTTGAGAGATTTCAGGAAGATCTTACAAAGTCTTGCTAGCCTAATACTGCTATTAAACCAACTAGATTTAGTAGGATTATGCACAGGGTTTCCATGTTGGGTTGCAGCTAGCACTGTCGGCAGGGTAAGGTCCTGGCACTTACATGACCTCCCATTACTGACATTGCTGGCACTGGCAGGGTTGAGTAAGGTTGGCACAGTGCAAACACACCAGTGCAGCCAAACTGGTGCTCATGCCAGTGTGTTCACACAACATCAACCTCACCTCCTTCCTCCTCTACCTTCTTGTAAGCCACAGTGATGTCAGCGTTGGGATATATGCTAAGTACCTCTCCCCAACAAATGCTACTGGTTGTGGGTGGTCCATGATTTTAAAAGATTCCACCTTCTGCCCAAGTAGTGTTTTCAAGTCCCATTGCAGAAGTGGAAGTTGCTCTGCTCATGAACTTATTCCGCCAAATACTGCCTATAATCCTGATCTCAAAGGTTGTCTCCATGGATCCTATTGTCCACCTTCTCCACTGCATATTATTTCATAGTCCATATTTTATATCTTTCCATATTATCCATAATATTTGCTACATTACAAGTGTTATTAAAATCCTGCTAAGGTTTTCATCTGCTTACAGTGGTTTCCTAGATAAATTATAAATTTTTCCCATTCTTTGTTGAAGTTTTGGTCTTCTTGGTTCCTGAGCCTTCCGGTCAGTTTTGTCATTTTGGCATAGTCCAACAGCTTGGTTTGCCATTCCTCTCTGGTAGGGACTTTGTCTTCTTTCCATCTCTGGGCTAGTAGCATCCGCATTGCTGTTGTCACATACATGAAAAGTCTTTTCTGTTCCTTTGGAATGTTGGTACCTACAATTCCTAATAAAAGGCTTCTGGGTTTGTTTGTTTTTACAAAAGTTATTTTAAACATTTTTTTTTTCAATTCATTATACCAGTAGTTTATAAATTTTACCCAAAAGGTAGACCTCTGTTATGATGGACTCAAGTTCTGTCTTTTCTCTGATTTAACTGTTTGCCATACAGTCTTTGTTGAATCTGGATATTAGTTGACAGTATGTAAGCAGTTTCATATTTTTTCTCCTCTTTAATACTTTGGCATATTTTTTATCTCTTCTTGAAGATGAACCATATCTTGGTAAAATATATAGTCGTACATTCTTCTCTTGGCTCTAATAGTAACATTCCAGTGGTGACATTAACAGTGCTGGTGAGTACCTTTTTGTGATTTTTGTGGTGCAGGCTGTGCCCCTGGCCATGACGTGTGATTTGACAGTGAGTTTGGGGTTGTTGTTGTTTAGTCGTTTAGTCGTGTCCGACTCTTCGTGACCCCATGGACCAGAGCACACCAGGCACGCCTGTCTTCCACTGCCTCCCGCAGTTTGGTCAGACTCATGTTCGTAGCTTTGAGAACACTGTCCAACCATCTCGTCCTCCGTCGTCCCCTTCTCCTTGTGCCCTCCATCTTTCCCAACATCAGGGTCTTTTCCAGGGAGTCTTCTCTTCTCATGAGGTGGCCAAAGTACTGGAGCCTCAGCTTCAGGATCCGTCCTTCCAGTGAGCATTCAGGCCTGATTTCCTTCAGAATGGATACGTTTGATCTTCTTGCAGTCCATGGGACTCCCAAGAGTGACCCAATGCAAAAACCCTGAGGATCCATGAGGATCCATGGTTTGGAACCATATTTTTGGCCCACGGTGTCGTCAGGAAGCCATGGATCCGTGTTTTTTTGTGGTGCTGGCTGTGCCCATGGACACACCGTGTGATTTGACAGTGAGTTAGGGGTGGCCCAATGCAAAAAGTGTGAGGATCCATGAGGATCCGTGCTTCAAAACCAAGTTTTTGGGCCACAATGTTGCCAGGAAGCCGTGGGTCGGAGTTTTTTGTGGTGCAGGCTGTGCCCCTGGCTATGATGTGTGATTTGACAGTGAGTTAGGGGTGGCTCAATGCAAAAAGTGTGAGGATCCATGAGGATCTGTGCTTCAAAACCACGTTTTGGGGCCATGGTATGGACAGCAAGCCGTGGATCTGTGATTTTTGTGGTGCAGGCTGTGCCCCTGGCTATGTGTGATTTGCCGGTGATTTAGGGGTGGCCCAATGCAAAAAGTGTGAGGATCCATGCTTTGAAACCATGTTTTTGGGCCATAGAGTTGCCAGGAATCCATGGATCTGAAGTTTTTGAGGTGCAGCTATGCCCCTGGACATGATATTTGATCTGATGGTGACTTCAGGCTGATCTAGTGCAAAAATCATGAAGATCCTTGAGGATCCGTGTTTTTTAACCATGTTTTTGCGCCATTGCGGCACCACGAAACCGTGCATGCATGATTTTTTTTGGTTCTGCCTATAGACTAATATGTGGTCTAGAGTATCATGGTGGTTTTATTTTGTTTCAATATAAAAATCGTATGAATTCATGAGGATCCATGCCTCGGATCCATGTTTTTGTGGTGCTGCAGCACGGCAAAGTGTTGGATCCACCTTTTTTATACTCCAGTCTGTAGGCATGCCTTCCAGATGTGATTTGACACTGCATTTGTTGGAGTTATTTTTTTTTAAAGTGGAGGATCCATGAGGATCCGTGTAACCCAGTCCCGTAAAAGTGCAAAGGATTTCTGAGCTTCTTCCTTCCTATATTTAAGCACATCCTTATGTCATCCTGTTATGTACTGAGTTGAATAGGATCCAAACTGCAGCAGTCTGATTGGTCCTAGAACAATAGGATCCAAAAGGCAGCAGTCTGATTGGTCCTAGAACAAGGCAGCAGTATGATTGGTTGGCAGGAACCACCCAATCATGCTCCAGATAGAAGTGAATCCACAACCTGATTGGCTTACAGTAGAATTCCGGAATTAGCCAATCATGTGCAGCCCATTGTGTAAATAATATATATAAAGCAGATACTTTGAGGGGACTTTGATTCATTCCTCCTCACCACTATGAGCTGAATAAAGAGCATGAAATCACTTTGCGACTCTGAGTATATTTCACATCCGCACATGCGGAACCTGGGAAGTAACTCCCATTAACGGGGAACTACCTCCCCCATCCCGGTGAGCGTAGGATTACAGCCTAAACGGCGGATTTCCCCCCACCCCCAACCGGTCTTTGCAGGCATGCTAAAATGGAAGGTTTGGGCACTGATATCAATTGCGGAAGCATCCGCAGCAGACGGTGCTCGCTCTAGATCTATGCAGAGAACCCGGCGCTGCGATGGGATCCCGGATGCGTGGGGGGACAACGTACGGAAGATTTCTCATTGGACGCCGAGAAAGCGGAGAAGGACCCATTAGATTGAACTACAGCTCCCAGATTGCTCTCCGCGGCCACTCAAGGCAGTGTAAAAGTGACACAACCCTCCTGTTATGCAAAGCAAGGGAAGGCTCAGAACTACGTTTCCCAGAGGGCACCGGCTGTGTACAAAGATGTCCCTGGCCTTGGACAGGGGAGCTGTTTGCACAGAACAGAACGGCAGAGACTGACAGGTGTGCGGACACCTGGATGAGGTCTGTTTGGAGAGCCTCCGGAGGTAAGTTTGACCTGGAGAAAGAGGGGCTGTAAATAACGGGGGCTCGGTTTGCATAGTATCAGGTTCTACGGGCGGAAAACTGACAGGTCTTTTCGTTTTCAGTTTTGGATGAAAGCAAAATCAGGTTGTGGCTCAGGCAGGGCGCGGGCGCGGGTTTTACGCATTACAGAGCTGTGCTAGAGAATCTTGTGCATATGCATGGTGGAATATAAACTCTGTTCGTTTTCGTACTGGTGATTACAGACCCTCTAAGTGTCCCTATTTTCCAGGGACATCGCTGATTTACAGAAGCTATCCCAGTTTCTGGTTTGATCCCGGAATGCCCCACTTTTCCTTAGGATGTCCCTATTTTCATTGGAGAAATGTTGGTGGGTTATCCAAAGTTATCCGACCCCCGAGCCATCTGAAGGCAATTCTGTATTTTTTTTTTAAATGTTTAATGTTTTATTATGTTTTTATATATGTTCAAAGCTGCCCAGAGTGGCTGGGCAAACCCAGTAAGATGTGTGGGGTATAAATAGTAAAATTATCATTTTGGAATGAGATGTCCCAATTTTCATCAGAGAAATGTTAAAGGGTATGTGATTATATATAAACCAATTTACCTGGGGATAAGCACCCCTGAACACAGTGAGCTTTACTTCTCAGTAAACACAGAAATATATTGTTAGCTATAATCCAACTCAAGATTGATTGTGCCCCCTCTTTTTTAAAATAGTGGATGAAGTTAAAACAGTGCTGCAAAAAACTAATGGTATATCTTGTTGCACATGTGGACAATGAAAAATGATATTCATTTAGTACTGCTAAGAAAATACGATATGCTCCTTTTGTGAAATGGATGTATCAGATAAAGAAACTTAATAAAGATTTAACAAGTAAAATGCAAATGGTTGCAGGTTCAGTTTCCAGAATCTCCCAGCTAGGGCTGGAAGAGACCCTTGCCTGAAAGAACTGAGAGCTGCTGCCAGTCGGTGTCGACAATATTGGGTTTCCATTCTTCCTAAGTATCTTTGTTATACCTGAATACTATGCAAGAGAAGCTACTTAAACAAGTGATAAACCTTGCAGATCTAGGCACCACAACTTCTAAAATTTCATTCTTCTGTGACACAGATTCACTGGTGATTTTCAGACTGTGTTGTAGGAAACCATAGGATTTCTCAAAAACTTTTAAGGATTTTTTTCAATAAGGAAGATCAGTAATAAGAGACAAGCTTCCCTGAAAGGCTCCAACAACCTGCAGCCATAAGAAAATCTTAAGTGTTGGGGTGTGTGTGTGTGTGTGTGTGTGTGTGTGACTATTTTGCTCACACAAGTTTATGGTGAAACCCAATAGGCCCTGTAAGTACCGTGAGCTCTAATTTGCATCCCAGAATGTATTTCAGTCTCCTCTACAATATTTTTGGGGACCTGGGACTCCATAGCAGACAAGTTGATGCTGTAGAGATTTCCTAAATGTTAAGAAAGGCTGAAAACCACTGGTATATTCCAGGAGGGGTACAATTCAATAGTGTCTCACCAAAGGCTGAACTGTTGAAAAGCTAAGAGTTGAATACATATATGCTTGTGTGTGGAATTGGGATTTTAATCCACTTTTTGTGATGATGACTCTGAGATGACGGATGGGTTGGTATTCCTGTTTAACATGGAACTAAATACTGGCCTGTGTATTTCCTCTGTCCATGGATTGAAATGTTTTCAGGAGAGCATCGGTGCAAGTACATATTTACTCAGAAGTCCAGCTGAGTTCAAATGGGTCTTATTCGCTGAGGCAGCAGCGCTACGCAGCCTTGACAGAAAGTGCTGTTGACTTCAACCGCTTAGTACTTGAGTTAATATTGGCTTTTATTTATTTTCTACAAAGGGGATGCAACCGAATAATGCAGAGGCTATATATGTGCTTGTGTGTTTGCTCCAGACTGGAAACATTGTAGGATTGCAAGCCACCTGATTATTAATTTCCCTGTCACCTTTTTACAAATATTTACCACAGCTTTCAAAATAAAAGGGCAATGTAGTTCTCAGGTTTGGCTTGTTGGCACGGGGTGGAGGAATAAATATTTCAACAGGGCGAACCATATGCATGTGTGTCTTAAGACAACCTGCGAAAAAGAGCAAAAAGCAAACGAGCCACACATTGCGATGCTCTTAATTTTTATTTTCATTTGTCAAAGCAGGTCTGTCAGAGACTGAGCAGGGGCGTCTCCATAGCAACGCTGCATTCCCCCCCCCCTCTGAGGAGCTTCCCGCTTCCGTCTCCTCCTCCATTACTGCGCTTGCTCTTTACCTCGGGGAAAGGAGTGGAGGGGTGAGAATCCGCGGAAGGGCGCATGCGCGTTTCCGTCATACCCAAGCCGGCCGTCTCGCTCCTTGTAATCCGGAGAGAGAGGCGGGGGGGGGGTGCCCGGTGCGCCGCGCCTGCGCAGTGGCTTCCCGGTCGGCGCTGCCCAAGGAGCTTGTTATTCAGCTCAGTCAGCCTTTTCTGGCGGCCGGGGCAGCTGCTTGTCAATTGCTTGGGTCGGGTCAGCCGCCGCCGCCACGGACTCCGAGCGCCCTAGGCCGGCAAGTATCGAAGACCCCGTATATATGTGTGTGTGTGGCTTGCGACACACCTTTACCCTCCTCCGCCTCCCCTCTTAATTCCCTCTTCTGGGGCTCCCCCCTCCCCGGTCCCTCTTTTCCTAGTTGCAAGCCTAGATTGGGGACCCTCGATCCGGTTCCTCCATGCCTGCCTCCTACCCACCCAACAATATCCTTCTACCGTTTCCCTTTTGGGCAACCTCACACCTTTTTCCTATTCATAATCTTAACCGTAATAATTTTATTATTTATACCCCGCTCCTCTGGGGTATAATAAATTACCTCGTCCTTAGAAACACTCTCTCTAATAATTGCATGCAATTGTGACTCTTCTTTTCGTTTGCTTTAATAACACAATACCACCCTTTTTATTTGTGCTCGCCATCCCATCTCTTCTCCCTGGTCTGCAATACATAACCTCAGATCTTTCCCCCTATATAAACCTTACACTCCTCCTCCAGTTTGTTGCTCTGGCACCTTCTCTCTGTTTGCTCTGACAGGCATCCTTCTGTCTTTTTCTGTTTTGGAGGACCACAAAACACACACCCTTCAAACCTTTTGTTTCTATTCCCATGTACACCCAAACCCTTTAAATCTTGCATCTGTCCCTGCAATTCAGCACCGCTGCACCCAGTTCTCCTTGTCTGCTGTGCTTGAGCTGCCCCTTTTCTCTCTAACTAATTTAGCTTCAACGCTGGACTCTTACCCTCTTTTTGCATCGTCCCCACACTCCATTCCCATCTTTTTCTGAGTGGTTCTGAGATCAATTCTCTGTTGAAGTGTGCAGCTTTATTTTCTCATGAAATGACCTAAATTGCCATTTTGAGGTGGAGCGGCTGTTCCTTGGCAGGCAGGTGCTAAAGGTGGAAGATGGGGTGCATATCACTGCTGATTGTTTTATGATTTTCTGAAACTAGCACCTATTTGTATATATTGTCTAATTTATAAGCCCCACCCTCCACCACATGGTTCCAGAGTGGCCTATTTGCCCTGTGTGAAATCTAAGCTTCTGACAGCAGCAATGAGACAGTGCAATTCTAACCATACATACTCAGAAGTAAGTTCTGTTGAAATCAGTGGGACTTACTCCCAGGTAAGTGTGGCTAGGATTTTAGTTTAAGTATCGCCACAGCCACAAATTTGCTACATGGGCTTGGTTCTCTCAGCCCATCATGGCTAATATGGGAAAAATAATACTAATGTACAAGACAGGGCCAATGTAAGGATTACTAAGAAACTTTCTCCAGGTTTTTTTAAAGTATGATATGAATGCTCACTATTATCATTAAATTGAAGTGTAGCTTTAATATGGTAGGTCGTGTTGTGTACATTATTTTAACTGGAGCACTCGGCAACTTGCTAGGAACAGCACAAATTCTTTTTTGGCAAGAGGATGAATGGATAGTGAGATCAACACAGTAATTTTGTTCTCAAGTAGGATGATTCAGTGAGCTGTGCTTGCATATTGTAGTCCCTAGTCATATACCAGAGATGGACAAACACTTGTTTCAGACTGAATAGCTTTTGTTAGGAAGAGTTAATGCCCATTAGTGAGGACCTGTGAGACCCTATAATACATAATTATGCTTTGCATCTAACTATCAAAGCTCCTTGCAGTGATGAGAAAGTAGTGCCATCCTTGTTTAAAATATGAACAAGCTGGGGCTTAATTTGGAAGGGATTTTAGTTGCCATTCAATATGTGCGTATTCAGAACTATGCTCACTAAACTTCATGGAATTGCTGTATATGTATGGGACGCTAAGGCCAAATTAATACTGCTCATTTTAAACCAGTTTGAAATGGATGTAATGAACCCAGATTCTCCAGTGGGGTTGTGGGAACAGTAGTTTTATGAGAATGAAAAACTTATTTGCTAACAGATTCTTTGTACCTTCACAGAACTATGCTTCCCATGGGCTCTGGATGGGAGCTTTCAGCTAACTGTGTGTAAAACTGATATCAGTCTGTAGTAGTGCAGACATACCCTAAAGAGAAACTTTCTAATGACGTAGAGGTTCTATGTCTAATTGTTCACTTTGGAGTGACTGCGCCATTAGTGTGGTCTAACTAGTCTAAACCTGTGCTGAGCAAATGAGACACAAAGAAAACACACACACACATTCTGCTCTGAACAGGAACGTGTGCTTTCCTGACACTCCTTCTAATTACCTCTTGCTGAATGCTGGAGGCAAAATGTGTATATGAAGGCATATATTAATACGGAACTTGAGAATCCAGTGCAAGACTAGGAACAATATGATTTTGTTCAAGATGAGTCACAAATAGTTTCTTTATAAATGCCAGTTGTTTGCTTTTCTATTTTCTTTATCTACAAACATTGCTAAGTAGAATGATTTCACTGATAGAGATCACGTTAGTTGTGATTTAAAAAAAGGTATAACTTGCTAGAATGGTGGCTCTTATTTACTTGAACTACAATGGAAATAACATTTCACACAGAGCTGATCTGACTCTTTAGGTAATTCCTGAATTGATGGCATTTCCAGTGATTTCAGAAGCCTGGTAGTTTTTCATTATGCCAAACCACACAAACTATAGTTTGAAAACAATGTTTTCTGATGCTAGCTTCCCAGCCAACCCCAAAAGATAGTTTGTCAATTCAGACACCACCCTAAAATACATTTGACAAAGCATTGTTAACCATGTTTGGATGCCTGAATTCAGCCTTAGTCTAAATATTAGAAAATGCATTTACTCACAGTTAGCCCAGATTACATTTCCAGTGGTGCTCTTCTGTCCGCTCCCCCCCACCTTGATTCCCTGTCTGCTGTCTAAATGTAGATTGTAGATTACTTGGGGCAGAGGGCTTTCTTTTTTTCTTTACACCATTTTGTCAAGTGAGATGTACAGTGAGCATGCTGTGTGAAGAAGCAGCACAAGGAGCGTACAACACTGACAAATTAGGACCTTACATTTTATTCAAATTTCATGCGCACTAGAATCAATTGCTTAGCCATTTTGAATATGGAAGACTTTTATTTCCTTTTAAGTGTTCGCTAATTACAGACATCCGTTTATCATTTGTTGGCTTCAGGTTTATTTTCCTCAAGGAGCCTTTTCCGTTGTGTAATGGGATCGCTATACGCTTTGCCACCTTCTGCACTCACAATAAGTAGTCTTTGTGGTTAGGTTTGGTCACTATTTTAGTCTTAAAAGTGCAACGACATCTATGAAGCATTGCTTTGTTTTATATTATGTGTGTAATTTCATAGCTGAGAAAGCGGAGATCAGAATAAGTATGTGAAATACACTTTTCAGGGTGTGTCTGTTTTGTGACTCTTTACTTCCCTGCCTCATTGGAACATATGTATTATTTTTTGGGTGAAGGGAAAGAGTGATGTAGCGATAAAGGGAGATTTGGAGAGTTGGTTTAAAGGACGCAAATGGTTTGGACTGGTTTAGCATGTGGAGGAGGGAACTGCATGTAGGCATTAGTTCCCCACTTATGATGGAAACCACCTCCTGAAATTCTCCCAACATGCTTCACATCACATCACATCACCCCACACCCAAACCACAACAGCTGAATGCTTGGGCAGTGTGTGAATGCCCAATTATTTGTGGTTGTTACGGCAGCTGGAATGTTTTGCAGAATCTTTGACATTATTCCTTGAGTGTAGGTTGCAAGCAGCAAAGTTAGAAATTATCTCAGAACTTCATACAAACCAGGCATCTCATTATCACTGATATAGTCTTGGGAGTTGGAACACTTTTAAATACAGTGGTACCTCGGGTTACATACGCTTCAGGTTACAGACTCCGCTAACCCAGAAATAGTGCTTCAGGTTAAGAACTTTGCTTCAGGATGAGAACAGAAATCGTGCTCCGGCGGCGCAGCGGCAGCAGGAGGCCCCATTAGCTAAAGTGGTGCTTCAGGTTAAGAACAGTTTCGGGTTAAGAACAGACCTCCGGAACGAATTAAGTACTTAACCCGAGGTATCACTGTATCTGTTATGCACTGCAGCTGAGAATGATTCAAATGAATGCAACTGTTTTATTTATAATCCATCACAAATGCGTTTTGTTTCTTCAGTAATGGCAATCTCTGCTTTTCTCTCTCCTATAAGGCTCGACCAGTTTTCCACTTCTTCACAATGAGACAGTTCTGGCTTCACTTCTTCCCTTCACCCTGTAGTTGATAGTTCTAGATGTGGAGGCAATGCTGGAGTAGAGATGGCAGACAGTGTCAAGATCTTCCTTAATGATCTCATCAGGGTAAGTGTTTCCTTTTCATTATGGCCATCTATTTTTAAAGTGTGTTTATAGGCTAAAATTTGATTCCAAATATTTCCAGTTGGATATTAAGATTTGTGGGTTCTAGTTTTCTAAGGTGCCAAGCAAGCCTCTTTCTCTCAGGCAGCACAAGCAAGGAGAGAGCTCAGACCCTCTGGGGCTATTTCCATCTGGAGTTGCATTTTTGGTGGGCAATAAATGTGATGGTAGAGTAAAATCGTTCTTAAAGCAAATTTCCTTGGGGTCTGATTATGAAGGGCTATTCGAGCTGATAATAGGATTGTTCATACAGCCATGGTATGGTGCTATAAGATTAGGCTATCTGGTGTACCCTTTACCCTTCTTACACGCTCTACTTATTTAGCTCCTGGTTTGTGGCAAACCATACGTCTGAACTGGAAAACTGGTTTACACTTGCCCTCAGAATTTGATTGTGGAAACCTGGCTTGAAAATCAAGAGCAAACCACAGTGTAATACCCAATGTAATACACAGTGTAATATACCCCTCCAGATATTGCTGGTCTCCAACTCCCATCTCTAACCTTGTGGAAGATGGGCGGGCATGAATTTGAGGCTTCATTTTGCTTTTTCCAATCTTGTCTCCAATTATGATTCCATTTACCTTGTTGCCCAAGCATCTTTGGTTCCTTTCTACTTGATTCAATCAGCTTTCCCATCTTTCTCTATGCCACTGCCATACTCCGACTGTTTTCTATTCTTTCTAGGTTTTTTTTGTCTGTACTCTTATTTCACACTTTGCAACAACCAAATGTGCTTCACACTGACCTTCCCGAATTTCATCTTGATATAGTTATCTCTGTGCAGCATTCTGCTACCAGTATTAACCCCCTTGCCAGCTATTTTGATCTCATTTAACCACTCCTCCGTTGGTTTTTTGTTTCGTTTTTTGCATCCAATCTGTTTTCTGCTCTTATTTGGGAACTTCTAGAGGCAGCGTTTTGTATGCCATAAGAGTTCTGAACTGTAACACTTTACACAAGTTTGGGGGTGTTGATCCCAAAGCCAGCTGTTGATGGTTCAGGTATAGTGGTATCTCAGGTTAAGTACTTAATTCGTTCCGGAGGTCTGTTCTTAACCTGAAACTGTTCTTAACCTGAAGCAACACTTTAGCTAATGGGGCCTCCTGCTGCTGCTGCGCCACCGGAGCACGATTTCTGTTCTCATCCTAAAGCGAAGTTCTTAACCCGAAGTACTATTTCTGGGTTAGCGGAGTCTGTAACCTGAAGTGTATGTAACCTGAGGTATCACTGTATTGCCTAGGTTGATTCTGCTAAACTAATACAACTACCTTTGCAGGAAAACAAGAACTAACTCTAAACCCCTTTGCATAGGATGTACCTCTTGAGTGGCTTCCTAGTTTGGCACTATCATTCCCATTGGCAGGGAGATTTAGAAATGCTCATTAATAGCTCTTCATGGTTCTGTCACAGCTTATCTTTCACCCCTCATTTTCCATCAAGCCCTTTCTTTCATCCTCTGCTCTTTATTCATTCTACAATCCCTTATTCTTAAAACCAGCTCTGCCTCTTACTCTTGGAACTCCTTCCCAGACAATGCCCACAATACTGTTTCAGTTTCTATCCACAGATCTGTTCTTAATAGCAGATTCTTCTCTCTCACAGTCCTAAGCATTCTAGATTTTTTACCCCGCCCCCCTTGTTGCTTTCCCTACCCTCTCACATCACGGTCTTGCAACCCAATCATGTGCATCTTTTCTCAAAAGCAAGGCCTGTCTATTTTAATCAGACTTAGGACTCGGCTACATTAGTAAAGAAAAAGTGTTTTATATGTGTTATAACACTGTGCAGTCTGGCCCGCCACAAGGTCTGAGGGATGGTGAACTGGCCCCCTCCTTAAAAAGTTTGCTGACCCCTGGACTATACAAATCTTTGAAGGAGTAATAGTTTGCCAAAAGAGAAAACAAACTACCCTCTGATGTCATTTTCTCTGAGTCCCTGGAACATTTAATCATTTTATTCTAGGTCACTGGGTAGCTAATACTAGGTGTTGCTCATGGATTAATCTTTGGCTAAAATTGAGAGTGCTGGAGCTCCTGCTTGGCTAGAAAGCCATTGGCAGACACCCAGGCTTGTCTTCTGAGAAAATGTTAGAAGGAAAAAGAAAATGTAATGCAAGTATCTGAGTTGTCCCAAACACTTGAGCTGTGGTTTGCTGTATAGTACAATGGACTATGTGTGTACGTTGATTCCATTATTGCAGTACGCAGCTGTAAGATTTGGCATTAGGCTTGTCATACAGCATCCTGAAAACAAAATCTGTCTTACGTTGTCATGTTTCTAGACCTCTAGGCTTGGAAAATATGTTCGAAAATGTGTAGATAATGTTTGACTGAAGTTTCAGAAATCCAGCAGGCGTTGCAATAGGCTTTCCAGTAGCTGGAGTTGCCTATTTCTGTGTAAATTCTCATGGTTTAGTTGTCCTACTCCAAGTAGGTTTCCCCAAGTAAACCTTCATTTCAGACTCTTTCTTTCCTCTACTGGAATTTGGTCAATAAGATGGGAAGAGGGTATGGCTCATCTTTGAGCTGGCAGAACAAGTGAGTCTTCCTCTTTCTTCTTCCTAAATTCATCCCGTAGTTCATAAATCAGAGTTGTCACAAGGTTATTGATTAATCTGTAAAACTCACCTATTCAGTTTTCTTTCCACAGTTTCTCCAAAACTTACTGAATTTGGGCCTGATTACAGTCATACCTCGGAAGTTGAACGGAATCAGTTCCAGAAATCTGTTCGACTTCCAGAATGTTTGGAAACCAAGGCACAGCTTCTGATTGGCTGCAGGAAGCTCCTACAGCCAATCAGAAGCCGTGGAACCTGCACCGGACGTTCGGGTTCCAAAGAATGTTCGCAAACCGAAACAATCATTTCTGGGTTTGCGGCATTCGGGAGCCAAAACGTTCGAGTCGCAAGGCATTTGGCTTCCAAGGTATGACTGCATTTTGTCTCTCTCTCCCTCTTTGTATAGGGAATTAAAGACTCCATATGGGGGATCTGGACAATCTCCAAGTTGGATGCTCGAATCCAGCAGAAAAGGGAAGAGCAGCGAAAAAGAAGAGCAAGCAGTGTGCTTGCCCAGCGAAGAGCACAGAGTGAAGAGAGGAAGCAGGAGAAGTGAGTTTGGGAGGGTTTGGAGTTTGATCGCGCTCCCACTTTCAATATAAAAAGATAAGAAATATTTAACAAACCAAAGTAGGAATGCCTGGAAATATATAGCAGCACTGTGGGATATATAGAAGTTGGAACCATGTATTTTATACACGCAGATCCCACTTACCAAACACAATGTTTTCCATGGAGATCATTTGTTAGGTGAGTGTTTGCATAATGAGTCTGTGATTTCCATTTCCTATGGAAATATTTCTAAGCCCCCCTCACCGCTTTTTCAGTGGTTTCTTCCTGAAGCGGTTGCAACCAAAGGAGAAAAAAAAACAATTTGCCTTATCTCTCCTGCTCTCCAATTCACTCAATCCCTCTCCCAACCTCCATGATTTCTGCCTGAACTTTACTGCTACCGACAAGGGAAAAAACATAGAAGGAAGAAAACTGGCTGTTCAGATAAGTGAATCTATGAAGTGTATAGCGAGACTTGGGCATAATGTATGGATAAGTGAATTTTTGGATAGTGTGTGTGTGTATAGCAGGACCTGTGTGTATTTCTAAATATGGTGGGCTTTTGGAAAAAGAATTAAAAAGTAGATTTACTTTTTACTACTTGGAAATGGGTGTCCTGGTGGTCTCCCATCCACAGAACTGATCTGGTCCACATCTGCTCAATTTCAGCATCTAAAGTTATCAAACCAACCACTAGGTTGTGGATAAGTGGGAATTTGACCAGAGTAATTTAAGGTATTTATTCTGATTTTTTCCCTGTTTGAGAGAGAACTGGGCAGAATGTACATTCACATCGTCACTTTTCGGAAGCTCTCACACATTCCCCTTGTTTCTCTTTAGTGAGCCCCGGATAGTAAGCCGAATAGTTCAGTGTTGTGCATGGAATGGCGGTGTATTCTGGGTTAGTATATTTTTGTTGTTTTAAACATCAGAACATCATTGAAATGATTGTGTACATGTTTGCTGGCTTGCACGTAGGAATCTTGCAAATCGGGGAGCAAACCAATAAGTGACTTAAATCTTCCGTGTTAGATTGGTTTGCCAATGTTTTACTATCTCAAATCAGATTTTATTTTTTCAGAGGATTCCTGAAAAAGGGATTTGGATATGCGGCCTACTTAATTCTTCTGCTGCTTTGTTGCCAGTAATCATTGCCGGCTGCCTTCTGGCCTGCCCACAAAATGTCTATGAGCCACCAGAATGTCTAGACTTACATTTTTGGGGAATCGTTGCCTTCATAAACCAGTCCTTTCATTTGTGAGCCTATTTCTCAAACCTCAAAAACTTCTGCACATTCAGATCTAGAAGTGGTCTTGGGAAGAACACCACTGAACTGAATTGTGTGTTAGAACCAGCTCAGCCTTCTGACCTTGTGGTTAGTATAATGGATGTTCACAGCCTCGATTCATTGTGGGTTTCAAATTTCCATTTAGAGTGTGTCTTGGCTGGTGAAGTTTTAGTATGGAAGCACTAAAAAGGAACCCATCTAATATGGATTTTGGCTGTATTTAGAGGAAAAGTCAGAACGCTACTCCAGGTGTTATTTTGTTTTAATAGAGCTTCTAGCTCTTTGTCTGCTGTGTGCATGCAGACATATTAAAGTGCATAGGCAATGCAAGCTTAAGTGATCAGGGGGCAGAATTTGGGGACTATGGCAACAACCATTCCCCGCCCCCAATGGCGGCCGTCTCTGTAACTGCCTCTCCTTAAAACAGGGGCAGGGGACCTTTTGGCTCTTTCCAGAAGTTGCTGAATTACAACTCCCATCATCCCTGGCCATTGGCCACACTTGTTGGGGCAGATTGGAGCTGTAGTTCAGTAACTTCTGGAAGGCCAAAAGTTCCCTGCAACTTCCTTAAACAACAACAAAAAAAGAGTTGTTCAAGGTGCTTCAGATCCCAAAATTAGCCAATATGATTCCCTCCAGATGTTTAGCACTACAAGGTGCATCAGGCCCAGTCTGCATGGCCATTGACCAGAGATGATAGGAGAGTTGTAGTCTAAATCTGGATTGCACCACATGAAATGTCTACTGTAGGTTCCATGTCTGGTCCTTCCTTGATAGTTAGGCTGTAGTGTTGATGGTCTAGCTTTATGCAACTCCATCTGCGTCCTTCATAATTCAGAGCGGATTAGCATATGCCTGTAGAATTCCCAACGTCTGTCGCTTTATGCTGTTCCCCACATACATAGAGATGCAAGTGCAAGGGGTTACTTTCTGATAGTGTTTGCTAAGGTGCATGGGCAATACCTTGTGCGTGTGTCTTCTTGTACACCTGTCTGAATGTGGAGAAGAATAATACACACCTGGAGGAAACTGTAGACTTTGAAAGGGTAAACTAATTTGCAAATACCGTATTGGCCTGAATATAAGCTTCACATTTTCCCCAAATTCCGACCGCGCAAAGTTAAAGTGTGGCTTAAATTCACGATCTTACAAAAATTCGCGACCTTACAAAAACGATATAGCTGCTGAAACAGACATATGGTAAAACGGAACAAAAAATGTTTTCTTGCCGATTTGCGAGCTTGAGACTGTTCATTTCCCATTTATGGGTGTGAGTGCCTGCGGAATTGTAGCAATTGAATAGCGATTTGTGATTTTAGCGATTGTACGATAACTTTTGCAGGCTTGCAAGATTAAAGGCTTAAATTTACACGGTGTTACAATTCTACCAACTGCAGAGATTTTCAGCCTGTAACCCAATTTTAAGGGGGCGGCTTATATTCGGGTATTGTCTTTTTTTCTCCCCCCCCCCCGAATTTTAAAGGTGCGGCTTATTTGCGGGTGCGGCTTATATTCGGGCCAATACGGTACAGTACTAGAGATTTCAGAATTATGGCTAAATTGTAGAACGGAGCATGTCTGTATAAACATGTTAAACTGTACTGATTTCCTTCTTTGCTTATTCTTCTTAGCTTAGTCTCCTCTTGTTCTATCAGGTATTTATACCTGTTCTTCAGTCAGCCACAGCACAAATAATCGGTAAGTATTAGAAGTGCCTTTTATTAGTTGCACCTGGTATGACAACTTTAACTGTTGACCACAGTAGTTCAGGCACTGGTGACTTCAGTATTGAATTACTGCAATACCGTCAGTGTGGGGCTTCCCTGGTGCTTGACCTAGAAACTTCAGTTGGTGCAGAAGGCTGCAGCGTGCTTGCTGATGGGAGTGAGACCCTATCAGCATATATCCTCTGTTCAGAGATCTGCTGTGGTTGCCTATTGGTATCAGGCTTTCCTGTACAGTTCATTGGTGCCTGCTTAAAACATTCTTGTTTAGGCAAGCCTATCCTGGCAAGTAGGGGCGCGGGTGGCGCTGTGGGTTAAACCACAGAGCCTAGGACTTGCTGATCAGAAGGTCAGCGGTTCGAATCCCCGCAACGGGGTGAGCTCCCGTTGCTCAGTCCCTGCTCCTGCCAACCTAGCAGTTTGAAAGCACGTCAAAGTGCAAGTAGATAAATAGGTACCGCTCCGGCGGGAAGGTAAACAGCGTTTCCGTGCGCTGCTCTGGTTCACCAGAAGCGGCTTAGTCATGCTGGCCACATGACCCGGAAGCTGTATGCCAGCTCCCTCGGCCAATAAAGCGAGATGAGTGCTGCAACCCCAGAGTCGGTCACGACTGGACCCAATGGTCAGGGGTCCCCTTTACCTTTACCTATCCTGGCAAGTAAATGTTCATATGTTTTTGATCTGTTTTTTAATGTTAAATTTAGTTGCCTTTAAATGTTTTAAACAGTTTTATTGATAATTTTAACATTTCTTGTAAACCTGTTGGAGGTTTCGCTACAATCAAGTGGTGTATATAAATAAATTTCCTTAAATAAATTAAAAACTGCCTGGAGACAATTGCTTGCATCTTGGTTAGCCAGTCATCAACTCATGGCAACGAGAACTGTGTGCCCGAGGGACCTTGGACTTGTTTCAGCTACTAGCTCTGCATGCCAAACCTCTTTGGAAACCGATGGGAATCTTCAAAAATAATTGGGAACCTGGTATACAGGGGTCTGCCATTCAAAAGCGGGCTGGGTGGGAACTGCTAGCTTTTGCCATCTCCTTCAGTGCACCTAAAGTAGCTTTTTGGCTCCTGTCACAAGCCTTGTAGAATTCACAGTACTTTGGTCCCAGACATTGGGTGGCTGATTTTTGTATCTTTGTCTCTGGAAGGTGACCCCTCCTTACACGGTGATGTCTGGTCCTGGCTGGAATTTATCCTCACCTCCATCTTCAGTGCCCTTTGGGTTCTTCCCCTCTTTGTGCTGAGTAAAGTTGTCAATGCCATCTGGTTTCAGGTAGGTGACCTTGCCAGAAAGATGTTACTCCCTTTTGTGCAATGCTTGTCAATTGATGATTTCAGTGCTTATCTCACCAACACCAAAATCTTGTACTAATTTATTCAGAAATAAGAACACTGTATTCAGTGGTGCTTATTCTCTTGTAAGTATGTTTAGGATTGTAGCTTAAGGGTGTATCTCATTTGGCTGGTCCATATCTATTTATATCTGTATATCCACACACACAAACTACGCGCGCACACACACACACACACACACACACATACTGCATGCAAACTTGGATATGCCCACATACATCCAGTATTTTTAAGGCCGCTCCCCCTAAATCTGCTGTCCCAGCTTGGTCCCCTTTCGGGGTGCATACTGCAAATTCAGCAGTATGTAAAGTGAAAATGGATACATGTCTGATTATGTACAGATGATGTGCACCTCATGATTGGTTGTGAGCGGCCTGGAGGAGGGTGGGATCTCATCAGTTTCCAAAGCGGAACAAAGTAAAGTGATGGTATTAGGAGAAGTCTATTACTGCCCTTACTGCCACCTGTTTTGAGTGGTGTATTGAAAGCTTTCATATTTCATTTCATTTCATTTTTTTAAGGATGGGAAACAGCACCTTGGAAGTTAAAGCAGCTGAGTTAAAATGCAGGACAGTAACAAATGCTACTGACTCTTACCTTAGGAAGAACTTGAATGAAATCCTTGGTTTTTTGATGAGATATTCTGTGTTTTCTTTTAAAGCAAACAACTACAGATGTTTTACCCAAGATGGTTTATATTTACTATGCCTGTTTTTGTTCCTTGTACAAGCTGATTGTGATGACAGTGGTCCCAAGTAGTGAGAGGATTAAATCTTGTCTTAAGAAATCAGTTTTGCAAAAACATTTCCCTGTGTTTCAGGACATTGCTGATCTGGCTTTCGAGGTGTCGGGAAGAAAGCCCCAGCCTTTCCCCAGCGTCAGTAAAATCATTGCTGACATGCTGTTTAATCTCTTACTGCAAGCTCTTTTCCTCATTCAGGTAAGAGCAAGGAAGGCCTGGCATCTCTTAAAAACAACCCAGTTACTTAGTACCATCAGTATATGCAAATGTCTGGCAAATTTAAGACTAAATAGAACTTTTAGTTTCAGAAATATTGGAGAATACTTTTGTTTTTATGAATCTTTTATTTGTAAAGGGAATATTTGTATGAGTTAATGCTTTATAGTCCCTTTAGAGCTGCACTGTATCTTTGTATTTTTGTCCTTCCAGGCTGCGAAGCTTTATGGTCTACATTTTCTATTCTTTGTTTCTTTTCTTTTTGCTAGATTTGCATCGTTGTTGTTGTTAATAAAATAAAATTAAAAAATAGCAAGGAAGGCCTGGACTCTGGCTGCACAGACACTTAACAGAATAGTAAAGAATGGGACCCGAATATCACCTAGGCCTTGTACATCCACACTGTACATGTAAAGTATATTTATACCACTTTTCGCAGATCTGACTTCTCCCAAGCATCTTGGGAACTGTAGTTCATCCCTCACAAATCTGACAGTTCCCAGGATTCGGAGCGGGCGGGGGGGAAGCCATATGCTTTAAATGAATAGTGTGGATGTGAGCTATGAGGCAAAACCTGGCATCAGTCAGGCTTTTAAGAGACCAAACTGTGCATTCAGACCATGAGGTACCTAAAGTAGAAAGCTGCTCAGGAAGCTGCATGCAGGTAAAATATTTCCAGAAGACTCAAGGGTGTGAACTGAGTACCTCTCCTGCCACGCCGCTGTAACGTCTTAAGAATGATTACTTAAGCAGCTGTTGCCTCGCAGGAATGATGGCAGGAATGATGGTTAAACTTTAGTGGTGCCCAAATGGGTGGCAATTAATGGATGAGAGAAGCAAAAGCTTCTAGTCCCTTCATTTTTTGCTTTTTGGGGGCTAAATGATGGCGCTTCTGTTGTGATTGGAAGGCACCTGCTTTGCAGATAATAATGCCTCTTTTTAAGTTGATTCCTTCTTGCCTTCTGCAGGGAATGATTGTAAGCCTGTTTCCCATTGATATCATTGGCCAGTTAATTAGCCTGCTTCATATGTCGCTGCTCTACTCACTGTACTGCTTTGAGTATCGTTGGTTTAACAAAGGTAAGTGCTTCTCTTTGCTTCCTTATTCAAATAGCTGAGTTTTCTTTAAAGCTTTGGGCCGGTCCATACATATTTACCTTTCTTTTGTGCCTGGGGTCTTCGTGGCAATTGAGGGTGACTTGCCGTAGATTCTGGCGTATTAGACGACTGGGCGTATAAGACAACTTATACGCCCAGTCTTATACGCGGCAGCTTCGCTGGGCAGTGGTAGTGGGCGGCGGGCTCTGTGCCGGGAGGAAACTGCCCAGCGATGCTAAGCCGGCTTTGCTGGGCGGCTTCCTCCCGGCGCAGAGCCCGCCGCCCACTGCCGCTGCCCAGCGAACCCATACCCGGCGTATAAGATGACCCCTGACTTTTTAGAGGATTTTCCGTGGTTAAAAAGTCGTCTTATACACCGGAATCTACGGTAAATGGAAGGGTCTCAGCACCAGCCGTCGAGATTTATGACACTGTCATGGGAGCTTTTAGCGCAATCCACCCATCCCATGTGCTTAATGGATATAAATGTTACCACCACAGATGAGATCTTGATCATCTATGAACTGTCCCTCTGGTGGTGTGTCTAGGATGTTGGGGTCAGGTCAAGGTCAGGTTCATTTCTCTGCTGCTCTGCAGAGCAGATTGGGAAATACCTTGAGAATGTTGCAGTATTTCAGTCTAATCTACTTCCCTGTGTATCTGAAGAAGTGTGCATGCACACGAAAGCTCATACCAAGAACTAACTTAGTTGGTCTTTAAGGTGCTACTGGAAGAAATTTTTTTTTTTGTTTTGACTACTTCACTGGGTTATTGTGAGTTTCTTAAAATGTCACTCTGAACTTTATGGAGGAATGCAGTGTGTGTGTGTGTGTACACTTATCCAGAACTAATTCCCGCAAATTCATTGAGACGCATTCCTTAGTAAGTGTGCCCCAGCTGTGTGCTGGCAAAAGACCATACCACAATGTATGACCCAAGTTTTTGGCATCTTTGTGAAACTCCCAATTGTTGCGAAACACTGTGAGTTCAACTGCACAAGTTTGCAAATGGCATTTGAGGGACTTCCGCCCTTTTGATGTTGCAGAGAGATCTTGGAATGTGAAATCCAGTATCTATGTGTCTTTGCCTTCTTTTAACCACTTTGTGATTGGCTTTTGTCATGTCAGGAATTGAAATGCATCAACGATTATCCAACATTGAAAGAAACTGGCCTTATTACTTTGGATTTGGCTTACCACTGGCCTTCCTCACTGCAATGCAGTCTTCTTACATTATCAGGTGATTTGTTAGGATATATTTTCTTTGGATATTACAGCAGGCAAATGTAGAATCAAATGTACACAAGATAAAGCAGTGGAACAGGAAGGGAGGGTGTGGGGTTAAAACAGCCACCCCCGACCTGGTGCCCTCAAGATACTTTTGAATCCAACTTGCATCATACATTACTATTGACTATGCCGGCAGGGTCTGATGGGAGTGGTAGTTCAATAACTATCTAGGGGGCATCAGTTTGGGGAAAACTGTGATGAGTGCAACTAATATTGAGTGAATGATAAGAAAACAGGATAGATGGTACTGGTGTGGGGCAGGGAGATAAGTTGTAAAGACAATTTTTGAGTCTAGGGCAGGCATCCCCAAACTCGGCCCTCGACTGCAATTCCCATCATCCCTAACCATCTGTGTCCCTCGAGTAGGATTAGTGCCTCTTAATTGTTATCTCAAATTAGTGTTGGAGAATATTGGGTGTGGGAAAAGATCTTGATCGCTGACCAATTTTATTGTTGGATTTCTTAACATTAAAAAGGGCTGCAGCAAAACGTTGCAAGGAAAATGATTAGACTTGCTTGTGCGATAAGAATTTGCCCTGAATTTGCGTTTGCATTTCTCTTGCCTCTGCTACCCAATTCTGCAATGTGGATATATACTTGTGTTCAACTTGCACAATGTTATTTGCTCGTAGGTCGACTTTCACAGATCTACAGAGATACCCTTAGCAGTAGTTCTGTAAACATTGCTGCTGCATCTTGTGCCAATAGGCGCACGTGTGTGAACAGAAACCATCTCATAATAAGAATGCTCTGATTAATTTCTTATTTCTTTTCCAGTGGCTGTCTGTTCTCCATTCTTTTTCCTCTGTTTATCATCAGCGCCAATGAAGCAAAGACACCAGGGAAAGCATAGTATGTATTCTCTCTTCCTGTATGAAATGATGGAAAAGAAGTCTACCAGTTGGCTATGAAATCTGTTCAATTCTTCACGCTGCTAACTGCTTCTTGCCATCTTTGTGATTTAGTTTAACCCTCTGTTGGTGAACTAGATAACTTTGGGAGCCCTGACAGCAAGTTTAACATTCTCTGTATTCCTGATGGGCAGTGTGGGGTGTGCTTGCTATTTGACCAGCAGAAACTGGAGTGTTGAGTGGAGAGAGAGTCAAAAGAGGCATTTATCTTCTGTGTAGAGTAACCGGGACAGAGTTAAGATTCCCAAAATGACTACAGGTGCCACTTGCGGAGACGAATTTTGTGGAATGCTGAGACTTGAATCTCAATAAAGCAAATTACATGTTGCTGAAGACACTATCCTATCTGATGCATACTGTAGTGTATACAGTTGCTCCCAACTGTGCTCAGCTACAAAGATATTTAAACCCTGAATGTCCTACAGTCTGCTTATAAAGTACTTCAGTTACGGCTGCATGAAATGCCCTTAGGCTGTGTTATGGCCCTTAGAGTGCACACACATAGGCATATTTTGTATGTTTTGTGTTGTGAACTGCCTTGTGATCTTCAGATGAAGGACAGTATGCAAATTAATTAATTACCGTAGATAGTTTTGAAAGTGTTACTTTTAGACTGCTTGGAAGTAGGGCTGTAGAAAGATACTTGCAAAAGGAGCATGTGCACCTGCGTATAAGATTTCTGAGTCTAAACAATTGCACTCAAAAGACAGAATTTCAGTGCTAGGTCCCCTTAGAACAGGGCTGAGAAACCTTTTATTTTTTCAGCTGAGGGCTGCATTCCCTTAGGGCCAGTTTTCCAGAGGCCACATGCCAGAGACAAAAGTGGGTGGAACAAAGTATGCGATTCTTACTTTTGTGCAGTGGAGCTTCATTCCAGCTATGCAAAATAAGAGAGGATTCTGTGCATGTATATGTACATGCAAACATGCACTCCCTCTCCAGGCAAGCAAGAGAAATCTTCAGTCCAAGGACACATGCCAGGCATGCAAACTAGAGCATGCCCACTGGAGTGTGGGCCAGGGCGAGTGAGGGGTGTGGCTTGGGGAGGGAGTGGCCTGAAGAGAAGCACATGAATTGTGCTCTGTTTTTTCATTAACTGATGCAAGGCAGAACTCGGGCAGTGAAAGGTCAAAGTGCTCCGTTCATATTTTGGACCAGAAAGCCTTTGGCTGGGAGCTAATAGCCATTTCCTCCCCTCTTGTGTTCCAGCCACTTCCAGCTGCGTCTCTTTTCCTTGGTGGTCTTCCTCAGCAACAGACTCTTTCACAAGACGGTTTACCTTCAGTCTAGCCTGAGCAACTCTGCTTCAGCCGATCGACTTCAGCCCTCTCCACACTCATCACCTGCCAGACAAAAGGCTGCTTTGGCGCACTGAACCATAACCAAAGCAGAGGGGGGCGGGAAGAGTACTGTTCCTGGCTGCTGTATACATGGTCCTTTGGTGCAGGGGAGGGCAGTCAGTGTTCTGCCAAGGGGCTTGTGCATCCTCCTCCCCCCTCCCATCCTTGTCGTGAGCCCCAGTTGAACACCAGCTCTGTGTCACACTGAGCATGTGGAGTAAAATATTGGGGTGGGGGAGGGAAGGGAGCAGTAGAGCCTGGGTTTTTTAAACACCTTTTGTGAGTTTTTCAAAAGCAAGGTTCTTTGCTTGTTTTCACAGCATGCAATGAACCTGTGTCTATACTGGTTGGTGTTTTTTTGTTCGTTTGTTTTGTTTTTGATACTTCTCCACCTGACCCTGTGCCATTTCCCCCTCCTGATGAATGATTTTTTTGTAATGCATATTTTGTCGTAGCTTTGTGATAACGCTGATGGGGTCTTTACGGTGAACCGCACCAGGAGTGTTTGGGTTTTCTCAATGATCGTAGTTCTTTGTAATAGCATATAACTCAGGTCAGGATTTTGTAATCCCTGTTGTGCTGAAATGAAAAGTGGATCATGTAGTTCTAGGTTCAAGATCAAGACACAGAGTAGGAGGATTCCGCCCTCTTTTTTTTCTTTTTTGGTATTTGGTGACATCTGTACAGTTCTTTCTGCCAACTGACACTTTGGTAGTGTCACTTTAAAGGACCTTGATGAGTGCCACTCAAACTGTTTTATGCTGGAAGGGATCTGCTTTGATGGATGAAACAAATTCCTAACCTTAACAGCAGAATGTATGGATTTTTTTTTAAAAAAAACCTACATCCTTGGAGCCCCCCCCCAAAAAAAAACAAACTCCTTCTGAACTTTCAAAGGGAAAATATGAAAAGTGTACGGGTAAGTTCAGACACTGAAATGGAAACATGTTAAATCTGTGGCTGGGGTTGTAAAAATTGCATTGTAATATTTTGTTAATGGAAAGAGGTAGATGTGTGTAAAAATTAGTGTCTTTATAGATCCTGGTGGTGTTTGATGGCAAAAACCACAATGGCAGTTCCAAAGGATATCCACGAAAAACAAGAGAACTCTTTTTCCTATAGCACTTCTGTACAGGGTTTCAAGAGGTGTCACTATCTTGTTAAATCTAGGTATGGTGGGTGTGCATTTGCAGCAAAAAGATTTCAAGTCACAGTTAAGAGGCCTCCAGCTCATATGCAACCTGCCTGATCTGCAATTGTTGTCCCAGCCAAGTCAGAATGATGTATGCCGAAGAGCTCCTGTGTGGTTGTAGTTGCAGCTGAAACTAACTGCTAGTCAGCTCAGGATATGTGATATTTGTATGTATCCGTCTGTCTGTGTGTACATATGTAACTGTGTATACACAAAGGAAGCGCAAATGATCCTGATTTTAGACAGTGTTTCTCATGCATGTCAAGACTTCTGTAGGGCCGAAAACTATGAAATTCAAAAAAAGCCCTTTGGTTTTTGCAGAACTGAGGTCAGTCTACAGATAAACCTTTTCTCTAGTATTTTCACACTGAAATAATAAATTAAAATGCAAAAAAACTCAACAACCTTACACGACCTTGAATTGATTTTGTGATTGAATTTTGAAGCCAATTTCATTGTGGTGCTGATACAGGGGAGAACTTGGAGTTGCACTCACTGCCAATTTCTGTATATTTTGGAAAGTTGCATTTGGATACCTTTGAACATATTGGGTTGTATCCAGTTAAGTACTACTCATAGTAAAAGGTAAAGGTACCCCTGCCATACGGGCCAGTCGTGTCCGACTCTGGGGTTGCGCGCCCATCTCGCTTAAGAGGCCGGGGGCCAGCGCTGTCCGAAGACACTTCCGGGTCACGTGGCCAGCGTGACAAGCTGCATCTGGCGAGCCAGCGCAGCACACGGAAATGCCGTTTACCTTCCTGCTAGTAAGCGGTCCCTATTTATCTACTTGCACTTAAGAGTGCTTTCGAACTGCTAGGTGGGCAGGAGCTGGGACCAAACGACGGGAGCTCACCCCGCCGCGGGGATTCGAACCGCCGACCCGACGATCGGCAAGTCCTAGGTGCTGAGGTTTTACCCACAGCGCCACCCGCGTCCCACTACTCATAGTAGACCCATTGAAATTAATTAATCTAAGTTTGGCATGCCCATTAACTTCAACTAGTCTATGGTGAGTAGGACTAGCACTGGAAGCAACCCAGTGCAACCACATTTTGAATTATAGTTCCCAAGATCAAGGAAAAAACAGGTTTTCATTTATTCTTGGATATACAATCGTACCTTGAAAGTATAATGGAATCTGTTCCGGAAGGCCGTTCGATTTCCAAAACATTCAAAAAGCAAAGCGGAAGCTCCTGCAGCCAGCTGGAAGCCCTGTCAGATGTTTGGCTTCCAAAAGAACAACTGGAAGCTGGAACAGTCACTTCCGGGTTTCAACTGTTTGGGAGCCAAAACGTTCGAGAACTAGGCTGTTTAACTTCCAAGGTACGACTGTAATAGGATGCCATTTGAACTAAGATGGTGGACTGAACCTTTCAAAACTGCACTTATTTTTCGGTTTCTTAGAACTCCCAAGGCTGATAGTGAACTAATACTTCTTTTAAAATAGGTTTTCTTAAATTGTTTCTGTACTTAAAGATCTAATGGCTCTGGTTGTCTGAGACTACACAGTCCTAAGTAAGGAGGTAGACTCCACCGTGGGAGCAGGGCCTGGGCGGGAGTGTGCTAAAGTTCTGTCTAGTCCTGTTACATGGGATCAATTCCAATCTGTTACCTCCGAGGATGTGGACAGGCTGCTTGGACAAGTGAAACTGACCACCTGTCTCCTTGATCCTTGCCCATCCTGGCTGATAAAAGCGAGCCGGGAAGGGCTGGGCGATGGGCTCTGCGAGGTGGTGAATGCTTCCCTCTGTGAGGGAGCCTTCCCAAACCCGCTGAAAGAGGCGATCGTTAAACCGCTTCTTAAAAAAACATCTTTAGATCCGACCAATTTGGCCAACTATCGCCCAGTCTCAAATCTACCATTCTTGGGCAAGGTGATTGAGCGGGTGGTTGCCGAACAACTCTAAGCACGCCTGGAGGATGCAGACCATTTGGAATCCCTTCCAATCGGGATTCAGGCCTCACCATGGGACTGAAACTGCCTTGGTCGTGCTGGTTTATGATCTCCAGCGGGCTAGGGACAAAGGCGAGAGCTGTTTCCTAGTTCTGCTGGATCTCTGGGCGGCCTTTGACACCATCGACCATAATATCCTTCTGGACCGTCTAGAGCGGCTGGGAGCTGGGGGCACTGTTATACGGTGGTTTCCTTTCTCCTGGGCCGTGTCCAGAAAGTGGTGTTTGGAATACAGTAGTCGCTTTGGAAGACAATAATCGGGCATCCGAACAACATGACCAGTCCACCGAAGTTGATGTTGAAGAATCATTGTTTTGACACCGGTGATCTTTGCTTCTTCCAGTACACTGGCATTAGTTTGCCTGTTTCCCAAGTGATGTGCAACATTTTTTGGAGACAACCTTGATGGAATCTTTCAAGGAGTTGGAGATAACGTTTATCAGTGGTCATTGTGTCACAAGCATACAGCATAAAGGTAAAGGGACCCCTGACCATTAGGTCCAGTCGTGAACGACTCTGGGGTTGCGGCGCTCATCTCGCTTTATTGGCCGAGGGAGCTGGCGAACAGCTTCCAGGTCATGTGGCCAGCATGACTAAGCCGCTTCTGGTGAACCAGAGCAGCGCACGGAAACGCCGTTTACCTTCCCACCGGAGTGGTACCTATTTATCTACTTGCACTTTAATGTGCTTTTGAACTACTAGGTTGGCAGGAGCAGGGACCGAGCAACGGGAGCAGGGACTGAGCAACGGGGATTCGAACTGCTGACCACCTGATCAAGTCCTAGGCTCTGTGGTTTAACCCACAGCGCTACCCGCATCCCTAGCATACAGTATGCATACAACTAAATATGGGTGTATAGTTCTGCAATTCCGAAGCTACTCGTCTTCCAACGTGCTCTTGAAAAATTATGCAACGCTACCCCCGTTGCACCGCCCTCCCAGCTCTACAATTCTATAAATCCCATTGCTTACCAGATGCATCTGGCTGCACCGGCAGAGCATAGAGCCCTGATCTCCTTCCCCGGCCACGCCCCTCTGCATCCTGTCACGTGGAGAACTGTGGCCACACCCGTCCTGCCCGTCTCCGAATTCTACCAACCGGGAGCGACACGTCACTGCTCGCGCGCTCAACCAAACTTCCCTGGTCCCTCAAAAGACAGCCTTCCCCGCCGTCTCCCTCACCTCCGCCAATCAGCGACGGAGACGGCGGAGCGTGCCTCTGAAACCTCCCCTTTGGCGAAAGACGCTGGCCTCGTCCTAACGGCGCTCTTCGGAGAGGCCGCCCCCCTCCGTCGTGATCGGCAGCCGTCTCCGCCAACCGCTGGCCGGCAGTTGGGCTGGCGGGAGGCGGGCCGTCTCTGCCGCAGGGAGTGGATGCGCGTGGAGCGGATGGCTGAGGGAGCGGGCTGAGGAGAGGCGCCCGAGTCACACAGGTGAGGGGAAGCGAGCGGGCGCCGCTGCAGGGCTGGGGCTTCCTGAGGGGGGCGGGAAGGGATCTGGCCGGGGCCTGAGGGAGAGCAGGGGAGGCTGAGGGCTTCTGCGCGAAGCTGGCCTGGCGGGGCCGGCGGGACCCGCGACCTCGGAGCGAGCTGGCCGCCGGCTGAGGCGGTTCCGCTTTCTTCTGCCTGGCAGGAGCGGCGACGCCTTCTTTGAAAAGTGCCTTCCCTTCAGCCCTGAAATACGGTGCTTATTTCTCCCACGCCGGTCACAAAGGCCCATGTTGCCGCTCTTTAGCACCCCAGCCGTGTCCCGGCTATTACGCGGAGGGCAGGGCCACAGGCCCCTTCCCTCGAGGGGCTTGCGGTCTGCAGAAGATGAACTCTGAGGGAAGCGGTTTTCCTTTTTTAAAAGCAGCAGCAGCAGCAATGCAGCCGGACAGGGTCTGTGTTGCAAGAAGCAAAACTGCATTCGGAGAGAACAGTGGCACGTCCCCTTTGTCATGCTGGTTTCCCCCTCATAGAATCGTAGAGATTTCTTTGAAATGCTTGGGGAGCTTTTAAAGTGGTAAAACGGTTTTCCCGCTTCTCCAGCGGCCCATCTTGAAATCTAGAGTGGCACATGCCCGTCACCACCTTTAGCTTTGCCTAGATCTCGGCCCAAACTTGGGTCTCCAGCTGTTTTTGGACTGCAGTTCCCATCATCCCTGACACGGGTCCTGCTTAGCTAGGGGTGATGGGAGTTGTAGTCCCCAAACAGATGGAGACCCAAGTTTGGGAAACCCTGATCTAGGCAATGCATGCTTAACTTTATTAAGGAAGGGTTCCTCTTCCCTGCAAATCTTAAAAGCCATAGCAAAGCTGTGAAGCAAGATATGCCTTCCCTGCTTCGTTGGCAACCTCCTTCCCCACCAGGGGCTATAGAGGCAGGACACATGCTTCATGTGCAGAAGAGCTCAGGGTGTCTCCAGTTAAAAGGCCTTGAAGAGCTAATGGTCCTTAATGCAGACAACTGTGGACTAGATGGACTGATGGTGTTATTCATTGTAAATTAGCTTTATTTAAACAAGCAGACAAATGTTTGCAAAGCAGACCTCCCCTATTCTGTTTCTATAAGGATATGCTCCCCACCCCATTTCATAATATTGTGGCAAGTTTCTCATGAACCATAGAATTCCTTCCTTTCATTAAGAAATGTACTGGTGGCACATGCGTATGTGTAGATCAGCAGTATGGCTAATCAAACTCTGGTTAATCCCTGCACATGCAAACACCCACAGAACATGCAAACAAGCCCTTGTACTCACACAGCAAGGCAGGGTTCCCTGTACAAGGTCATCTAAAAAAAATTAATGATAATTAGTTCTATAAAATTTATTAGACCACCAGGGTATCAAAGAGATACTGAAAGCATTTCTTCTTCCTATCTCTTTTTAGTCTTATTTGGACCCTTGGCAGATATAAAATACTGTGTCATAATTACTCATTTTTGCACTCTTTGGGACGGGGCATTAATTGAGGTAGTAACTGTGTGCCTTGTGTTCCTAGAGGTTGGAGCCTTTAGTCATGTAATAAATATCCCCAGAAATAGATAACATTTCATCTTCAGCTCTCTAGAATCTGCTGAGATGAATTCTCTCATCAGAGTATAAGGCATATTGATTTTTTTTTAAAAAATGTCCTCATGGTACAAAAGATTTGTTTCTTAAAGGTTCTGCTTGTGATGAGGATGGTCATACTGGTGAGTAAGCTGTAGTCTTGGAAGTTGAGAACATCCAGTGATGCAGCTAGCTATATTAGTTGTAGGTATACAGTCAAACCTTGGTTCCCAAACGCCTCCGTTTTAGAACGTTTCAGCTCTCAAACGCCGAAAACCCGGAAGTAAGTGTTTTCCGGTTTTCGAACGTTTTTTGGAAGCCAAATGTCCAACGCGGCTTCTGCTTGAGTGCAGGGAACTCCTGCAGCCAATCAGAAGCTGCACCTTGGTTGTCGAATATTTCAGAAGCCGAATGGGCTTCCGGAACGGATTACGTTTGACAGCCGATGTTTGACTGTACTAATTGGTGTAACATGTCTCTCTGTGTGTTATGCCTGACATTGCTATTAAAATACCAGAGGCATATTTGCTTGATAGATGTGGGATTTCAGATGACAAATACTGTACAGACACATCTTTTAGACTATCCCTGCACCCCACCCCTAGCACAGCCTTGGGGTCCTCAGTTCTTAAACTACAGCTCCCATCATCCTTAACCACTGGTCATGCTGGCAAGGAATGATAGGAGTTGTTGTCCAACAACATATACAGACTCAGGGTTGAGAGGCTGCCTTAGCATCTCTTAGCAAAAATGAACTATGCTTTTTTGGGACAGTTCATTTCTCTCAATTTCATATCCATATGTGTCGCTGGTAGATTTACCCATTTGTCTACCAATCACTATTGCTCAATATTTACCTAGTGCTATCAGTGTTGTAGACAGTGACAAGCCAATCAGAGTCTGCTGCGCTTACACAGTTGCATCAAGTTACTTAAAATGGCTTCTATTTGTTTTGTACTACTGAATTTCTGCTAGAAAATGCACACTCAATATTTGTGTGTGTGTTTTAACATGATGTTTGCGGTTTGTAAGATACTGGGTGGGAAAATAAAAGTAACGTTGAAATGTATTAGTGAATATATTTTGTATACTGTGCTTTATTTTCTTTTAAAAATCATTGGCGTCACAAATGCATAGATAGGACCCAATTTTGGTACAATAATGAATGCATTTTCTTTTAATATATTTGCAAAATTATGACTATATAAGAGAAAATTCCAATTCAGGCTGTCATTACACATTTTATTTATTTATTAAAATTTTATACCGCCCTATACCCATAGGTCTCAGAGCAGTTCACAACATAAAGTTACAATATAAAAAGCACAAAATACATAATAAAAATGATTAAAACATTTAACAATACTAATGTATACAAACTAATAAAAATACATTCCCCAACAAAAGCCTCTAAACAATACCCAGCCCACAAATATAAATACAAAATCCAAATTAACATATAACATTTAACATTTAAAAACAAGTTATAAACAATTAGCTGGCATAGGCTTATTTTATACCTGAAAGCTGCTATGTTAATGTGTCGGAACAATTGATGTTGGCTAACACAGATCTATGAGTATATACTCAGAAGCAAATCCATTGAGTCCACTGGAACTTACTCTCAGATAAGTGTGTATGGTATGCAACCTTAGAGACTTTATATGGGCAGAAGATGGTATTGGATCAGTTCCTCTGAAAAATGAATGCTTTTGTGTGGAATTGTGTCACTGAGATTTTAGATTGGTTCTCATAGGAGGGATACCTTGTAAATGACCCAGGAGATGACCTGTAATGTTATAATTTAGAGAGCCTGAAGACTTGGTTGCACTAGTTCAGTTTAAAAAACCCCAACAACCTTGGTGATCTCTACTTTCTGTTTTCCTTCCAGGTATTTAAGGATTACTTGCTGTTGCCTTTGCCAAAATGACCAAGTTAGGCTTCCTCCGCCTCTCTTATGAGAAACAGGACACTCTCCTCAAGCTCCTGATTCTGTCAATGGCAGCTGTGTTATGTAAGTTTGAGTTTAAAAAAATTATTCAGGGATAACTATATGACTATAAGCATCATCTGTATATGCTGGTTCATTTTTTATCTTATGCCTTGATGCTTATACCTAACATAATGCTAGATGCTTCTTTGATGGCTATAACAGTTTCAAACTATTAAGCTTCCACATAGCAAAGGACCAGCATTAAAAACATTTTACCTGTACAACTGCATTAATATTCCTTCTTTTTGTGTTGCAGCTTTCTCTACTAGACTCTTCTCTGTATTAAGATTTGAGAGTGTCATTCATGAATTTGATCCGTAAGTATTCCTGTTGCCTCTTAGTAGTCTACTTTGCTCTGAGAGAGCAATTGTTCTGCTATGTACAGGTGTTGATTGTGGTGTTACCCAGAAGTATATTGATAGATTGTCCTTCTCTAATGACAGGGCTTCAAAAATATCTGAACGATAAGCGTTTTTCTGCAGAAAATTTTAATAGGGTTATTAACCTTGGTGAATTCAACAGTAGAAGTAGTATCAATTTTAGTTAGACCCATCTGGATTGAATAGGGAATTGATTTTAAAATGTAAAGATGAAAGTATAGTAGAATGAATGTTTTCGAAAGTAACTTCTGAAGCTGTGAGACCAATGACAATTCTGTTTTTCAATGAAACACTTAAATCAGTGGTTTCATGAACATGTTTATGGGAGATGGAGCTTCTTTGCTTCAGATTTCCAGTATGATTTAGAGAAGGTTGTATAAAGCAATGCACTTTGTGTTGCAGTATGCCAAATGATATATAAAAGTAATTTGGATGCTTTTAGTTGCTTGTGGTGAAAACTGTTTGGAGTGTTTGTGTTTGGAAATCAGATCCCTACCAGACCGAAACTGGAAACATTTCTCATCAATCAGGCCGATGTATTAGATGTGGCAGTGCTTTTCCATACGAACCTTAGTTGAAGGCTCAGACTGTAATATGAGGAGCAGCAAATAGTGTGTTGTATATGCAGCTGAAGAGGCACTCAGATTTCTGTTGTTATCACAGGTATTTTAACTACCGCACAACTCGCTTCCTGGCAGAAGAGGGTTTCTATAAATTCCACAACTGGTTTGACGATAGAGCATGGTATCCGCTGGGTCGAATCATTGGTGGGACTATCTATCCAGGTAAAATGATGTTCGGAACTTTGTCCTTTTCTTAAACTGTGGATGAAAAGTGCTAGAGAGAATGGGAAACACTTGCCATGCATCTTCCAGAACGGTTGTAGTGTTTTGTCAAACTTATTTAGAGCAATTAAATATCCTGCTAGTATTGAAGAGGCTTTACTTGGCCATTTGGAGGTAGGCATCACCCCTTGCTGGATGAGATTTGGCTCATATTTCCAAGTCCTGCACCTGCTCATTCTTTTCTTTTGCATTTGGAAAATCTGTGATTTCTTGCCAATAGAACATCTTTCCTTCCCTCTGTCTCAGGTTTAATGATCACATCAGCAGCGATTTACCATGTTCTGCACTTCTTCCACATTACAATTGACATACGAAATGTGTGTGTTTTCCTGGCCCCCCTTTTCTCCTCCTTCACCACCATAGTAACGTATCACCTCACCAAAGAACTCAAGGTAAAAACAAGGATGGGTCATGGTTGCAATGCTTCCTAGTGCTAATTTCATTCATCTCTGTAAAAGATCTGAGGCTGGTATTATTAGTTTCTAATCGTTGCTTACACACAATTTATGAGGCAGTTAACATTGTGCATGTTCCCTTTAATTCATATATATGATGCAATTGTATGTTTGCATATGAAAATCTTCATTTTTTAAACAAGAAAATCCACATTCTACAAGTAGACCTCATTTGCAAACCTGAATTGTAATGCATACTTGCTAACTTGAAGCCTGTACAGATCTTAAAGTCAGTATTGGGATTGATGAGGAAGAAGGAACCAGGAAGTCTTTTGTTACATATCGTGAAAGACAGTATGGGCAATCAAAGTTCAATTTTCTTTTTAATCTCTCTAGGATGCAGGGGCAGGTCTCTTGGCTGCAGCAATGATAGCTGTGGTACCTGGTTACATATCTCGTTCTGTCGCTGGATCCTATGACAATGAAGGTAAGATCAGTGTTTAAAGCACACTGCTTACTGGCATGTTGAGATTGCATGATGGGGGGTTTCTTCATGCGGTTGACTCCTATGCCTTGTTTATTTCCAGGTATTGCTATATTCTGTATGCTTCTGACTTACTACATGTGGATCAAAGCAGTGAAAACAGGCTCCATTTATTGGGCAGCCATGTGTGCACTTGCCTATTTCTACATGGTAAGTGATTTTTCAATAATGCTTTGCATTTCTTGAGCAGCAGTTGTTTCACCCATCAGATTGATCTTTCATCATCAGAGCTGGCTAGAGTGAGTGGAATTCAGCCTACCAAGCTGAATATGTTTTGCAATCCTGGACCCAACATCACTGCAAGTTTGTGAAGGGACTAGGTATTGGTAATAAGGAGTGCTCAGCACCGCTACAGAAATATTGTTATTGCTGTATTTGTGGGAGGGGTGGTGGTGGTTGAATTGGTGATTGGTGCCATAACAGTCAAGTTGTCTGTGAGCCTTCAGATTCTCTTGTGTAAATTTTACTTCAGTCATGAATACACAAGAAAACCTTAAGCAATCATCTTCACATCCCTCCATCTGTGAGATCAGGCCCAGGCCCAGCTGTTTCTCACACTAGCTCAACAGAGGTATTGAGTGGCCTTTTCATTTAGCAATTGAACAAGGCTCTTTTTTAAGAGTATGCCTCTGTAGTATTGACTTCTACTTAGAAGTTTAAAATATTTTGCTTTGTGGAGTAAACAAACAATAGTATTTATAGATGTAAAATGCTGTGCCCCCTTTAATCTTTTTTCAGGTTTCTTCATGGGGTGGTTATGTTTTTTTGATTAACCTCATTCCCCTTCATGTACTGGTCCTGATGCTAACTGGACGATTCTCCCATCGGATATATGTGGCTTACTGCACAGTATATTGCCTAGGAACCATCTTATCAATGCAGATATCTTTTGTTGGCTTCCAGGTGAGAAATCTGGGATACTGAAGAAAGTTGGTTGTGATTTTGTGCAAATCCATGGCTAGCAGAACCTTCCTTACTGTATGATAGGGAAAAGATAAGATCATCCATCGGGATCAGTCCTCAAATAGCATTTCTCATTTAATAGAGGAGCATTATTGCATTGTTGCCTCTTGATAAAATGCCACTTTTGCTATAAAACAACCGTATTCTCTCTTTATTATACTTGCCACAGAAAAGCATGGTCTTTCTGGGCTTTACCCAGATCGTTTAGCTCTGCCTCAGCCCCATTAAGATAAATGTTATTGAACTGAAATAGAAAATCGGAGGGGGAGACACTCATCAGATTCATATAAAGTAACAATAATAGAAACGGGGCTAGTAGGTAAATGTATTCTATGTTGGACTAATTGTCCATGTGTACAGCGATAATTCTTCGTGGCAAAGGAGTGGCTTACGTATGTGAGACTGTTGGCCAGAGACAAATTATTTAGTTGTCACATAATGCAGCTTAACGGTGCATGTTTGTTCTTTCCTGCAGCCTGTCCTATCTTCTGAACATATGGCTGCCTTGGGTGTATTTGGCCTGTGCCAGATTCATGCCTTTGTAGATTATTTGCGCAGCAAACTGAACCCTCAGCAGTTCGAGATTCTCTTCAGGAGCGTAATCTCCCTGGTTGGGTTTGTCCTTCTGTCAATAGGAGCTGTTCTGATGCTTACAGGTGCAGTTGATGCTACTAAAATACATGCTATTCCTATACTTTTACAGTAGGAACAATATTTTTCCTAATCAATAGAGAATTTGCATGTTTTTGTCTGGAACCATTTTTTGCATTAAATATTTTAGTACTTGTTTTTCTCAGCTGTGTGCATACACACAGTTGCTGAACTGTGTAAGCATTTGGTTTTGCCATGCTGGGAATAACAGTTTTTATTTAGATACATTCTGAGTAGCAATAACTGAATTATTAATATCCTTATTATATGTTGAATTTGCTTAAGGAAAGGGGAAGAAACCTGTTTTGATATTTACCTGAAAACAATGAAAAACAAATATCACTAGGGGTCCATCAGGTTTTGTTTTACCTTTTAGGAAACTGAACTTTTAAATTTGAGCTTTGGGGAAATTTAGGTATAGAATATGCATATTGGAAATGAGATATTGTGTAAACTTGTTGAGAGATATTAATTACTCTGTAAACTTGAACATGTACATTTGGATCTCTTAATCTCACACAGGAAAGATCTCCCCATGGACTGGCCGCTTCTATTCACTGCTGGATCCTTCCTATGCGAAGAACAATATTCCCATCATTGCTTCAGTCTCTGAGCATCAGCCTACCACATGGTCATCCTACTATTTTGATCTGCAACTCCTTGTTTTCATGTTCCCAGGTGAGTTTAGCATAGCTTTTTACTATGCTTTCATACCACCCACCTTCTGCGGAATATCTGACTCTTGAGTTGGTGACTGCTAGTCTCTAAAACACCCTTCCACCATCTGGTGCCCTCCAGATATTTTAGGCGACCTCCATTATTCTTGACCATTATCCACACTGGCTGGAACTGCAAGGAGTTTTAGCCCCAAACATTTTGAGGGCTGCAGGCTGGGAAAACCTGCCCTAATGCATAGATGTAACTCTTCTGGCAGCTGACTCATTTCTTTTCTGTTACAGTTGGACTGTATTATTGCTTCAGTAATCTGTCTGATGCCCGCATTTTTATCATCATGTATGGTGTGACCAGCATGTACTTCTCGGCTGTGATGGTGAGTACTGAGAGTTGACTTATGGGACTGGCAATTTTTTCATGGAATCTCTTTGTTTCTGCTGTCCCTATGCTTCCGCAGTTTTTATTTCATTTGCATGGTAGCCAAGCACTCAGTATGCCTCTGTCTTAACAGGTTCGTCTCATGCTGGTATTGGCCCCAGTTATGTGCATTCTGTCTGGCATTGGAGTCTCCCAAGTGTTGTCAACTTACATGAAAAATTTAGATATCAGCCGACCTGACAAGAAGACAAAAAAGCAACAGGATGCTACTTACCCCATCAAAAACGAAGTAAGTGGCTATGTGAGGTTACTTGCTTGTTAGATTCTTATCATACTTTTCTGGAAGATACTAAAAATATGACTCAAAAGGAGAAGGCCGGGTACTCCACTAAGATGTGCATAGGAAAGAAATATGGTGGGAATTGCACTTGAATAGTCTACAGATCACCTGCTATATATGGGTAACAGTTTTTGTGTTGTAAGTAAGGTAGTTTCTGTATAACTACTGAGTGGCTGTTTCACATTTTGATGGCTACTCTTGCTTTCCTAGGTTGCCAGTGGCATGATCCTGGTCATGGCTTTCTTCTTGATCACCTACACTTTCCATTCAACTTGGGTAACCAGTGAAGCCTACTCTTCTCCCTCCATAGTGCTGTCAGCACGTGGTGGTGATGGCAGCAGAATAATCTTTGATGACTTCAGGGAAGCTTATTACTGGCTTCGTCACAATACACCAGAGGTATAAATCTCTACAGGGCTGGTCTCTGCACACACATTGAGTTTGTTTTAGGTGCCGTGGAGAGGTTGGAGGGCCTGCCCTAAAGGAGCAGGCATGCTTCCTAATCTTTATGTTGCCTGAAGTTTAGTCTAAAGCACATGTATCAGCTATTATACATACTTTAAATATTTCATTCACAAAGATTCCTGAGGCAGCTAACAATACACAAAAAGAAAATCATTAGACAGCAGTATTTGAACTGATAAAATAATCTACAGATTCAGTAGGAGCATCATGGATCAGGTCCTACTGGGGAATAAAGCATTGCTTCTCGTAAAAATCATCAAGGAGGTACCCTGGGAAGTGAATGGGAGTTGAGGACAAGGGTAGGGATTCTGAGTAGGGCCTCTGAAGATGATTTTGATGATCCATCAAGTTTATTTGGAAGCAGGTGGTTAGTTTACATTTTAGGGAATCTGCATATATTTTCTCTTTCAAACTGAAATATTTGTGGTGGCATGAATGTTCAATTACTGCCTGATTATGTATTTGTAATGTCATTATATGAAAGGACTGTTGCCCAGTCTGTCTTGTTGGCTTACATTCTTGGCACTGGTACCTGTCTGTGTGCTGTCTCTAATTGTCTTGAATGAGCTTCAAGGTGGGGAGGGAAAATGCTGTTGGCTACTGAATCTGTTGAATGTTGAACCTTCATAATCTGTTGAAACTCCATAATGTTTTATAACTAATTGGGGGGGGGGGACATTCAGATACTTAGTATTAAACTAGATTCTTCCTCATCTCCCAATAATTTAAAATACATATAATAAATTGGCACTGTACAATTCTTGTAAATACTTTTAAAAAAGCTTTTTTGAAAATTACTAATGTAAAATGGCATGTGAAGAGTCTCCAAGCCCAAGCAGAATGGTTTCTAATTAAAACACTTCTATTATTAAAAATACTTTGTCAGCATATGTATAAAATCTGTTCACAGTGGCAAATTCATCATTCTTCTGTTATGCAAAAACCTGCTTCATATGGTCACATAAGAATTCTTGAGAATACTGTCATTTCCATTCAACTGATAATCCTAGGATACTGACCCACAAAGAGAAATTTTTGTAGTCATTTTGTCCTTTCACTGCATCACAAATCAGCTCAAACTCATTTACTGCCTTTTAATTCAGTACATTGATTGCTTTTTTCTGTTTCGAGCTCAGGATGCAAAAGTAATGTCCTGGTGGGATTATGGATATCAGATAACAGCCATGGCAAACCGAACAATTCTTGTGGATAACAACACTTGGAATAACACCCACATTTCTCGAGTTGGTCAGGTAGGTGCAGTAGCTTTGTGAATTCCAGGGTTTCCCCCCCCCCCCCATTGCATTCCAGAGAAACTATGAAGGCATTTTGCAGTTTTCTTGTCCCGGCTGTTTATTATGAACTACAAAATTGATTGAAGGAGTTAAGACTCTTTATTTATACGTAGATAAAAAAAGGCATGGTAACTAAGATACGTGAATTTATAAGCTGCTGTTTGTTTAATTTTCAGGCCATGGCATCCACGGAAGAGCGAGCTTATGAGATTATGAGGGAGCTGGATGTCAGTTATGTGCTGGTAATATTTGGAGGCCTCACTGGATATTCCTCGGATGGTAATCTCATACCTGTATTGTGCAAATTTCCCATGAATGGACCTTTAATTGTTCTTTATTAATGGGTTTTCTGCTCTGTTACATTGACAAAGTTGCTGCTTCTTCCTTAGATATCAATAAATTTCTGTGGATGGTGCGAATAGGAGGCAGCACAGACACTGGAAAGCACATAAAAGAGCATGATTACTACACACCAACAGGAGAGTTCCGTGTGGACAGGGAGGGCTCTCCTGTGCTGCTTAACTGCCTCATGTACAAGATGTGTTACTATCGCTTTGGCCAAGTCTATACAGAAGCCAGTAAGTCACTTTTATCTGAGCACTGCAAATGAGAACCAGAAATTTTGCCTAGGAGTTGTGTTTTTGGATGATCCCTGGTCTTCTCTCTGACACGTAATTAGTGTTTATAGCATAATAGATTGTGGCAGGGGAGGTTTTTTCTTTCAGTCACACATTACATCCTGTTTAATTGGCTTCCTCTCACTCCCCTTTTATTTAACAAGTCATTGGCTGTGAATTGATGGAAAGCTGGGGGAGGGGGGGAGTTGACGTTGAGGCATCTACATTTTTGCTAACATGAACAGATTTTTTTCTTACAATGGTAAAACTAGACTTAATAGGGAGAAGGGCACCAGGGAACTGACTGAAGCTACTTTTGTTAATTCTCTCTCCCACCTCTTTTCCAGAGCGTCCTCCAGGTTATGACAGAGTGAGAAATGCTGAGATTGGCAACAAGGACTTTGAGCTTGATGTATTGGAAGAGGCATATACCACAGAACACTGGCTAGTCCGAATATACAAAGTAAGTAGTTGTGCTGCGTGTGGTGTCTGTCTGCTTCCAGACACTGAGTTTTCTTTCCTGTATTTGAAAGTCATGGGAGAAATGTCGCATGGGCCCCATTTGCTTCTGGAATGGTATGTGTCTGGGCTGTTCAAGGTCCTAAACCCTATAAAGTAATTAACACTGTCTTGCTACAACATTTAGATCTATCATGAGCCACTACATCACAATACAAGTGAAGTGGAATGGTTGCTCTGCTTTTTACCCAGACAGGATGGTGTTGGGGAACGATTGGAGCACATTAAATTACTAGATTTCTCAGCAGCACTGAATAGCAAAAGCATAAAGAGCCATTTCTTTCTCTATTGAATATATAAAATCCTTTGTTAATTGCTAGGTTAAGTATCAGATATTTCATTGAAGAGTCCTCGGTTTTTACTGGTTAGAGACCTTTTCCCTAATAAAGCTAAACTGCAAAAAACATTTTTTAAAATATTAATTTTGCCTTAACAGGTAAAGGACTTGGATAATCGTGGATTGTCGAGAACGTAATTTGCCTTCAGATACACCATAATGAGCACTGACCGAGCCATTGCCTGTGAAGCAGTTGGATTTTTTTTATACTGTTTGTCAGTAAGGAATTGGGATTTAATTGCCCAAGAAATCCCGTCCTCATGTAATGAGTCTGTATTAGATGGAATGATTTTTATAAATATGAACCGGCTACCAAATCAGAAACAGTAGCTTTATGATGGGATCATTAAAAGGGGTATGGAAAAAGTGTGCATTTGTATTCATTTATCTCTGTCCCTTCACTTGATGGTTTTGAACTGTATTCTACATGATCAGACATAAGTAACTCAGAGAAAGAGGATCGGTCAGCACTTGAATTACTTTTCCTCGTTCCCTCTCGTAAGAGAATGAAACAGCTGAAATAGGTCTTCCACCTATGCAAATAAGGCTAGCTTCTTAATTTTCACACACACTTGCCATACAAAAAGCAAGCCTCCCTCCAGCTGTCGCCATTGAAGGAATCAAAGTAATTTGTGTGTAAATGAAGTATATTTTCATATGCAGTAGGCATCTTAAAACCTAGGCACTTAACATTTGCATTAACACCAAAGTGAGTCTCCAGACATATCACGTGTATTCTAAAGGTCAGGGGTGAGCAAAACCAAAAAGTGGCAACCATATTGGATAAATGAACAAGCCTGACTGAGAATTGTCTCCTTGTTCTCATGGCCTTTACTTTAAACGCCTGGATTTTGAGCCAGATTCCCAGTGTTTTAAGCTTCTCAAGTACAAGTTATGCTTAAGTAACTAGCACTTTGGCAGTCATAATTTACCTTTATTTACTGAGCTCACTGTTCAGTGAGGTTTGCTTTCAACTAAGTATAATAGGATCCTAAATTTGCAATGCTCTTCAGTGAAACTTAGACCTAGGATTTCTGCTAGAGTGGTCTGTCCTATTTTCCAGGGGACAGTCCTCTGTTTGAAGTTCTTTTTGGTCTAAGTCCAGTTTAAAGAGAACCTTAAGAGAAACCAGGGCTCTCAAAATTGCCCATTAACTGCTACATCTGGACAGTAGTACACTGGGGACATAGATCACCTAGTCAGTCTTCCCCATACACTAGAGTGGGAACCTGAGTCCTAGGGGTCCTGAGGAAGGGCAGTAGGTCTGTGGTAGAGAATTTGCTTTGCATGCAGAAGGACCCAGGTTCAAATCCCAGCATCTCCAAAAGTGGTTGGGAAAGATCTCTGCCTAAAACCTGGGAGAGACTTGCAGACAGTACTGAGCTAGATGGGCCAATTGTCTAATTTGGTATAAGATAGTTTCCTTCATTATTGGATTCAGCTGAGGCTGAACTTTGAAAAATGATGGTGCTACTAATTTACCCAAAGTTTAGCCAGGCATCTCCCAGAAGATATAAAAAGGGGCAGCACTGTTCACAGAAACCCAAAGAAACAAGCCTTGCAGCACTTTAAAGCAGGCATGGGAAACGTGGCTGTGCAGATGTTGGATCTGCCTCCCATCAGCCCCAGGCAGCACAGCCAATGCCACGGTCAAGATGCAGGGAGCTTGAGTTCAAGAACACCTAAGTGCAAAATGTTAGCACCTCCTAAAGGGTGTTCACACTCTTACATTCAACAACTGGACCATTCACACACATAGTTGAGCTGCACATCTTCAGTCAGCACACAATAGCTGCGCAGTGTAAATTGGCAAGCGTGCACTCTTACAAACACTTGTACACGACACGAGTACAAGCCAACGTGTGAACGCATCTCTAGAATGAACATGTGCATGGGGGAAGGGCAGGATCCTCTTCCGAGCTACTTGCGCTTGTTACAACACAGGGACCGCTTGGAATGACGTGGTTGTCCAGCAACCTGTGGGGAAAGGAGGGCTACAGATTTCTATTATGTTAGTCTGCTTGCCCAGAGCTGGAAAGATGATAAAATACCTGCGAGGGCAGACTGGCAGATGAAATTATTGGACTATGCGGAGATGGCAAGATTAACTGGGAAAATCAGAAACCGGGAGGATCAAAACTGCAACAGAGAAGGGGGCAAATGTAGATAGTATTTAAAATACCACTGCAAACACATGAACTCTTGGGCAGGCTTTAAATAACTCCTGCAATGATACACAGACTTTGGGTATACGTAATGGAGGACTGTAAACTGGACTAATATGCAGTTGAAAAAGTTGCCTAAAGAACTCACGGAGGGGAGGAGGGAAGTCCTAGGATTTGAAAGCATCTAGTGTAAAATGTTAACATTTGCAAGAATATCATTTCTGCGAATGAACATGTCAAATCAAATTATAAAAATTATGTTAGTGGAGGCAGGAAGCCCGAGTGTCATCACCCTCTGCCTGACTCTTGTCTAGCAGATTCGGAGTGGAAAGGGTCTCAGCAACAGTTATTTGAAATCACTTTCTTCTGACCCCAGGAGGGGGAAAAACAAGTCTGAAAAAAATCTCCCTACAAGCGTGCAGGAGCAGTTGCTAGCCAAATACCGCACCGCGTCTACTCGGAAGCAAGAAGTGCCGCGGCGGGATGCAGAGAGGCGCTTCCTACTGGCACCGACGGCTTAAAGATGCCGCGCGTTTGCATTAGTTAGCAAAGCGGTGCCTCCTCTGGCCTCGGGACGCCATTATGCTGCCTCACCCAGGCGGCCGGGGCAGGAGGCGGAGCCGGCGCCGGATTCCTCCCCTCGGCCCCTCGCCGCCGCCTCTTCCTCCCGGCTCTCTCCCAGTCTCTGCCCGGCTCTTGCTCTCGAAGCTCTTCGGCGGGAAACGCCGCTTGCTGATCAGCCGGGGAAGCGGCCCTCGCCGCTGGGCGGGTGAGGACAAAAAATGCCCAAAATTTGGAGAGGGAGGGTGGGCTGCTCCCCTTTCCTCCCGCTCTTCTTTCCTCCCCACGTGGGGCGGAGGAGGGTCTCTATTCTTAGGGAGCGGGGCGGGGGAGAGATGCTTTGGCTTGCCAGCCCTCCCCCCCCGCACCGTGGGAGACTTTTCTTCCTTGTTTCCTTCGCGCATCCCGCTTTCCCCTCCAAGGAACGGCATGCATATGTTTTCCCCAATTTGCCCTCCCAAACAACCCTGTGAGGTAGGCTTGCAGGGCCAAAGGAGCGTCGTCGTGGCTCTTTGTGCTTTTCGCTGCTGTTTTAATTCGGGTGTCCATATTGCGAAACAAGGAGACTAATAACTTCATTTTTTTTAAAAAACCAGCCCATTTCATTGGTTGTGCATGCACGTGCCCTTCTGCGTCCTAATGCACGGATGTTTTCAAAAGGGTGGGCGGCAATTCATATATGTTGTGTCTTTGCAGGTTTTGGTACCTTTCTGAAAAGTGAGCATGGGGGATATTTGAGGGAGACACGTGTTTGTGTGTGTGTGTGTGTGTGTGTAAGAGTTCTGGGTTGGGATAAAATTTCGATTGAGCGCAGGAATTGGGGCAGATAAGGGATTTTTAGTTTTATACTTTGATTTATAATCACGATCTGTTTTATGAATGCTGTTAAAATGCTATAATGGTTGAAAGTTGGTTTATTCAATAAATGGCCTGGCAGGTTTGCAGAAGCCCATGGCTGTAGGCAGTAAAGTTATGCCCTGTGTGGGGACCTGCATGCAACAAAAACAGTGCAGTGTGCTCCTGTTCAAGGTGCCATCCAGCTATGTCCTCTAGGAAGCTCCATTTAATTCACATTCTGTGGTCAATCCACACTCCTCATTTTGCTGTTTTTGTGACTTTTGGTCTCTTACGGTCCTCAATTTTTATTTATTTATTTCTGCAAACTTTTCTTTTGGATGAAGATAATCTCTAGGAGAATTTAGTTTGCTAATAGTATAGGATGCGTGGGCATTGTTATTGTTTTTTCAAATCCCCCCCCCCAAACTTCCTGGTACAGCTCCTGTACCTCTAAGAGTGACTTTGCTGCAATCAATAGGTGTAGCACTTCATCACTGTGTCTGCAGAACTGGAGAAAGCCTCACCTGTTGAATTACTTCCTGCCTAGCAGTTCTTTAAAGTGTGTGACTGAGGGATGCAACAATGTGTATTGCAGAGAAGGCAACAAATGTTGAATCATTCATTGAGTCCTTTTCATTTCTCATTAAAAAAACAAAACTTGAAAAGCAAGCTGTGTTGCACAAAATTCTGGGCAATTGAAAGCTTGTCTGAATTAAAGAAATTAGTGGTCCTAAAAGATTTGAATTTGTTTTGTCCTACTTGCCTTGTTTTGTGGAACCAGGCATTTTTTACAGTGGGTGTTTCATTCCCCAACACTTTTTTAACAACTTGTTGACAGGAGCAGTTCAACAAGTGAGGTTCTACAGGCCTGCATAAAAAGGTATAGGAGATTAGATGCCTTACTTGTACAATACAGTATTTAAAAAACCAAAATAATCCACATCCATCCTATAGTCTCTTCTCCCACCAGCCATGGAATACGCGCAGCTTGCAGACTTAACATATAGACTAAGAAAACAAGAAGAACAAACGTTTTGAGAAAACTGGAAAATGTTTATTGAATATATGGGGGGAATTGTGTACACTTGAAAACGTTGGCAGCATTAAGATTAATTCAAAAGTGTAAATAAGTTTTGATGGATGTAATACAGTCGTACCTTGGAAGTTGAACAGAATCTGTTCTGGAAGTCCGTTCAACTTCCAAAACATTTGGAAACCAAAGCACGGCTTCCAATTGGCTGCTGGAAACTCTTGCAGCCAATCGGAAGCCGCAGAAGGCCCGTCAGACGTTTGGGTTCCAAAGAACATTCGCAAACCGGAACAGTCACTTCCGGGTTTGTGGCGTTCAGGAGGCAAAACGTTCGGGAACTAAGCTGTTCGAAAACCAAGGTACGACTGTAATGGAATACTGAATGGTTTAGTTTATGTAAAATATTCAGGGATATAAGATATGCAAGATGAACCATGGAAAGAAGAAGGGAAGTCATGGATATTTTAAATGAGTATTCTAAATTGTAAAACAGAAAATTTAATAAAAATTATATATATAAACATAAACTTCAGTGTGCCTACTCTTGAGTAGGACTAGCACTGCGCACAACCCCTAGCATTCTGAGGTAAGACTCTGAGGTAAAGACCCCTTTAGTGCTTTTTCAGAAATAAGCTGCCTTATACTGATCGGTCAAATAGTCCACCCCCATTGCTCAGCCCGGACACTGAGGTCCAGCACCGAGGGCCTTCTGGCGGTTCCCTCCTTGTGAGAAGCCAAGTTACAGGAAACCAGGCAGAGGGCCTTCTCAGTAGTGGCGCCCTCCCTGTGGAACACCCTCCCACCAGATGTCAAAGAGAACAACAACTACCAGACTTTTAGAAGATATCTGAAGGCAGCCCTGTTTAGGGAAGCTTTTAATGTTTGATGTATTACAGTGTTTTAATATTTTTTTGGAAGCCGCCCAGAGTGGCTGGGGAAGCCCAGCCAGATGGGCGGGGTATATCATTATCCATCTAGCTCAGTGTTATCTACAATGACTGGATGCAGCTCTCCCAAGATTTCAAATAGGGTTCTCTCTTAGCCTTACCTGGAGATGCTGGGGATTAAATGTGGGATCTGCTTCATGCAAAATAAATTCTCTGCCACTGCCCCCCCCCCCCGTCTTGGCAGCCAAATACTTATGACCCTTGACTTCCGATTCCTTATTTCTTCGATCTGCAGAGTGTGTCCTGTTTGTCAAGATGGCTGTGCCTTTTGTGGAAGACTGGGACTTAGTACAGACCCTTGGGGAAGGCGCTTATGGAGAGTGAGTATAACTTAGGCAATACCATGCAACATATTATAATAGGTAAAGGTAAAGGGACCCCTGACCATTAGGTCCAGTTGTGACTGACTCTGGGGTTGCGGCGCTCATCTAGCTTTACTGGCCGAGGGAGCCGGCGTACAGCTTCCGAGTCATGTGGCCAGCATGACTAAGCCGCTTCTGGCGAACCAGAGCAGCGCACAGAAACACCGTTTATCTTCCCGCCGGAGCAGTACCTATTTATCTACTTGCACTTTGACGTGCTTTCGAACTGCTAGGTTGGCAGGAGCAGGGACTGAGCAAGGGAGCTCATCCCGTGGCGGGGATTCGAACTGCCAACCTTCTGATCGGCAAGTCCTAGGCTCTGTGGTTTAACCCACAGCGCCACCCGTGTCCCTACGTATTATAATACATGGAGGCAAATGAATGGTTCCAGAACAAGAGTAAACTGTAAATTGAAATAGCTGCTGTATTCTTGTGTCAAGGGTTGTCAAAAATCACAAGAGCTTTCATTTGGGTTGTTGAATTTGCTCATTTTTTTCCAGGAGGAGAAAATGTGTGCTGTGGCTGGCAAGCAAAGCTGAGACTTAATGTGTAATTTTTAGTAATAATGTTTGGCGAGGAAAGCCTATAAAAACCCTTCTTTCCACTTTCTCTTTATAGAGTTCAGTTGGCTGTCAACAGACGCACAGAAGAAGCAGTGGCAGTGAAGATTGTTGACATGAAATGCGCTATCGAGTGCCCAGATCAGATTAAGAAGGAGATCTGCATTAACAAAATGTTAAATCACGAGAACATTGTCAAGTTTTACGGACATCGGCGAGAAGGCACTATTCAGTATCTGTTCCTAGAGTACTGCAGCGGGGGAGAACTCTTTGACCGAATAGGTACAGGGGGTTTTATAGGATAGGAAGGCAGGCCACAGAATGGTCATTGGGTGACAATGCTCTCCAAGGGTCAAACAGTTTATTTATTTAAGTCATCTATATACAGTCGTTCCTTGAATCCTGAACACCTTGCGACGTGAACGTTTTGGCTCCCGAACGCCGCAAACTGTGACTGTTCTAGTTGGCGAATGTTCTTCGGAACCTGAATGTCTGACGGGGCTTCTGCAGCTTCCTATTGGCTGCAGGAAACTCCTGCAGCCAATCGGAAGCCGCGTTTTGGTTTCCGAATGTTTTGGAAGTCGAACGGACTTCCAGAACTGATTCTGTTTGCCTTCCAAGGTACGACAGAGGTTTCTTCATTAAGAATTTCATTGCTTGTTGTTTGGCGCTGGGATTTTTGTATGTGCGGTTTTTCTATTTCAACCCCACAGCTTTAAGTACAGCGGTACCTCGGTTTACAAACACCTCGAGTTACAGACTCTGCTAACCTGGAAGTAGTACCTCAGGTTAAGAACTTTACCTCAGGATGTGAACAGAAATTGAGCGGCAGCAGCAGGAGGCCCCATTAGCTAAAGTGGTACCTCAGGTTAAGAACGGTGTCAGGTTAAAAACAGACCTCCAGAACGAATTAAGTTTGTAACCAGAGGTACCACTGTATGAGATAAAATTGAATAGGTGGGGACCCCGTGGGCCTTCAAATGTTGTTGGACTACAACTCCCAGCAGCCCCAACCAGCATAGCCAGTGGTCAGGGATGATGGGGGCTGTAGTCCAGCAACATCTGGAGGACTACAAGTTCTTCAGCTCTGAGATGGGAATTCAGTTAAGTACATTTAATTCCGTATAGTTTCCATAAGATCTCAGGCACACTGCCTCAGTTAACATTCCTTGAAGTTATAGCTGAACTGTGTTCTATTTCTGGATTATTGCACCTGATCAGGGAGCAGTTTGGAAACAGCTATACAGTTGTACTTTGGTTTGCAAACGCCTTGCGAGTCGAACACTTTGGCTCCTCAATACCGCAAACCCGCAAGTGTGTGTTCCGGTTTGCAAACATTCTTTGGAACCCAGACGTCCGACGGGGCTTCTGCGGCTTCCGATTGGCTTCAGGCGCTTCCTGTGGCCAATTGGAAACCGTACCTTGGTTTCCAAACATTTTGGAAGTCAAACAGACTTCTGGAACGGATTCCCTTCGACTTCTGAGGTACCACTGCAACTTGCATTTTAGGGATATTTAAACACATTCAAAGCAAGCCACCTCTACGGTAGCCTGCAATCATTTTATAAACTTAAATCCATAACTATTTCAGGGCAAACAACCAGAAATGTTATATTGATTAGAAACGCTGCTATCACTGTGTAAATTTTTGTTAGTATCTTTCTTCATGAAGCTATGGTGCCTTCTTTGCAGAGCCAGATGTAGGAATGCCTGAGGCAGAAGCACAGAAGTTTTTCCACCAGCTTATAGCTGGAGTCGTAAGTTTATTTACGTTGCTTTTTCAAGCTCTTTTTTGTGTGTGAAAGCAGGTTGAATGAATGCTTTGTATTAATGCCTTGTATCATTTTGAAAGGTCTACCTTCACAGTATAGGAGTAACACATCGGGATATTAAGCCTGAGAATCTGCTGCTAAATGGAATGGGTAAGAGAGAGAGACCGCTTTGTTCTTGTTGTTGTTGTTTAGTCGTTTAGTCGTGTCCGACTCTTCGTGACCCCATGGACTAGAGCACGCCAGGCACTCCTGTCTTCCACTGCCTCCCGCAGTTTGCTCAAACTCATGCTGGTAGCTTCGAGAACACTGTCCAACCATCTCATCCTCTGTCGTCCCCTTCTCCTTGTGCCCTCAATCTTTCCAACATCAGGGTCTTTTCCAGGGAGTCTTCTCTTCTCATGAGGTGGCCAAAGTATTGGAGCCTCAGCTTCAGGATCTGTCCTTCCAGTGAGCACTCAGGGCTGATTTCCTTAAGAATGGATAGGTTTGATCTTCTTGCAGTCCATGGGACTCTCAAGAGTCTCCTCCAGCACCATAATTCAAAAGCATCAATTCTTCGGCGATCAGCCTTCTTGATGGTCCAGCTCTCACTTCCATACATCACTAATTTCTTTAGTTCAGTATCAATTTTCCACAAGTGAAAAAGCAGTCCGCACTTTGGATGTGAAAGCAACAAGTTCTCTCTGTTGCTAACACCAAACATCAAGCAGGCAGAGGACTTGGGTTTGGTTTTTTTTAGCATTTCACTCGGCTGCCCTTGATTTGGAGCAGCAATAGAACACTTAATGCCCACTTATGTAGACATGGCCCACTAGTATCAATGGGATATTTTTGAGCTGGCATACTAAGGAGCAGGGTAGATTAGTATCAGTGACAAATTTCTGAGCTGGCATACTTGAAAGGACCATTTTTTAAAAGGTTAAATGTTTGTGTCTTTAGATCAATGTTACTTTAGTGCAGGGGACAGCAAACTTTTTCAGCAGGGTGCCGGTCCACTGTCCCTCAGACCTTGTTGGGGGGCCGGACTATAATTTGGAAAAAAAATATGAACAAATTCCTATGCCCCACAAATAAGCCAGAGATGCATTTTAAATAAAAGCACACATTCCACTCATGTAAAAACACCAGGCAGGCCCTACAAATAACCCAGAAATTCATTTTAAATAAAAGGACACATTCCACTCATGTAAAAACATGCCAATTCCTGGACTGTCCGCAGGCTGGATTTAGAAGGTGATTGGGCCAGATCCAGCCCCCAGGCTTTAGTTTGCCTACCCATGCTTTAGTGTGCTTCAAACAAAAATGATGAATTAGAATGATGCGCAAGATACCTTCTTTATGCTTGTATTTGTTTAGATAATCTCAAAATCTCTGACTTTGGACTAGCAACTGTGTTTAAGTACAATGGCCGTGAGCGATTGTTGAACAAGATGTGTGGCACGCTCCCGTACATCGCGCCAGAAGTCCTTAAAAGAAAAGAATTCCATGCCGAGCCAGTTGATGTTTGGTCATGTGGAATCGTACTCACTGCCATGTTGGCTGGAGGTAAGAACTACCCACAGCAGTTCTGCAAAAGTTGCTAGCTGATCTTATTAACTTGAAGTACAAACTTAGTGACTGATTCGGTTACATGAGATGAGGCACCCATGGCTTGGAAGGTCGTACACCACTCTAAAGCTTGAGTTGCAAAGGGAGCCATCAGAGGACAAATACAAGTGGTTCTTTTTTCTCTTTAAAAATGATACCATAGTAGCACATTTATTAGCACACAGTTACACAATTCATATATGGAGTGCCGCTAAATCTTCCTTCCAGTGTAGCTAAGGGGAGATTGTTGAAGCTAATTAATTACCCTCTAACCACCACTGTCTGTATGGTTACTCCCAAGAGTAGCTGAGGACATCTCTCCAACTGTCTACCACAAGAAAGCTCTCCTCTCCACAAGAAAGCTATGTGAACTTTCCCCTCTCCTTCAATACATCCTTTTAAAATATTTATATATTTTTAGATCAAATTTAAGCAGATAGAATAAAAGCACAAGCATTTTGACCGATTCAACACCAAAAGTAGCAATAATACGCCACAACAAATTTCCAGTGTTTGATAAACCTGCAAGATACAGCATTTTTTTTTTATATATATATATATATATATATATATATATATATATATATATAACAGGCTTTGGAAGGAAGAGTCATTTAAGTTAAAGCATTCTATACATTCAGCATAGAATGTTCATTTATAAACGTGTTGCCAAAACCAGCATTTAAAATAATAATAATAATAATAATAATAATAATAATAATAATAATAATGAATTTTTCACAGTTTTAACAGCATACAACTACTGACTCTCTCAGTGGCTGATAGTTTCATATAGTTTTAAATATTGCAAGCAGCCCTGAGCAGTGCTTTTGCTCCAAAAGGGTAGGATATAAATGTTGTAATATATATAATAAAATTAATTTTAAAGCAAGTGTGTCTGCAAGAATTTTTCGAGGGATTTATCTTACTGCATAAATCTGGAGCATATTGCATAGTAACCATATTTTCTGATAGTGTGACATTTGTAGCCAAGCTGGAACAGAAAAAAAGAAATTGCTGGAGATTTTCCTTGCTCACAGCTTTAATGGAGACTATTCTACTAGTCTAAGTAGTTATTAATTCCACGTTTTGAATTTGCTGTGTAACTAATGTGGTTATTAGTGACCTTCTTATAACCCTTGGGTGTGTCTCTTCCTCCTAAAATGCTAACATCCATTTGGTTGAAACCCAAATACCTTCTTAGTTTGTCCCCAGATCACTGACAAGTTTTGTCAAGAAATGTGGCTTTCTTTCTTGCAGAACTGCCATGGGACCAGCCTGTTGACACATGTCAAGAATACTGTGATTGGAAAGAAAAGAAAACATATTTGTCACCATGGAAGAAGATAGACTCGTTGCCACTAGGTACAGACCTTTACTGGCTGTTTTTATATTTACTTGGCGGGCAGTCTTGATAGCTTTGCTAAGAAATGTGTGTGTTATTTTTCTCAGTACAGATCATATCCTCCAAAGAACATCTTTAAAAGTTGGGTGACTCTGGTTCATGTAAAAATTGTAATGATTTATTTGGAAAGCCACAATGTTTGAGGGCATCTCAATTGAATTGAAAGCCATTGCCACAGAATGTGGACAATTTCAGAACTTGTAGGCCATGCATATAGCCAAATTCTTTATTTCTTTGCAGCTTTGCTCCTCAAACTATTAACTGAGGACCCCGCATCAAGGCTTACTATTGAAGACCTAAAAAAGGACAGGTGGTACACAAAAGCCTTAAAGAAAGGTAATATAAAAAAAAATGCATGTGAATTTTGTATGTAGCTGCAGATTTGAAATCTTTCGACATCTGAAAACGGTTCAGCTGACATCTCTCATATATGCCACTGAAAGGAGCGAGTGATATATTAAAAAATATTGATATTTGCAATTTAGGTGGCTCACGCTATTTTAATCTTAGTTGAGGATAGATTTTGCTTGCTTTTTCATCCCCTTTGCGGATCAGTCCCATTTATCAAGGTCTGCTACTAATAAAGGCTCGTCTTGGGTTAATCCAGGCATAGACAAACTGGGCCCTCCAGATGTTTTGGGACTACAATTCCCATCATCCCTGACCACTGGTCCTGTTAGCTAGGGATCATGGGAGTTGTAGTCCCAAAACATCTGGAGGGCCGAGTTTGCCTATGCCTGGAATTGGTACATTCACTTTTGACTCTAGGATGAAAACCAGTGTAAATCATTCCAGTATTATGATTCTGCACTCACGCCCCTCCTGAGTGACATGTGGGAGCGCCCATCTAAATGAAAACTGGTGCAGAAAGCCTCCTTAGACACTTTGAATCACATTTTAACTAGCTCTAACAATGGGAAGAGGTTGTTGGCCTGAGAATTCTGCAAATCATTTGGCAGTTCTTTGCAATTATTTGATCTCACCATTCATGAAGTTCGAATACAGTGGTACCTTGGTTCTCGAATTTAATCCGTTCCGGCAGTCCGTTCGGCTCCCAGAACGGTTCAAAAACGAAGGCGTGGCTTCCGCTGTGGAAGCCGCATCGGACATTCGGCTTCCAAAGAACATTCGCAAACTGGAACAATCACTTCTGGGTTTGCAACGTTCGGGAGCCGATTTGTTCGACAACTAAGCCGTTCAACTACCGAGGTACCTCTGTAGGTGCTTTTGAGTTTACATTAGTGTTCACAAATACAAGTGATGTGTGTTTAGCTTCTTTTGGTCTTGGGAAGAATGACAAGCTGGCACACAGCACCTTTGGAAAGGTTGGAGCCATTAAAAAACAAGAGCAACAATCCAATCATTTTACTTGGGATTTACTATGTACTTAACAGTGAATGACAAAACTAATGCCCGCCCTCTTTGAAAACTGAGTACTAGTTTTTCTTTCTAGGCATCAAGCGGCCTCGAGTCTCATCGGGGGGACTATCTGATTCCCCAGGCTGTTTTTCTAAGCACATCCGATCCGATACGGACTTCTCTCCAGTGAAAAGTGCACGCAGGTGAAAAATATATTTGTTCATCGTGTCTAACACACAGGCAATAACAATAACACACAGGCAATAATATGTGGTGTCTGGGTAATATCTTTAAATTGATGGGGAACTTTTTATTTTTTATTTTTTACTCTGAAGCTGTGCAATGGCTTATTCTGTGCTGCCATATCTTAAGATGTGTTCGGCGAGTAACAAAACCAAAGGTGATCTATGGCATGTCCGCATTGTGCAACTAGGCTGCAGTAGCCAGTTTAGCAGAGCCAAATCTGTTCTTCCTTCTTGCCCCTCCTTCGCTGCATTGTTGCCTGCCCCCTCGATTTGACAGAATAGGAGCAAAACAACTCGTACACAGAGGGCGAGGGCCGCAGTGGAGATGGTTTTGTATCTGAAATCACTAATTCTATCCTGTTTAAATCCCAAAGTTGGGGAACCTTTGGGACTTTAATACTAGGATTAATCTGATGGTTCTAGTGTCTGGGTCTTATTTAAGTGCAGGAGAAAATGGACAGAAGTGGGGGTATGTTTTAAGTCTTGCAGAGCATAACAAAGTAATATGTTCAAGTTGTGTGGTAAATGCTACTATTGAGGCTGTGTGTGTTTTATGATTCTGCAAACATGCAATGCAGAAAACAAGTGACTTTTTACATTAAACAGGCGTGGCCAACTCCCAAGAGACTGTGAACTACTCAAAGAGTTAAAAAACTGGCAGTGATCTACCCCCTTTTAGGGGTTCAGATCAAAGTTGTTGAGCTTTTTTAAATCCCCCGACCATTAGGTCCAGTTGTGACCGATTCTGGGTTTGCGGCGCTCATCTCGCTTTATTGGCCACGGGAGCTGGCGTACAGCTTCCGGGTCATGTGGCCAGTATGACTAAGCCGCTTCTGGTGAACCAGAGCAGCGCACGGCAACGCCATTAACCTTCCCGCCGGAGCAGTACCTATTTATCTACTTGCACTTTGACGTGCTTTCGAACTGCTAGGTTGGCAGGAGCAGGGACTGAGCAACGGGAGCTCACCCCGTCACAGGGATTTGAACTGCCGACCTTCTGATCGGCAAGCCCTAGGCTCGGTGGTTTAACCCACAGCGCCACCCGCGTCCCTAAGGAGCTTTCTTTAGGGAGGAGGAAAGCCCCGTTTTTGGGGGGTGCAGGGCAAAAATGTTGAGCTTTTTTTTACGGGAAGTTGTTGTTGAGCTTCTTTGCATCAAAACAACACCACCACAAACTGGCTTATAAGTCTAAAACCAAATTTATTAGAATAATAGCTAGAATAGAGATAGACTTGTAACCATTCAAGCATACCAAAGAGCTCCAGTGATCTACCGGTAGATCACAATCTACCTGTTGGACGTGCCTGCATTAAGGCAATTCAGTCATGATAGAATGATTTAAGTAATGATGAAAATTGCCAAGAAAACGTCCAACTTAATGCCCAGTTATGAGGACCAACGCATGTAGCGGTTAACTCCCGGAAATAAAAAAAGTTCTAGACAATGTGTTGTTGCGCCATTTAGGAACGTAACACCGCTTTGTTTTCCTTGCTGCAGTGAGGAGAAAAAGACCTGCTCCAATTCTCAGCCGGAACCTGGTACTGGACTTTCTTTGTGGGATAGCGGTCCAGCTGGCATCGATAAGCTAGTGCAAGGCATCAGCTTCTCCCAGCCAGCTTGCCCTGAACACATGCTGCTCAACAGCCAACTGCTTGGCACTCCCAGTTCTTCCCAGGTAACTTGGTCTGGTGGCTTAGCTATCGACTTTCGTTGTTTTTGGAACTTGTAGAGGTCCTTGTGCTTTTGTTTTGCACCGTAACAGCAACACTCCCCCCCCCCCCAAATTTAATGCTTCAGCACTCGAAAAAAATATATACACCCTTGTGCAAATTAATTGAAACAAATAATGTAGTTTATTGTACAAAACTCACATACAGTGGTACCTCGGGTTACATACGCTTAAGGTTACATACGCTTCAGGTTACAGACTCCGCTAACCCAGAAATATTACCTCGGGTTAAGAACTTTGCTTCAGGATGAGAACAGAAATCGTGTTCCGGCGGCGCGGCAGCAGCAGGAGGCCCCATTAGCTAAAGTGGTGCTTCAGGTTAAGGACAGTTTCAGGTTAAGAACGGACCTCCGGAACAAATTAAGTACTTAACCTGAGGTACGACTGTATACATGTACAAACCTCACAGATACCTATATTAGTAACGGATATGACCTCCGCTATTTTTAAGCAGCATTTGAACACGGTTTGGCATGGAGTCTACTAGTTTTGAACATTCACTGTACCACACTTGAATCAGCGCCTGTATGAGCTTCTCCATAGTCTTCCAGTCTACAGCACGGAGACTTTTGCATATAGCCCACAAATTCTCAATGGGATTTACGTCTGGGGAATTCCCTGGCCAATCAAGTACCTGTAGTTGCTGCTCTGTCATGAATTTCTTCACCGCTTTCGATGTGTGACAGGGGGATAGGTCCTGCTGCAATATCCCAGTACCGTCAAGATACCTCTTTTCCAGCTCTGGAATAACTCTTTCGTAGAACCTCAATATATTGTGGCGAGCGCATCATTCCTTCTGTTGGCTGCAGGCTTCCGACACCATAATGATCAACTGACTTTTCATGTTTGTTTTGGGTACAGGATTACGAGTAAGATAGAAAACATGCTTTGTTTCAGTTAATTTGCACAATATTTGGCTCACACACAGGACACATATATTTTTAAATGATTGCTATGCAATTCTTTAGCACCATAAAACAATGCAAAGCCTTGATGAAAACTTGACATTCATTTTAGCCTTCAGCTGACTTCTGGTGTCTTCCGTTCCTTTCTCTCTTAGAATTCATGGCAGCGCTTAGTGAAGAGAATGACCCGTTTCTTTTTGAAGCTGGACGCTGACCAGTCTTACCACGTATTGAAGGAGGTTTGCGAAAAAATGGGCTACGTCTGGAAGAAGGGCTGCACAAATCAGGTGTGAATTAATAGTGTGTGTCCATCACACACAAGACGGACAGACAGGCATTGTGGTGTAGGCACAGTTGATGGCAGCAAGAGAGAGGGTCTTCTCAGTGGGTGCATCAGTATTATGGAACACCTGGCCCTGTGAGACATGGGTCATTCCTTCTCTGGTAGTAGTTGTTGTTGCTGCTTGGTATGTACATTTTTATTCTGTCAGTTGGCAGGGAAAACCTGCTCTAAAAGTTGTGATTTGTCTGTGATGCTTGCTTTTCTGGTATTTTTAATTCTTCTCTTTTGCATTTCTGTTTGTTGCTTTATTTTTATTTTATTCAACGTGATTTTCTTATATTTTCACTCCGTGATTTTAAGTTGTAAGCAGCACCGAGTAGGGCAGGTAATTAAAAAAAATAATTAATTTGTGTTTACATGCTTTTATGCTGTGCTTTTTTCTGGGGGGGACGCAGGGGTACGTGTACCCCTAAACATATTTTTAGAAAAAAAGCACTGCTTGTATGCATTTGCATACAAAATAAATATATATGATTTGTTTAGCTGGGAGATACACAATGTCCTGGAAGAAATAGTCATTTTTTAATTCAGGGCCTGTTGGGGAGATCTTTCGACAGATGCATCCTCATTCGGTTGCTAGTGAGAAAAATAGTGTGAAAGCTGCCGTAAACTTAGAGAGCCTAACTTTGCAACTCCAGAGATTTATTTTTTGATTTGTTTTGATTTGTATACTACCTTATATTGGCAGACCAATATAGAGTGAGCATTATTGATTGTAAATATGCTTTGTAAACCTCTTTCCCCTGATAAAATACTCATTTTCCTTCTAAGGTTACCATATCAACCACAGATAGAAGAAACAACAAACTGATTTTCAAGGCAAACCTCTTGGAAATGGATGACAAAATACTTGTTGACTTCCGCCTGTCTAAGGTATATACGAAGTTAACCAACGCATTTCATTCAAAGGATAAGAAGGATGCCTTGGCACTTGTAGTAGATATTACCTAACCAGTCAAACTTACTTAAATAGGAATAAAGCTACATTTTTACCTAGCGCAATAGAAAGCAACGATTTGATTTGACCTGGGTTTTTTAATCTCTTGAGAGATTTGCAAATTGTTTTATGTGCTTGGGCTCCATCCAGTGGTAGCTCCTCAGTACTGCAGAATGCTTTCACACTGCCAGCTGCCAACATGTTCTGATTCAGAATATTATATTTGCCATTGTACTCATTTTATTTTCTAATCTGTTCTAGCATACTGTATGGGCTGGGGCTGGCGGTTAGCCTTCTGCTTGGTTCAAGAGCTGCAGGGTGCTTAGTGGAAAACTGAGCTATGCGGATGCTATGCGCTTTATGTGGAGCTACCTTTGAAGGTGACCCAGAAACTACAACTAATCCAGAATGCGGCAGCTAGACAGGCGAACGTTCTTTGGAACCCTAATATCCAACGGGGCTTCTGATTGGCTGCGGGAGCTTCCTGCGGCCAATCGGAAGCCGCGCTTTGGTTTCCGAACGTTTTGGAAGTCGAACGGACTTCCGGAACGGATTCCGTTCGACTTCCGAGGTACGGCTGTACTCATAATTGTTTACTTCCTGCTTGTATCGTTTCTCTAGCTAATACATGCCCTTCCAATGACATATACTCACTTGGGTTCTTTCCCACCTCCCTTCCCTATGCAGGGTGACGGCTTGGAGTTCAAGAGGCATTTCCTGAAGATCAAAGGGAAGCTGAGTGATGTCGTCAGCACACAGAAGCTGTGGCTTCCTGTCACATGATGACATGGTGTTTGAGAGCGGTTCTGTTTTGATTCAGCGGCTTCTGCTAAGGGACAGTCATGCCTGCCGCACCCCAAACTCCAGTCTTTCAATGGAAATCTTTTGTTTTGTTTAGGTTTTATGGGGATAGGCGTTCAAGCTATCCACATATGGTAACAGGCGATAACTGTTGTGAAGTTGCACATTTGCAATGGTTGGCTGGGGTATCCCACCCTTGATTACGATCATGAAAGTCACGAGTGGCTTAGCTTAGTTCACATTCTTGACTTAGAAGTGTCTTTTTTTGTAGGTTGCTCAAGCTCCTCATCCATATACATGTGTTTCCCTTCTTTTTTCCCAAAGTAAAAAAAAATTCAGACTGAGCTTGAAAGTTGCTCCTTTGTAAAGCATAATGTGAGTGTTATCATGCTCCTTCGATGACTTTAGTTTTAAAAAAATAACAAAAAACATAAGTTTATGTTATATAAACATGATAAGAGTTGTAGGAAAGTTAGGTCCAGAATAAGGTCCTTCTCAAATCACTTGACTCAGTTTATGATTATTTGCTCTTAAAGTCAGGGCTTCTGAATGAAGCTATACAGTTGCAGTTCATTGCTTTCGGTTTCTACTGTCACCCTTGAGAAAACATAAAGCCCAGTGGTTTTTTTTTAGCATCAGTTCCAATTTTAAAATATTTTTTTCTATTTTTAGGGTATAATTTTCTCCCCTCTAATCCTTAATAGGTCTGATTAGACTGGCTGAGCCTCTAAAGTATAAGTGGGCAAACCAGGGTGGGCAAAGATAATGGGTTTTGTAGTCTAAGAACATCTTGTGGGGCCATAGGTGCCCCATCTTTAGTCTAAATCAGGGTTTCCCAAACTTGGGTCTCCAGCTGTTTTTGGACTACAACTCCCATCATCTCTAGCTAGCAAGACCAGTGGACAGGGATGATGGGAACTATAGTCCAAAACAGCTGGAGGCCCAGGTTTGGGAAACACCGGTCTAAATGGAAAGAGATGTAATGGATTAACAGACCCCTCACTCTTTTTATTTCCTTTTGTACTGTTCTGTCTTTCGGGAAGCAAACTTGTTTCTAACTGGTTAAACTTGAATGTACCATACAAACACACTAGAATGGAGGTGGCCAGATACTAGACTGCAGCTGTCATCGTTCCTGACCTTTGACCATGCTGGATGGGGCTGATGGGAGTTGTAGTCCAGCAAAATCCAGAGGGCACCAGGTTGGCTACCCCTGCACTAAGAGAGTAAGGGGATGACACACAAACCTTGTTTCTGACCATACTTCCTGACCCATACTTAAATCTACAAAACTGTGAATTTTTAACGTGTCTGTAAAGAAAATAAAACAATTTGCAAAATAAAGAATGATCTCGGATTAAAAGAACGCTGTCAGTGTATAGCATGCAAGTTTTCTTCTTTATTCACCCAAAATGGAAGATCCTGATAATTCCCTCTTGTAGCAAGGTGGTTTGGAATAAACTATATCACAAAGGGATATATGCTTGGGCGACCAAAATGGAGGGAAATATCTCTGGGGAACTTGACTTTTGTGTTAAATTGAGAGGATTCTAGGGGTTTCAGTAACTGAATATCTTGTAGGAAAATGTGGTGTGTACAGTGTGTTTCCATTGATACTTGTACAGTAGAACCTCAGTTTCCGAACAAAATCCGTTCCAGAAAACCGTCCGAAACGTTTGAAAACTGAAAACTCAATACAGAAGCCTCAATACAACGTTGTTGTTGTTTAGTCGTTTAGTCGTGTCCGACTCTTCATGATCCCATGGACCAGAGCACGCCAGGCACTTCTGTCTTCAACTGCCTCCCGCAGTTTGGTCAGACTCATGTTTGTAGCTTCAAGAACACTGTCCAACCATCTCGTCCTCTGTCATCCCCTTCTCCTTGTGCCCTCCATCTTTCCCAACATCAGGGTCTTTTCCAGGGAGTCTTCTCTTCTCATGTGGTGGCCAAAGTATTGGAGCCTCAGCTTCACAATCTGTCCTTCCAGTGAGCACTCAGGGCTGATTTCCTTAAGAATGGAGAGGTTTGATCTTTTTGCAGTCCATGGGACTCTCAAGAATCTCCTCCAGCACCAGAATTCAAAAGCATCAATTCTTCGGTGATCAGCCTTCTTTATGGCTCAATACAATAGGGAAACTCAAAATGGAAGTCGCCTTGGAAGTTTGATTTCTGAGGTGCGTTCGAAAATGGAAGCATTTACTGTGGGTTTTTGGTGTTTGGGTTCCGAAATGTCTGTCAATGGAGATTTTCAAAACCTGAGGTTCCACTCTATGTATTTATGTAGCTTCTATGTAGCACAGTGAAGTTTTGTGGGTTTTTTGCTGTGACAAGCACATGTTTTCAGTCCATATTGGCAGCAACCCCACACATGTATACTTGTACTGCACTCAGATGATACGTTTTACTGGGATATTTATTATCTGTGGCCTACATTAAGTGGCTCCCAACGTGTTTCTTCATGGGTTGCCCAACAAGGGATTTTTTAAAATTTCCCTGGGAAAAGAAAGGCCGAAACTGGGACATTTCTTCCCTCTTTACTCTGAATAGGAAGGGTGGTGTTCTTGCCTGTGTTTCTGACATGTAACAGGAAGGCTGCTCTGAATTGGGGAAGCTACGTCATTTTAGCACGTACAGTTCTGGATTTTTAGAAAATAAAACTGCTAGTTTGTGCCATCCCGTATGACAGATAAGGAACCGTAGGAGACTGTAAAGGGGAAAGCACCTGTCCCTGGAACATTTTGTGGGCTGTTGCCCGAAGCACCAAACCAACGAGTTGATGTTTGCAGGTGTGCATGTCTGCCTCATAATCATTACTGGCTGTTCTGTCTCCTGTTGACTGATAACCTGGCCAAGACTGAGAATATAAATAAACTGGACTGTTTCAACACCACCACGTAATATGGAGGAGGGGACTTGGAAAACCCCACATGCTGTTTAGACCAGACTTGAGCAGGTTCTTTTTGTCTCTCTGCCCTTTATAGAATGAAAACTAAAGCGAATAAGGTTCTGGTGTTTGGCTTTTCAATGATGCTCACTTTCGCAGCAGGTAAGTCCATAAACTGGAGTAAAGTGTCACATATTGGGGCACAGCCAGTGCAGAGCATTTAAATTCAAAGAATTTTCAAGAATTATTTGGGACGATGCTAGCATCATCTTGGGGCCAGGAATGGTCTGTAAATAGAGCTGGAATTAGGAATTGGTGGGATTAAGAGGTTAGTATTGTCGGTGGGAATGAATGAATGGTTTTATAAGCCAATCAAGTACCAATGTATTACATTTTCTGTAGGCTCCCAAGCAAAACTGGGTTAACCAATCAAAAAGTGACATGCTAAAACTGAGTGCTTGCAGCACTTAATGCAATTTGTATGAACTAACAGTGTTTACTGCAGTGGTGTCTCAGGTTACAGACTCCGCTAACCCAGAAATAGTACCTCAGGTTAAGAACTTTGCTTCAGGATGAGAACAGAAATCGTGCTCTGGCGGCGCGGTAGCAGCAGGAGGCCCCATTAGCCAAAGTGGTGCTTCAGGTTAAGAACAGTTTCAGGTTAAGAACAGACCTCCGGAATGAATTAATTACTTAACCCGAGGTACCACTGTATTCCTGGTTTGGGATCCCAACATTGGATGGAAGAGCAATCCTCAATTAGACCAAATGACCCAATAGTCAATTGGTTGCCAACTAAATCACTTGAGGGGGACATTTGGCCTTCTGGATGTTGCCAAACTACAACTATCAGCCCCATCAAGCATGGCCTGTGGACGGGAGTTGTATTGAAACATTTTGGGGTCCAAAGGTTCACCACACCTGAGCTGGGGGCTTCCAGGTTGCACAAAAACAAAAACAGCTTACCCAAACAGGATGTGCAGGGGTGCAGCTCTTACCCAGATTTAATTACTTAGGAAGCACGTCCTTGCAGACTTATGAGTGTCTCGTAATATCTTGAGTTTAATTACATATATTCAGGTTCACCCTAATTGGTGGCACAGCTTAAACATTCCTGCCAAACCACCCCACTAAAACTCTTTCTCTGGAAATCTCCTCCTCTGCCCCAAATGCTCTCCAAGGGTTACCCAACCTAAAACACTCTCTTTTTTCAGGATCACACACAAAATCTCACACAGAAACACCAAAAATTATCCGTTCACATGCTTGCGCCAAAGTCATGTACCATGTGTATACATACATCCCTCCATTTTCTCCAAGCCTCTCCACGTACAAATGCTCTCCCAAGATTACCCAAATGGAAATGCACTCCCAGGATCCTCACACCCCAAATCTCAATTTTGCACCCCGACTACATGCTCTGAGAATTCTGTGGAAATGAAAATGGCAGCTGCCAGCCTTTTGCTTCGCAGCATTCACAGCCACCCTTGTGAAATTGCAGAGACCAATATACACACACATACACACAGTACTTTTTCTCTTAAAATAATGTTTAGGGGTACAGTACTCTCATGGGATGCGGGTGGCGCTGTGGGTTAAACCACAGAGTCTAGGGCTTGCCGATCAGAAGGTCAGCGGTTCGAATTCCTGCGACGGGGTGAGCTCCCGTTGCTCGGTCCCTGCTCCTGCCAACCTAGCAGTTCGAAAGCATGTCAAAGTGCAAGTAGATAAATAGGTACCACTCTGGTGGGAAGGTAAATGGTGTTTCCTTGAGCTGCTCTGGATCGCCAGAAGCTGCTTAGTCATGCTGGCCACATGACCCGGAAGCTATACGCCGGCCCCCTTGGCCAATAAAGCGAGATGAGCGCCCGCAACCCTAGAGTTATCCGCGACTGGACCTAACGGTCAGGGGTCCCTTTACCTTTACTCTCATTTTGACTCAGAAAAATCACCATTTTACAGTTCAAATCAGGGAAAATAAATACATTAAATGGACAAAAGTACAAAGATTTACAAAATGTTTAGGGGTATGCATACCTCTGCGTATCCCCCAGAAAAAAGCACTCTCTCTGTGTGTGATCTCAAAAGGGGCAGGGGAACATTGGTCTCAGAGCCAAGATGGAGTACTGTTTTGAGCAGGGGTAGGCAACCTAAGGCCCGATCGCCTTCTCAATCAGGCCCGCGGACGGTCCAGGAATCTACATGTTTTTACATGAGTAGAATGTGTTCTTTTATTTAAAATGTACCTCTGGGTTATTTGTGGGGCACAGGAATTGGTTCATATTTTTTCCCCAAAATATAGTTCAGCCCACCACATGGTCTGAGGGATGGTGGACCGGCCCATGGCTGAAAAAAGTTGTTGACCCCTGGTTTTGAGTGTCGGAAAAGGACCTAATCCCCACTCACCAATGGAACTTCATGGGTGACCTTGGGCCAGTCACTGTCTCTTAGCCCAAACAACCTCACAGTGTGGTGGTGATGATAAAATGGGGAGGAGGGGAAGCCATAAATACCACCTTGAGCTCCTTGGATGAAAGGTGGGGCGGGGAAAAAAAAAGTTATGTACTGTGGCTAGAATTCCATGAGATTCTTCCGAATCAGCCTTTGGCCCCTCAGACCTCTTGGGCTACTTCTCAAGCTAGGCTGGCATTTTGTTTTGTTTAGCCTCATGTCCTTGCTGGTGTCGCTCAGTTGCAGGACTCAGATGCCATTCCTGTCGAAGGGTTAATGGAGCTAACCTTTGTGCCGTTCCGCAGAGACAATGCCAAACAGACGGATTCTGTTACACTCGAAGATTGTTCAGAGGTAATGCCTCTAATCTTACAGAATCATAAAGCTGGAAGGGACCCGAAGGTCATTTAGTCCAACTCTCTGAAATGCAGGAATACGTAGCTGCCTCATACGGGGATCAAACTCGCAACCTTGGCATTATCAGCACCAGGCTCTAACCAACTGAGCTACTGTCTCTTGTTGGGTCTTCCGTAGATGTAACAGGAGGAGAGATATCTAAAAATTGCATACTTACGTGGCATGGGTAAGGGGACGGTAGCTATAGCTATACTGGCGGAGATCATGGTCATTTCACAATATAGTACAGTGGTACCTCGGGTTAAGTACTTAAATCGTTCCGGAGGTCCTTTCTTAACCTGAAACTGTTCTTAACCTGAAGCACCACTTTAGCTAATGGGGCCTCCAGCTGCTGCCGCGCCGCTGGAGCACAATTTCTGTTCTCATCCTGAAGCAAAGTTCTTAACCTGAAGCACTATTTCTGGGTTAGCAGAGTCTGTAACCAGAAGCGTATGTAACCTGAAGCGTATGTAACCCGAGGTACCACTGTACTTTATATGCCAGGTAAACTGATAAAACTGCCCTTAATGACAACAGTGGCAGTACAGTGCACTGGCAACAGGCTTCATCCTTACCTGGTGGTATTGCGATCCAATTTTAAAATGTTGGAGTAAAGTGTCGAACAATGTGAGGTGGATAACCCATGCACAATTTCCCAGTGAAACCTCAGCTCCATCTGCTATCTACCCTAGATAAATCCACAAGCAATCTAAATATACTTGGAGTCGAGTGTGAATTTCATGCTCTATATTCAGCTTTTAGTAGCAAAGAATGAAACTTTCCCCAAAACGTCTGCTATATATACATTATTTATACAATGAGCCCCACGTGATTGGCTAATTCTGGGTTGCTCCTGTAGGCCAATCAGGTCGCTGATTCACTTCCACCTGCAGCTGGATTGGGAGGCTCCTGCGGACCAATCAGACTGCTGCATTCTGGATCCTATTGTTCTAGGATTCAGCTCAGTACATAACAAATCTTTTGCTGGATCCTCAATGCTGCTAACAAAATTCTGGAAAATGATAAATTTAACTTGAGGTGAATTAGGGTTGCCTGATACCCACAAAGTTGTTGAGGCCTCCACTCATAGCTGTCAACTTACAGATTTGAAAATAAGGACCAGCAGCCTTGAAAATAAGGGACCAGCAGCCAAAATAAGGGACCTGCAGCCTCACCTGTTCCAGGCACTCCAGTCTTCCTGTCCTCCTGTAGTGTGGTCAAACTCATGCTGGTGGCTTCGAGAACACTGTCCAACCAACTTTGTAACCAGAGGTTTAACTGAATAGAATCTGAATTACATGCACCACAAGGCCTATGCAGCCTGAACTTAAGATGGCTCCCCGGCCTGGCTTGCACTGCAAAGTTTGCAGCAGCACGTGCAACAAAATGGCGTCCAGCATTCAAATCCCCCCTCAGCTTGCATTAACTAGCCACACACAAGGCATGCAAGCTCCACCCCCAGTCGTTCTTAGACTTCTTATTGGGTGAGCAACACAGCCAAGCAACACAGTTGGAGCCTCCCTCCTCCCTGGCCAGCAGGGTGGGAGGGAGAGGTGCTGCTTCCTTTGAAATTTAAGGGAGATCATTTAAGGGACATCCACCAATAAGGGACAGCAGCGGGACATGGCGCTGGAATAAGGGACTGTCCCTTCAAATAAGGGACACTTGACAGCTATGCCTCCACTGCTTTTTCCATTGCATTGCTATACACCTGGATTTTCCCAGATGTTTTGCATATTCGGCAAAATTCACCCCAAAGCCATTTTTACACCTGAAAGTAGGACATGTCAGGCATTTTCCTGATGTATGGCAGGCCTAGGTGAATAGTGCCGGAAATCTTGATATGTGATGTTAGTATCCAGCTATTTAGCTTAGTTAAATGCTTGCAAGCAGACAGTGGCGCTTTGATCTTTCACTAAAAAAATTAGGGGAGGAAATGGTGGTTTTGTTGTTCTTTTTGGAATACTAAACATTCTCTGGAAGGTTCACGCAATGAACAGTTATTGGTGGTTGTTCTTTTTGCTTAGATTTTTATTTTGTATTTATGGCATGTATGTGCTGCTTGAACATTCACATTTCTGAACAGTGTATATAAAGACAATCCACAGAAAATGGGGGCAACAAAATAATTTATCACAATTTATCATTTATCTTGCCCTTCCTCACAAAGCACCCACAGGTGGCAAGCAATAAAACAATACAAACGAAACAAACAAAAACAAAAAACAAATCGACAACAACCAAATGTTTTCACAACTAATAGTTTCAAGGTTGCCCGAAATAAGTACCTAACTCTTGGCAACAGGAACAGCAATGTTTTAAAACTCCCCCTAAACATTTGCAATAGTTGGGCAGATATACATCACCATGAATATAAACTTTTTTCTTTCTTTTTTTACATGATGGCTTACCAGAACATTTTTGGTGGGGGGAGGGTATGTTATCCTGTTAATGTGTGTATTTTCCCACAGTATTTTCTAATGTGTTTTTGTGAAGTTTGGCATTTGTATTATCTCGTTTTTAAAAAGTTGAAAGAGCAGGAGGGAATGTTAGTAGCTGAATTTTACACATTTGAAGATTAGACAGTGTTTGAGAACAGAGTAGTTTAACAATCAATCCTTCTTCCCAGGGAACTCTGGGAATTGTAGTTCTGTGTGGGGAATAAAGTCTACTTGGACCCTTAACAAACAACCGTTCCCAGAATTCTTTGGGGTGAGCCATGATTGTTTAAATGGCATCATAGTGCTTTAAATGTACGACGGGAACATAGCAAACACTGAGCTAAATGCCTGACTCCATACAAGGCAGCTTTCTATAATAATAATAATAATAATAATAATAATAATAATAATAATAATAATTTATTATTTATACCCCGCTCATCCGGCTGGGTTTCCCCAGCCACTCTGGGCAGCTTCCAACAAAACACTAAAATACAATAACCTATTAAACATTAAAAGCTTCCCTAAACAGGGCTGCCTTCAGATGTCTTCTGAAAGTTTGGTAGTTATTTTTCTCTTTGACATCTGGTGGGAGGGCGTTCCACAGGGCGGGTGCCACTACCGAGAAGGCCCTCTGCCTGATTCCCTGTAACTTGGCTTCTCGCAGCGAGGGAACTGCCAGAAGGCCCTCGGTGCTGGACTTCTGTGTTGGACTTCAGTTCTGGAGAGACATAGCTCCTTCCACCCCATTCCTGTCAGTGCGAAATCATTTAAAATATCAACTTACCCTTAACTTCCTTTTCCCAACTCTGCCTTTGGATGTGAAGGCCAGACAAATTGGTTTGTTGGGACACATCAGTTTTGCCTTCAGGTGCTGCAGTACAGAAATAAACAAAGATGGGTGAGTGCCACCTGTCATCATTTGTTATGGGCAGAGGTCTGAGAAATGGAACAACCCAGAACAGAAGGAACTTCTTTCACACCGGTCCTCTATAATGATCAATCTCTCTTATTTTATTTGCAGGAGGAGCCATTAGGAGAGTTTACCGAGGTTGCAGCAAAATCTGCAGACAGCTCGTAAATATCAAAAAAAGCACGAGAGTCAGTAACTTTTGCTGTGAAGAGGATTTCTGTAATGTTCATAATGTTTGGTTTAAAAATGGCTAAGCACATCCTGAGTTGGGGTGGAGCTGCTCCACTCCAACCAGCTTTCCACAGCAAAAGACCCATCCATATACTGGAGCACATTTCCAAGGCATTGCTGTGCTGATTTTTCATTTTAAGAAATGGGAATATTGCCTGCTCTGTGTCCACACAACAATGAATATTGTGCAACATCCCCTGTATTGGTTGCAATATTCCTTGCAATGTATCCCCAAGGATGTGTAAAGTGGGAGGTGCATGAAAAGTGGGGTGTGGTTTTCTTTTAGCTCAGCTGTGCTGTTCCGGGGGACAGCTTTTTCTTGGGTAAATGCAGGCACACCTATGCATGATGCTTACCCAAGAAAGAATAGGTGACTATCTGTAATGATCTCAGACAGGCAAGCAAGCCTTGATAAGAATTAACAACTCTCCTGCAATTTCATGGTACGTTTATTTTTAAATTACATCCAGAGCTTGGCTCCCAGACTGCTGCTCTTTGAAACGAGTTGGTCACTCTGAGTCTCCGCCCCATCACAGCAAGAAGGACTCCAAAGTCCAGCCCTTCCTCCTTTGCACTTCTGTTGCACTTTAACCCTTTCAGCTCTCCGGGTTCGGGGAGAAGGAGGGTGTAATTTCCAATTCTCAAAAGAAAAACTCTCAGCATGCTGTTTCTCTGCTGGTTGCATAGCAACCCTCTCACTGCCACCGATCTCTCCCCTCCCCCCTCTTGCGAGCTGTCTGTGTCTGCTGCTCTAGCTGATTCAGGGAACTCTTGGTGAAGGGGGGCCGAACCCACCCCCTCCTGCTCTGTCTGTAATCTTTCATCTCCAGAGTCAGACTCTGTCTCTCTTAGTACTGGCAATCTTTCACCTCCTGAGTCTGACTCTTCCCAGGCATTCGATTCAGCCATGTCCCTGACACTGTTTCACTATCTAATTGTCAGATTGAGACTTTGCATTCATATATGTAAATTTGACTAAAAATCTGTGTTTACATGCATGCACAGACACATACTTACATATAATAAAAGTTATGTCATAGTGGAAAATACTGAAATATAGAGGGCCTAAGGTTTTCCCTTTCAACTGATTCATAATATTGAATAATACTATGCATAATTTCACTGGCATTTGTGCATGTGAAAATTACATATTTTTTATTATTACAGGTAAGTCACTTTTAAAATATAAGAGGCGACAAGTGTGTACCTTGTTACTAAATGATATGAACTGTTCATACAAGATAAAGAGTGGTGTCGCATGGCTTGCATCAGTGAAATAGGGAAAGAAGGCAATATATTCACCTGTAGTTCCTATCACCCCCCCAAAAAAAAATCTGCTCCAGAGGGTTGAGGAATCCTTTGGGCAGTGCCGGATCTACAAATTTTGCCATAGAAGGCAAAAACCTGCATTGTAGGGCTCTTCTCCTGCGCTGTGAAACCAAGCGGCTAGATTCTATTATTGATTGATTTGAATATTTATAACTCCTACGTTCATAAAACACATCAAGGCGGCTTGCAAAATAGCAGGCTGTTTGTCCTCCTCTCCCACCCTGACCTCCCTCCCACATCCAAGCCATAGCTGTCAACTTTCAGATTTGAAAATAAGGGAGCAGCAGCCTCGAAAATAAGGGATCTGCAGCCTCACCTGTCCCGGGGACTGTCTACGGGATATCTAACAATCCGGGATAGCAGCGGGAAGCAGCGGGAAACGGCGCTGGAATAAGGGGATTTCCCGCAAAAAATGGGAAGGTTGACAGCTATGATCCAAGCAGCAGCAACAAGCTGGGCCATCACCATCTCGCTGCCATGCCCCTAACTCAGCGGTGTGGGCTCACCAGGGGTGGCACATGCCACCAGGAGGCACACTCACCCACTGGAGCCCACCGCTCCCACCCCTTGGTCAGGCATGACCAGGAGGGGGCATGGAGCTGCAAGGCCTAGAATCAGAGGTGGACAACACCACCTTTCTGACACTTACGTCTCTGGGTCAGGCTTGGCCCGGAAGTGGAACTAATGTGGTGGGAAGCTGCCTCGGAGAGCCAGTGTGGTGTAGTGGTTAAGAGCGGTAGACTCGTAATCTGGTAAACCGGGTTCGCGTCTCTGCTCCTCCACATGCAGCTTCTGGGTGACCTTGGGCTAGTCACGCTTCTCTGAAGTCTCTCAGCCCCACTCACCTCACAGAGTGTTTGTTGTGGGGGAGGAAGGGAAAGGAGAATGTTAGCCGCTTTGAGACTCCTTCGGGTAGTGATAAAGCGGGATATCAAATCCAAACTCTTCTCATGTGGCAGAGCCAGGCTCCAATGAGGGGGCCTGTCATGGGGGGGGGTGCTTGGTCATTCTGCTTCCCAAAAATGCACCCTGGGGCCATGGCCCCCTCAGATTACCCATGCTGCACCACTGCCCCTCCTCTCCTCAGCCTTTGCTAGTCATGCCTAGCCCTTAGCTGTCAACTTTCTTGCTAGGAATCCTATTTGGAATAAGGGAATTTCCCTTAAAAAAAGGAAAACGTTGACAGCTATGGCCTAGCCTGATGGTTCATGGATAATGGAAAGGGGCTTCAGGGTTCAGGGCTGCATTCCACAAAGCAGCAAGAACAGGGTGTCGCTGGAGGACAACTGGGTGCTGAATCCTGTCTTTGGAACAGTGGGAGAGGTGATGAGGGAGGATGTTGGAGGGAGGGCAAATTGCAAGAAAATCGTCTCCCTTGAGTTAGCAGAGGAGCTAACCCAGGATACAGCATAGGAAGCTGCCTCTTAGCAAGTCAGCCCATTGTTCCATCTAGCGCTTTACTGCATACACTGACTGGCAGCAGCATGCCAAGGTTTCAGACGGGGGAAAATTCCCAGCTCAACCTGGAGATGCTGATTTTGAACCTGGGACCGTCTGCATGCAAAGTGAATGCACTGCCATCAAGGAAGGACCCTTCCTCAAAGAACGGCCCCTAACTCCAGAGGGTGAATTGTGGCCCACAGTGCAAGACATGGTGTGGGATATTCAATTATGTACCAACAAATTAGATCAAGGCTAATTTAGGGGGAGGACCAGGCAACTGGTTGGAGAAGGCTATAACGCAGGTGTAGGGAATGTTTTCTAGCCTGAGGGCTACATCCCTTCTGGGCAATCTTTCAAGGGCCGCATGCTAGAGGTGGGGTGGGGGGCAGGGCCAGAGTCAAATGGGAAGAGAGCAACGCTTTTGAGCAGTAGACTAGTTCCTCTGTACTTTCACAGCCCGCCCCGATTCTCCATTCAGACAAGAAAGAGGCATTGCACTGCACAATTTCCCCCCTCAAAAGTCATGCCTCTGAGGTAAAAGTAAAAGGTAAAGGTACCCCTGCCCGTATGGGCCAGTCGTGACCGACTCTAGGGTTGTGCGCTCATCTCGTTCAAGAGGCCGGGAGCCATGGCTGTCCGGAGACACTTCCGGGTCACGTGGCCAGCGTGACTAAGCTGCATCTGGCGAGCCAGCACCAGCGCCGCACACGGAAACGCCGTTTACCTTCCCGACGGAGCGGTACCTATTTATCTACTTGCACTTAGGGGTGCTTTCGAACTGCTAGGTGGGCAGGAGCTGGGACCAATCGACGGGAGCTCACCCCGCCGCAGGGATTCGAACCGCCGACCTTACGATCAGCAAGTCCTAGGCACTGAAGTTTTACCCACAGCGCCACCCGCGTCCCTTGAGGTAAAAGTAGCAATTTCTATTTGATATCAAGGTGCTGAACATGAATATGACAACGGAAACGCAAAATTGGTGGCTGTTTCTTAAAGATCCACAATAGTTTATTAATTGAGGAATATGTACCTGCAACATGTGCTGGTCAAATCCAGCTTCTATGTCCAATGCTGCACTGCTTGTCGCTTGTATCTTTACCACTTTGCCACTGGGTGCACCTCTTCAGGGATTATAGAATAAGAGCTGAAAGGGACTCCAAGGATCATCTAGTCCAACCCTGTGCAATGCAGGAATATGCAGCGGTCCCATACGGGGTTCGAACCTGTAGCCTTGGCGTCATCCTCACCATGCTCTTAACCAAACGAGCTACCCAGGCTTCCCTGGCGAGTGTCCAATAGTAGCCAGCCAACATAAAACTGGGCCACTTTCCCTGGCATGGTTTCTCTGTTACTGAAATTTCCTGACCTGATGAAAAGGTTCAACGTGCTCATGACTAACCATACCTCAGTTGTCAGAGAAAGAGCTATAACAGACCAAGTCCTTCCTGAATCCTCTTGACATACGCATAGTCTAGGGCTGCATACATTTAAAGCGCCCCCTCCAAGAAGCCTGGGAACTGTAGTTTACCCCTCTCAGAGTCATGGTTTTCAGCACCATTAACAAACAACAGTTTCCAGGATTCTTTGGGAGGGGCAGATTGTGCCTTTGTTCTGCTTTAAATGGATAGTGCATGGGTAGGCAAACTAAGGCTCGGGGGCCGGATGCGGCCCAATCACCTTCTCAGTCTGGCACATGGACGGTCCGGGAATCAGTGTGTTTTTACATGAGGAGAATGTGTTATTTTATTCAAAATGCATCTCTGGGTTATTTGTGGGCATAGGAATTTGTTCATTTTTTTATTTTCCAAAATATAGTCTGGCCCCCCACATGATCTGAAGGACAGTGGACCGGCCCCCTGCTGAAAAAGTTTGCTGACTCCTGGATAGTGCCTACACAGCCTGGAATGCTGGGCTTTTAAAATAGCCTTTTGTTGTAAATATTAGCCAATGTACCAATGACCCAACCAGCCCACGGCATCATTATTTGATCTTTACTAGAGGTCCTCCAGCCCACAGGGTCACGGTGCGCTTTGTGGCCTCATGAATATTCCACCAGCTTGGGCTGCCCATGCACTGACCTTTTCCCAGTGAGAAACTCAGTTTGATCAAAGACCAAATGCCCGTCGTCTGTGGAACGTTTCAATGCACTTCCTTCCCAGCAGAAGCATCTAAGACCCCTATCTGGATTTTGGTGAAACTTTGAGGAGAACATTGCCTGCTATTTTCCAGCAAGGACTGGGAGGCGCTTAACAAGTGGCTTTTACTGCCACCAGGTGAGATATGTTTGCATCCTGCTCTTTGAGTTCTGGCTCCAAGTTTTAACAGAAGTGATGTTGCCTGATGTCTGATTACTTTGGATATAAAGGTAAAGGGACCCCTGACCGTTAGGTCCAGTCGTGATCAACTCTGGGGTTGCGGCGCTCATCTCACTTTATTGGCCAAGGGAGCCGGTGTACAGCTTCCAGGTCATGTGGCCAGCATGACTAAGCCACTTCTGGCGAACCAGAGCAGCGCATGGAAATGCTGTTTACCTTCCCGCCAGAGCGGTACCTATTTATCTACTTGCACTTTGTCGTGCTTTTGAACTGCTAGGTTGGCAGGAGCTGGGACTGAGCAACGGGAGCTCACCCCATCGCAGGGATTCAAACCCCCGACCCTCTGATCAGCAAGTCCTAGGCTCTGTGGTTTAACCCACAGCGCCACCCACGTCCCACTACTTTGGATATAAGCAGGGGTTAATGAGGAAGCATGGTATGCAAGAGATCCTCTGCGATAGGATGAGCCCCACTCCTGTGGAGATGGATATCACAACCTGCCATGGAGTTCTGCTCTGGATCAGTATTGACTAGAATTCCATGGAATTCCAAAAGAGCAGATGATATCTCTGCGGTCACTTTGGGGCCCCAGCACTAGCCACACATGCAGATGGAAAATCCAGAGCTGTTATTTACTAGAGATGGGGGAGAAATTTCCATTAAAAGGCAAGCTCACCAAATTTGTCCCTTCTAAAGCTATGTGCAAACCAAAGAATGCAATCCTTCAAAATTTGCACAAGTTTCTGAATTTTGCAATGCCAAGTAGTGTGTACAAAAATCAGAAACTGGGGTCAGTTGTGCATATAAATGCATATATTAGTGAAAATAACATGCAAAATGTATTTGTGAGGGGAAATCACTTTGCCAAAAAATGGGGGAAATTGCATTAAATGTGCGTAATAGGGGAAATTTGCACTAAAATGTTGGTTCTTTTTCATGACTCCAGTGGCGTAGCGTGGGTTGTCATCACCCGGGGCAAGGCAAGTAATTTGCGCCCCCTAAACCATGGATTTGCGCCCCCTAACCCATGGATTTGCCCTAACCCCAGATGTTGCGCCCGGTGCGGCCGGCCCCCCCTGCACCCCCCACGCTACGCCACTGCATGACTCCCCCCCCCCGCCCCAAAAAAATCCACAAACTGAAGTGGAAAAGTGTTATTAAATAGTATGTTCTCATTTAATTTTTTTTAAAGATTTCTAAACAATTGAAAGGGTAAAAAATAACTTTTCTATTAGCCTGAACAAGTCGTATCTAAGATACTGAATACCTTGCATGCTTTCTGGATCGGATTCATGGGTGTATTTTTCTATCTGATCCTTTTAGAATGAAGGCTCCGATGAATAAGACTGTGGCTCTTGGCTTCTTGATAATACTCTCTTTAGCAGCAGGTAAGTCCTAAAGGCAGGGATATCTCTTCTCCCCCAGTACAGCCCCTTGAGAGGATTTCAGTGTCTCTTTCTATAAGCTGATACTTGGCACTCAACTAGGTCATAGGGTGGACACATTGAAACCAACAGAGAAGTTAGTCATGATGCCTAACTTCAGTGTATTGTTTTCGCTGGGCCTACTCCAGGGGCAATTTGGTTGGACACTATCCACTATGTCTTCCAGGTCCCTTTCCAACTTACGGTGCTAAATGGCCTCTCTTTAAAGCACCCTCCTTGAATGTTTCATATAGTTTCATATGGCTTATGCCAGCTTTTCATATTGGTTTAAGGAATGGAAATTTAAAATGTTCAAAAGAGTTTTAATGTTGTTTTTTAGTATTATATATGTGCAGGGGTGTAGTAAGAGGGGTGGGTGTGGGCTGCCCTGGGTGTCCCCACTGAGGGCGGTGACAAAATGGTGGGCGGCAATCACCATGGGGCCTGCAGTGCGCCTGAGCCACGTGTCTCTCCTGGGAGTGACGTGGTGACTTGAGCTCCCACAGGCTCCGCGCTGCCTCAAACAGCCCGCCCGTTCCCTCTCCCTCAGCTGTAGGGTGGCTGAGTGGGAGGATGCAGGCAGACTCCTCAGAGGCGAATGGTCCTGAATGCGTGCCGCCCCAGGCGCCCAATCAGCTTGCTCCGCTGCTGTATATGTGTTGACATTGTAAGCTGCTCTGGGAAGCATTTTTGGAGGGATCTATACCTGTGTGTGTGAAAGAGAATGTATTTATGCATCTGCACATAAACCCACATGTGCACACATACATATAGGTAAAGGTAAAGGGGCCCCTGACCATTAGGTCCAGTCATGACTGACTCTGGGGTTGCAGTGCTCATCTCGCTTTATTGGCCGAGGGAGCCGGCGTACAGCTTCCGGGTCATGTGGCCAGCATGACCAAGCCGCTTCTGGTGAACCAGAGCAGCACACGGAAACGCCATTTACCTTCCCGCCGGAGTGGTACCTAATTATCTACTTGCACTTTGACGTGCTTTTGAACTGCTAGGTTGACAGGAGCAGGGACTGAGCAGCAGGAGCTCACCCCGTCGCGGGGATTCGAACCGCTGCCCTTCCGATCAGCAAGTCCTAGGCTCTGTGGTTTAACCCACAGCGCCACCCACGTCCAACCCCTTAAATCAGCCTTTCTCAACCTGTGGGTCCCCAGATGTTGTTGAACTACAACTCCCAACACCCCTAGCTAGCAAGGTCAGAGCTCAGGGATGATGGGAGTTGTAGTCCAACAACATCTGGGGACCCACAGGTTGAGAACCGCTGCCTTAAATCATTGCTGCCTACTGTGATTAAGAATTCCTTGAGATACTTCTGAGCTAAACTTTAGCCTCTGTAACTTCATGTCACCTTTACTTCAGCTTGGATCTGTTGTGGTGATATTATTCTTTTTTATTTGGCTTGAGCTGAAAAACAGCAAACACCATCACTGATCTAACACTGTAACTACTACACCACACTGCCTCTCTGCAAAACAAGGAGTTTTTGACAAGTGTCCCAAAGTTTTTCTATAGGGCAGAACCATTCCCTTAACTCACAGGTGTGCAATCCATGACTTGCAGGTCACATGTGGCACTCAGCCTTTCTCTGAACCGGTATCAAACTTTATTTCGGTCACAGACCAGCATAAGACAAAACATACGGATAAACTGAATACATAAGACTTAAAACACGTAAGGGATAAAAAAAACCCCCTAGTAATTAAAAGGTGATTATATCATACATACTTAAAAAGATAGAAAGGACAAACTGTTAAAAGCGACTATTAGGGAGGGAACGTGAAGGAGCAAAGGCCTTGCATTTTGAGCCTAGTTTGTGGCACAAACCATCCTTCGACAAATATCCATCATGGCAGTGCAGAATCTAGCAAGAGAATATGTAACATCTGGGTTTTCATATTCAAGCAGCAGGGAGGTATAAAGTTGTTCTGTGTGACCTGGGAATTTATGTAGTGTAGGCAAGATGAACCTAGCTTGTATATCTGCATAGTATTGGCAGTGAAAAAAGGCATGCTCCGTTGTTTCCAGTTGCCCAGTCACATGTGAGCCAGTGTGGTGTAGTGGTTCAGAGCGGTGGACTCATAATCTGGTGGACCGGGTTCAATTCCCCACTCCTCCACATGCAGCTGCTGGGTGACCTTGGGCTAGTCACACTTCTCTGAAGTCTCTCAGCCCCACTCACCTCACAGAGTGTTTGCTGTGGGGGAGGAAGGGAAAGGAGATTGTTAGCCGCTTTGAGACTCCTTAGGGTAGTGATAAAGCAGGATATCAAATCCAAACTCTTCTTCTTCTACTCTTCTACATGGGCATTTCCTCTCCTCGTACAGTGTCTTCTGAAAGTGCCAGCCTTTCTCTGTGTGGCCCTCTGGTACATCTGGACAGGCCTGCTGGAGGCAAGCTAGTAAGGAAGGGGGGGTCCCAGGAGGTGGGAGGGAGGCAGGGGGCAAGTGGAAGCTGATACCCATACAGGGGTGCAGAAATTTTGGGGAGTGTGTGTGTGTGTAAGAGAGAGAGAGATAGGATGTCACATACCCTCCAACATTTCTCTGCTGAAAATAGGGACGTGCTATTCCATAATAATATTTTTTCCTATTTATACCCCGCTCATCTGACGGACTTCCAACATATTTAGGAACATAATCAAACATTAACCATTAAAAAAGCCTTCCCTATACAGGGCTATCTTCAGATGGCTCGGGGGTTTGGATAAATCCATACCCTCCAACATTTCACTGATGAAAATAGGGACATTGTAAGGAAAAGCAGGATATTCCGGGATCAAATCAGAAACCAAGATGGCTTCTGTAAATCTGTGACTGTCCCTGGAAAATAGGGACACTTGGGGGGTCTGGTGTCACCACCTCCATTGGGCTTTTGACCCATCTGCTGCCAGCATATTCCCCTGAGGAAAAAGCTGCCTGCCGCCAGCCTTAACTCACCACTGCTTGCTGTGGCAAGAATTCTATGAGATCCTTCTGAACTCATCCCTAGCCATTGGCCTGTGTGACCATTTTCTCAAGATGGATTGTATTTTGTATGTTTATATCTATATTTTTGACCTCACATTCTTCCCCTTTCTGTTTGCTCATACAGTTGGAGGACTTAAATGCCATAAATGTACCAGAGTTAGAAAAGATAACACATGTTCAAAACAGAAAATCTGTGATGTCTCTCCCAGTAGATTCTGCTTCATTCAAAGAATTTCCAAAGGTGATTTTGTGGGAAATAATTGTATGGGTTGTGTGAAGTATTAAAAGAAGCAGGCTTGCAAGAACTAGTAGTTTGAAATGCATTCATTCCAAAATTCAATTTAATGTGAATTAATTTACTGCAAGCACACTATACTAAGCACATTTCCCCCATCAGATAATTCTGGGCACTGTAGTCACCCTGAGAGAGTTACAACTCCTGGAAACCCTTAACAAACTACATTGTCCAGCATAGGAACCTACTCCTATGGGCTGAGGTCCCCTTAGTCCCCCCCCAATAAAATATTTGAGGGAGCTGCCTCCCCAAGTTGATGGGCATTGCAAATCAAATGGTGTGAGTGTGCCACATCTTGTGATCGATTATGTGGGATGGGGCTTACTTGCCCCCCATATGTTATTCAAGTTGGCACCCCTGTTGCTCAGAATTCTTTGTTGTTGTTGCATAAACCCCTGTCCTAGCATTTGAAGACAGGACTAATAGAATTTTTCAATTATTTTTAATACTCCCCATCTGCTTCATGAACATGCATGCACAAGCAAAATCAAGCACAGACAAACCCCACCTATCCTCATATTTCAACACAGTATGGAGGAAGCTTATAAAACACAAGTCATGCATAGAAAACACAAGTCATGCATAGAAATGATGAGCATGTACCGACACTCAGGGATTCTCTATGCAGATCCTCTGTAATCTCCTCTTTCCCACTTTTCATTTGCAGGGGGAAATATCAGGCGAGTGCACCGCGGTTGCACTTCAGTTTGTGTAACAGTCACCAACTTGAGCATCGACTACATAAAGTATACTTATTGCTGCCAAACAGATTACTGTAATAAAAATAATATCTGGCAGCTTTACTAAGCTTAGCCTGATGTTCTGGAGCTTCTCTGTTCCTCCGTTTTCTGGCAACTTAATGTCTGCATCCTTCAGTCCTTTGGTTTTGTTTTTTTAAATATTCAAACAGTAGCTTTTATTAAAAACAATGTGGAAACAATTTTATGGGATTTGGATAAAAAGGTTATTCCTGCTGTTTTGTTCCCTGATCAAACCTTTTAATAATGATTTTACAAGAGCTATTTATGCAATTATTATTTGCAGGTTTCAGTGTTAACTCCATAGTGCTCCCCTCCCCTCCAGTTCTCTTAGATTGTGTCCAAACCCTACATTTCGGTTCACTTTGATTGACAGTGGATGACATGGCATGACTAGGAGTTGAAGTCCTTTGTTGAACAGACAGCAATCATATCTCTGACTCTGCTTTCGTCTGACCATACTTAAATGTACAACACTGTGAACATTTTTTCTGTATAAAGAGAACACTTGCAAAATAAAGTATATGTTGTCCAATAGGGGAAGAAAGCAAATGAGTGTGTTGAGTGGATTCTCATTTATTTCATAGAATCATAGAATTGTTGATTTGGAAGGGACCCTGAGGATCATCTAGTAGTCCAACCCCTTGCTATGCAGGAATATGCAGACATCCCAAACAGGCATTGAATCTGCAACCTTGGTGTTATCAGCACCACACTCTAACCAGCTGAGCTATCCATTCTATTTTATGTGCTTACTTACAGCATTTTTACCCTGCCGTTTAGGCAAAAAGGCTCTCAGACGGGATTACAAAAATAAGCTCTAAAATAATATGTGTTACAGGCCCCTTGGTCCCTTTCCCATCAAATCATACCCAAAGTGGATTATAGTGTTTTTAAAGTATATACAGCATTGAGTGTAAAGGCAAAATTGTGCTAAGTCAGAACAACCCCCGGATCCTCTCCTGCTGTCCAAGATCTCATAAGAGCCTCCAGAGATCTTGTGGTAGCCTCCAGAGCCCAGGAAGAGAACAGGCCTTCTCTGCAGTGGCTCCCCATCTGTGGAATGCTCTCCCCAGGGAAGTTTGCTTGGCACCTTCATTATACACCTTTAGGCACCACGCAAAAACGTTCTTTTTAAACCAGGCCTTTTGTTGATTTGATTGACATCCAACACTTTTTGAATGTGGTTCTTTTTTTCAGGGGGTGGAGTGTTATTGGGTTGTTGTTTTTATTATGATTATGTATATTGTGGCTTTATATTTTGATTTTGTTCTGTGAACTACCCTGAGATCTCTGGGCATGGGATACTGCCGGGGAGATGGTGGCATCAGGCAGGCCCCCAGCTGGCTCCATCCACCGGCTGGCAGTCGGGCGAGCATCCTTGGAAGAGCATCCTTTGGAACAGTGATCCCTTGGAACAGCTTCAATCAGTGACACGAGCCTCAGATACATTTAGAAGCTGTGCATGCTCTATCAGCAGAGTGAATAAATCTTATCACAATGGAAGTGGCAGACAGAGTCATGTGTAAGCATATTTACAGCATTTATTCAGCATAGTTCAGGAACAAAGGAAAAAACATGTCCGCTTCTCTTCGTGTCCAGCTAAACAGCAAAGCAAAAGCAATATACAAAACGGAAGTTCCCAGCAGACTGTGCTGGAAATGTAAACAGGCATGTGACACACAATAGTCATGCCTGTACCCTTTTAAGGTGGAACAGAACTATATCCTAACATATAAATCCAATAAAAATAAATAAATAAGCAAGCATCTCCCGCCTCTTTTCTATTTATTTATTTATTGGCAATCCATGTAAAGCTGCAATTGCATGAGTCAAACCAGTGTAAGTTGCGATCCCACTGCAGTAATGCAATTCAATTAAACATATCAGAAAAGAAAAAACCAAATGATATAGTGGGGCCTTCAAAAGAGACAACAACAAGAAGTAGCCCATCAGCTGCAACAATGGCAAAACCCCTTTCCCTTGAAACAATTCGGGAGAGGGTTGCATCATTGCCCGTAAAAAAGGCACTGACATGATCATACCTCATTCTCCACACAGTGTGGGGATTTGGCGTTGCTATTTCAGTCTGCATCTAGAAGAAGAAGAAGAGTTTGGATTTGATATCCCGCTTTATCACTACCCGAAGGAGTCTCAAAGTGGCTAACAATCTCCTTTCCCTTCCTCCCCAACAACAAAGACTCTTTGAGGTGAGTGAGGCTGAGAGACCACAGCAGCTGCATGTGGATGAGCGGGGAAGCGAACCCGGTTCACCAGATTACGAGTCCACCACTCTTAACCACTACACCACACCTACGCCCTGCAGTGTGACACAACACTACAGCTGTATGTGGGATTGTTGACCTAGCAAAGGGCTACCTTTGTACTAATTGCTCCACCAATACTGCAACCCAGCAGAGAAGATGTCATTATTTAGTCAACATTTCCAGATGTGTATTAATTATTTAATCAAATTTCTATACTGCCCTTTGTCTGAGGATCCCAGGGCACTTTAAAATATAAAAACACAGATTTTTATGGCTTCAGTGGGCGAACCGAACCTGCAACCCATGGTGTTCAGCTGCCTGTGAGCATTGATATTATCAATGCCTACCTGCCTATGTAGGCTCAGCATGATCTAATAAGGGGGAACATCAACTGCTGTGCTCCCATCGCCGTGTGCTGGGAGTGGGAGAAGAAGCTAGAGAACCTGTAGCCTGTTGGCACAGCTGATTCTGATCCTATTTTAAATCAGTTTGTGATGGGACATTCCTGTGCTCTTTCTTGGTTTGCTGCTTCAGAGCTCTCCTGGAAATCCCATTAGTCAAAGTCAAAGTTTATTAGATTTGTGAGGTCCATGCCTTTACACAAAATACCATAAAACATTAAAAGATAAACAATAAAATTATAAAAATAAGCTAAAATTCATGCCATGCTGTCCCAGCAAGGAAACTACCCAAAAACCCTCGCCATTCAGGAAAGAAGATACAGCAACAGGTTAGGAGAGCAATGGGAGGAACCTCACCATTTCCTCCAGGAACCATACCCTAGTTTTCATAGCCTTCACCACAAAGACCGCTACCACGTGAGAAATCCGTGGATCAGCGTCCACCAGTAAAAACTTTACTTGGTCCTCAGGGTTGGCTATTGATTTGGGAATAGTTTGTAACATCGCATCCCTGAAGGCCAAATAGATGGGACAATACAACATGTAATGTGTGAGATCCTCTTTGGTTCTCATATGACAAGGACATATACGCTGCTCTACTGGGATTTTTGCATATCTGCCTGACAAATAGGCCGTAGGAATGGTTTGAAAACAGGCCATGGTGAAAGCTCTCCGAAGGGTGGGGTTGGTGATATTCGCCAAATAATTGGCGCAGGTTTTGACTGATTTCAGTCGGGGAAACCAGTGGGAGGACCCTGGGTTCTGTATTTTTGTGATATCTAACAGAGCGTCTCTCTCCAGGATCCATTCCCGAACTTTGTCCGGGCTCCACAGTTTGAGAATATTAAACTCCGGTAGGGTGTATCTAACCAGGATCTCAGATAGGTTTTGACGCCAAGTGGTGTTCTTTTGAAGAGATACAAAGGCTTGTTTGGCCAATAAGGTGTCTGAAGTGTTTGCAAGGTTGATGTAAAATCGTAGGAATCTTAAGTGGGCCCTGGCAGACACAGAGGGTAATCCAACTTCCACCCTCAAGAAAGCTGCTGGTGTTCCTTGAGGAAGGCCTAGAATCCTCTTGAGGTAATAATTTTGCAAAATTTCAAGCCGTTCCAACAGCCTCTGGTTCCACCCCCAGAGTTCTATCCCATATAACATCTGGGGAATAGCTTTCCCAACAAAAGCTCTTAATGCCGGGATCACCAATTGTCCTCCCCGGGTATGGAAGAAACTAAGCAGGACACCAATTGTTCTTCGTGTTAGGATGGTTACAGCCTTAAAGTGGGCTAGCCAACTAGATGTAGCCTGAAATGTAACACCCAGATATTTAAAAAGGGGGCACTGTTCAATCACATGTTCATCTAAAGACCATCTAAAGGTGTGGCGAGCTCTAGTAAACACCACAATTTTTGTTTTGTCATAGTTTATCTTTAGTGAGTTATGAGAGCAGTAGGCTGTGATCCCCTCCAGCATGCTGCGTAAGCCTCTTCGGGTGAGTGCCATTAAAGCCATGTCATCGGCGTATAGCAATATATTCAAACGTTTACCTTCAATGGCTGGAGCCGATGACTTGTATTTTGCCATGTACTGAACAATGTCGTTTATATAAAAGTTAAAAAGAAATGGGGCTAGCAGGCATCCCTGTTTGACCCCTTTCCCCAATGGCAGTGGGTCCGTAAGAGTTCCCAATGGCCCAGTTCTGATTTTGACTGTAGTATCTGTGTGTAACTCTCTGAGAATTTTTAAAAGTCGTCTATCAATATCTGTTTCATATAATTTTTTCCATAGTCTATCTCTACAGATTGAATCAAAGGCAGATGTCAAGTCAACAAAGGCCACAAAGAGTCTGCTCTTATACGCTTTTGCATATTTAGCTACCAGGGTCTGTAGTACCATACAGTGATCTATCGTATTGTGGCCCTTTCTAAATCCTGCCTGTTCCTGGTTGAACAGGTTAGAGTGGTCCGCCCAGTCTACCAACTTGTTTAATAAGTACCTGGTATAAAGTTTGTATGCGATGTCCAGAAGGCTTACAGGGCGGTAGTTTGCTGGATCTTGAATGTCTCCCTTCTTGTAGATAGGGGCTACCACACTTAGTTTCCAGTTTGCTGGGATTTTACATGTGTTGTTTATTGCCGTAAAAAGTTTGGCCAAAAAGATGGCCCACCATTGGGTATTTGATTTAAATACCTCAGTGGGGATCATATCCTCACCAGGAGCTTTGCCATTTTTTAATGTTTTAATTAGCTGTAGGCACTCTGATTCCGTAACAGGATCCCAACTAGCTAGATGAACATTCTTCAATGGGAGGGACGGACTCGAATTAGCAATATTTGAGGGTGTGTATAGCTGAAACCACACATCGGATGGAATACTGTTGTTTACAATTTTTCCTTTGGATGAGACTCCCTGTGCTACTATTGCCCAAAATTTTCTATCGTCTCGCGATTTAATCGCCTTATCAAGTGCCTCCCATTGTTCTTTCCTATAAAGGGATTTCTTGAGTTTTAAGGTGTTTTTATAGTAAGAGCGCCATCTGTGGAAGTTTACCATAGATGACAGAGTCCTCTCCTGTTTTACCTTGTTTTGTTGTTTCCTAAGCAAGGATCTTAGCTTCCGCCAATCTTTGTCAAACCAGCTCCCCGATATGTTATGTTGTTTGGGAGGCCTGGTGTTTGTAAGTAATGGGAAAAGAGACTCTGAGACCCACTGATATAGTGGAAAAGGATCAGAGTTAGGTAAAAGACATTGGTCTCTCAGAACCAATAAATCTGGAGAGTGCAGGTGTTGTTTAATTTTAAGCTCCAGCTCGCTGTCCCATTTACGCCTGTG